>NC_072795.1:109372954-109675984 GCF_028583425.1 Eublepharis macularius
CCTCCTTGCTGGCGCCCTCTCTATGGCAAGCACCCCCCCTGCCCCTTTCCTAAATACAGCCTTGAGTAAATTGCAGAGTGAGTGCCCTTTGCGGGGTGAGTGCCCTTTGCCTACCACCTCACCCCTGCTCTTCTCCCTCCTGCTGTGGAGGGAAGACTCAATAATGCCATCCCCTACAGCAACCACTGGGCAATTTGCTACCATGCAATTTTTGAGACTCACCCAGGTACATTGGTGACTACCAGATGATGCCATATAACATGCCTGGGCCCAGAGCCTCCACACAACTTGTGAGACTTATCCAGGTTGTTGTGAAGATAAAATGGTGAATGCTTTAAGCTGTCCTGTATCCTTGCTGGGGGGGAAAGGCGGGTATTACAAAAGTAAATAAATAATAAAGATAGGGGACCAGATAAAAGGAATGTTGGTTGGTAGTCAGGAAGGAGACAAGTAAGTGGGGAAAGAGGGAGGATATAAGGGCTGCCAAGAGGAGGGAAAGAGGAAAATGAGGCGTCTCCAGCTGATGCTTGTGGGATCCCCGCTTATACAATATAATAGCTATGGCACCTTGGCTGTGCTGGGTTTCTTGGGTTCCCAGGATTCTTCCAAAGGTCATGCATATCTTAGCTCCTTCCTTGTAGTGCTAGCCATTGTCTCAGGGGGCTCACATTCGATCATGCGGTATAAATTATTCCAGCCTCACACGTTTTTTACCAATTCACCTCTATTTTTGCCCAGAGATTGTAAAAATATATGGCAGACCATTCCAAATCTAACAAAAGCAGTCTGGCTAAGTGAAGCCAACAAAATGGAGGTGTATTGATCTTGGCAACAATGAGGCCAGGATGAACACATCATGCAGGCAGCATTCTGCAGCCTTATGTCTATCACTGGGAAAAGATTGTAGTATAACCTTGTGCATTTGATATCAAGTAATTTCTAATGGGAATGCAGATTACACAGTCATAATTAATTTGTTTGGCATTGTTTTTATGTGGCATAGGTAATTACTGGAAACTGGATCCTCAAACATGGAAGTGTAGACACAGTGTTTCCATCTGCACATGAAATTAAATATGCAAATCTCTTCCTTTTTAGTATCCAGAGATACTAAAGAGATACTCCAGAGATTTCTGATCATATAGAACTGGAAAACTAAAGGTTAGATGGATGTGTTTTTTAAGTTAACCACAACTTTTTTAAAAAAAAACCCACCCAGTTCACTGTTCAGAGATGAATAGTCCTTCCTATGGTCAAAAGGAAATTGCCTAAAGGAGCTGAAGGAAGTATAAAGATTAACAAATTAGACCTGATCAAAGGCTGTCACAACATGGTATCAATATTCTGAAGAACATCCTTATTGGATCTTTTCCTCAGGACTCTTTAAAAATAGATGGGGGAAAAGCAAGTTTCTGAATATTCAAATATTCAACAATAAATTGATGCTAGGAAACAACTTTGCATGCCAACATGGTAGCCCTTCTTTTGAAGTCTGAATAGGAAATAGTCTTTTTTGCACAGAAGTTGGAGAATCTTTATTTGGTGACAAAAGCATGTTAGATCTTCAAACCTGCGAAATTGCAGGGTCCACACTACCTACGCTAGAGCAATATTCCTAAAATCAAAGGGAGATTTACAGTGGAATTCTAAGAACTAGGGCTGCCAAAGTCCAGGTGCATTCAAGAGATCTCTGGAGATTACAGCTGTTCTCCAGACAGAGTACAAAGATCAGTTTCCCTGGAGAAAAGAGCTTCTTTGGAGGGTAGATTCTATGGCATTATACCCCACTGAAGTCCCTCCCCTCCCCAAACCCTGCCCTCCTCAGGCTCCACCCCAAATCTCCAGGAAGTTAGGATTTGGCAACTCTACTAAGAACAGTCTCCTGGAAGTAAGTGCTGGAAGGACTGACGATGTCTCTTGCTCAGACCTTCAGGACTGCTAGTGGAGCAAAAGGAAGGCGACAACCATAAAGTTAGTTAAATAGATAGGCTGCTATCAGTCTCCTTCTTGCCAGGGGAACTTCCTTCCTTCCCTTCTCTCCCCCTTCTCTCTCTCTCTTCTTCCCTGCATGCACCAGGAGAGGCAGCATGGTGTCTCCTCCTGAGAGAGATGGCCTACTTTCAATCTAAAGCCATCCTAGATAGTTAGATCAGTTATTCATTCTATTTCTCCATTAATCTTAAGTAAATGTATTTCTTTAGATAAATAAACAGTTATTGGATGAGAGCTTTCTGTGTGCAGTTTGTTTAATTAACATGCCTTAACTAAAACCCAATAGTAAGCCCCATTGAGCAGTTGAGTTGAATTCCAAGCAGATCTGCTTGCGGTAGCATTGTTTGAGTACTGTGATTTGAGAACAGCCACATGTCTGCACAAGGAGCAGCTGTCTGTCCATGTAGTAAGGCCTGATCTGCATACATTTCTAGAATTTGCCACATGATTAGCTATCTTGGGATTCTGTTTGAATGAAGCAAGGAGGCACATCATCAAACTACAGAAACTGCAGAGGTGCTCTGACACAGTCTTATACAAAATCTTCTACAAATCATCCATAAGGCATGCACAGTGATAGGGAAAGAAGAAGAAAGCTTCTTCTGTCTGCAAGGGTACCAGTGGGTGTAGTGGTTAGAGTGCTGGACTAGTATCTGGGAGACCCAGGTTGGAATCCCTTCTCTGCCACAGAAGTTCGCTGGGTGACCTTGGATCAGTCACATACCCTCTGCCTAACCTACCTCATAGCACTGTTCTTAGGATAAAATGGAGGAGAGGAATATGACGTAAACTACTTTGGGTCTTCATCGGGGGAGGGAAAGGCAGAATATAAATAAAGTAAATAAACAAATGTGCAACTCCCTGGCAATCAGAAGAACGGTAAAAAGAACCATCATTAAAGTCATTTTATAGCACTTTTGGCCTAGTCCATCTTCTTCATTGTAATCCCAGCAACTTAACTATGACACGTTATGGAGATTTCTAAAGAGAAAAAGAAACCTACCGAGAGATGAAAGATATTAAAAAGTAGGGTTTTGTACACACTGCAGGGATTTCTGACCTCTATTCTTCTTGTTTTCCTCATGCACATGAAGGAACAAGATAATCCAACAGATACAGCACTGACAATGTACCCCTGCGTGCATATCCACATAAGTATCCACGCTGTGTTGTAGTGAAGCTCTGCTTTTATAAATTGAGCTACAGCTATAACAGTACCATACTATGCAGAGGTATTCCAGTTTAAACCCACAATAGGCTTAGGCTGGAATAACTCTGCTTTGCTTGTCAGATAATTGGTTAGGTAATTAAAAACCTTTCATCTGCTTAAAAGTTCCTCATGACTGATTATGGAGTAGATTTATTTATTTGGTTAAAATTGTAATTCATACCCGAATTTACATAGTCTGTAGATAGCAAGAAGCTCCAAAGAAGAGGTGTTTTGCCTTCTGTCCCACAAAGCAAGGAATGCCTTGTATAATATAGAGTAGGGTGCAGCACATGGGGGCATTACCAAAAATCATTTTTCAGAATGATGGTATATATTCATATGTAAATGTGTGCAAATATAATTCATTGAGTAAAAGTCATATGACTAGCGTGAACAAAATGTATAAAGAGCAATGGGTGACCCTCCCTAGGCTAAAACTTGAAGGAAAGGGTAACCTGAACTGGAGCCAAGAGATCGTGGGGGCCAGGCCAACTGCCACAGAACCATAGTGGAAAATAAGGCCAAATCATAGATCAAAGGTTCCCACATAGATCATATATCAAAGGTACCCACAGGCTTTTTGAACCTGTGGGTACCTTTGGTATTGAGACACAGTATGGTGGGCATGGCTCAAAATGGTTGCCACAAAATAGTTGCCGTAGGAGATAGAGTCAGTCATTAAATGGCTGCTGAAGCTTACTTTCAGTCACTCAGAGTCTCTCTACACAATACTTTTGACACGTGTTCTTCACATGTCAAGAGATGCATTGTGAGCCGGGAAGCGTAATTTTAAATGATAGAGCCGGTGGAGATCGCTCCAAAGAGGATGATTTCTCTCAGAGCCCTCTGACGTCTGCCCTTCTGAACCCTTTGCCCTGCTGAGGCTTGGTTAATTCAAAGGTTTAAGCAGTGAGGGGAGCAGGGTAAAAGTTCTGGAAGGGGAGACAGTCCAGCACTCCAGAGGCAGCGGAGGGCTGTGAGAGAATCCATCCCCTCCGGAGTGATCTCTGCCGGCTCTGTCATTCAAAATTACACTTCCTGGCTAACAGTATGTCTCCCAACACTTGATGGACACATGCTCCTGCGTCTCATGTAGAAAGAATCACAGTGAAGATCCTTGTGCAGTGGCAACAGTTGCTACCAAAACAATGTTTTTAAAAATCTGCACAGCCAATCAAATGTCCAATGGCCAATAGGAAACATTGCAAAAGCCCACCTGGCCGCATTCACTTTCTAAAAACACTTGGAGGGCACCAGAGAAGGTTTCAACAGGGACCATGCTGGAAACCCCTGTCATAGATGATGCTTGAGGATATTTATGGAAATTTATTTCCCTGGATCTGTAACTTGTACTTATGGGCTATCCAGATCTTGTGAGATTTGTGGAGTTGAGGGGAAGCAGAGGTGAACAAGCAAATTCTGAATAATGAGTTGCTGGCCAGTCTAGGCCCTTCTTTAGAACAGAGCATGTGTAGGTGTGCGGTAACATAGCACATACAGCTTAAAACAGAGAAATTGTACTTTCCTATGCTCTCTAAAGAACTATCCTTTCCTGGAAAGTGGAATAAAATACTATAATGATCTCAGGACCAGTAGGAGTCAATGCTGGCTGCTGGTAATACAGACACACACACAACCCACACAACCATAGAACCTCATCTGGCTATGAATGCAAATCAGGCACTCCAAATTGTAAAAAAGATAAACAAGGGGAACTAGCTAATAGTGCAATCCTAAGCAGAGTTACACCCTTCTAAACCCACTGACTTCTATGGACTTGAACGGGTGTAACTCTACTTAGATGGGTGTAATTCCTACAATTTTTTAAAACAGAGAAGCATTTCTGTAGTCTGGCTCAGGCAATACAGAGGAAGATTTACAAAAATAACAACAACAATAATAATAAATTTATATACCACCCTTCAGGACAACTTAACGCCCACTCAGAACGGTTTACAAAGTATGTCGTTATTATCCCCACAACAAAACAACCTGGCCGAATCCACACGTCTCAAGTGTTCCACCTTTTCCCCGCCCATTATTCGCTTCTCAGAGGGCTGTTCACATACTCTTACCTCAATCCCGCCATTCTCTCGTGTCTTTTGCGTTGCGCCTCAGACGAATTTGTCATGCATTCAAATGTTTCTCATGCACGGTTCTCACCGTGGATGTGGACAAATAGAAGCATTTCACAAGGAGACCACCCCCTTCAAACCACTCCACTTCCGTGTTTGCAGCCTTTCCGGAACACCATCCCTCTTTGCCGTGCAAGTATCACGCTTTTCCACTCTCTCTGCAGCATGCCTGCCTGCCCGCCCTTTCCCCCTTTTTTTAAAAAAGGGGACTTTCCCAGCATTGTTGCACAATCCCGGCCATAAATCTTAATTGGGGTGCTCCAAAATCCCTGCGGAGATATCAAGGGGTGGCGTCATTTCCATTTCCGTGTCATTTTTAGGATGCCAAACAGTGGGAAATATCGGTGGCTGTTAAAATTAATTTTTTTTAACTGTTGAACTTACCATTATAGCGGAAATCCGTCATTCTAACATTACATTCAAGTGTCAAATAATTAGTCTGCCCGTTTGGAGAGTTTGGATCACCCCCACCTTAAATATCAGTTCAAATTAGCCCGCCAGAATAATGGTCCAATGGATTTCAAAGAAGACAGCATAGAATAACATTAACCAATCACAGGCATCATAGGGGTGTGGCCTCACCATAGCAATTTAGCAAAAAAACGCTATAGCGGAAATCTGATGAAAAAATGAAAAAGAAATGAACGTGATGTCGTCATCGGCAACGTTGGATCTAAACCCGCCCTGTATTGCGCAATTCTACTAGGGATGTGGACGAAGTATAGCACGAGGCAGCGGCAGTAAGAGAAGGGATGTGAACACAGACTGGGACATTGCAAGATAGAATCCAGCGCAATTAATGCACATGAAAAGTGGAAGGTAGGGAAGTGTGGATTCAGCCCCTGTGAGGTGGGTGGGGCTGAGAGAGCTCCAGAGAGCTATGTGACTAGGTCAAGGTCACCCAGCTGGCTTCAAGTGGAGGAGTGGGGAATCAAACCCGGTTCTCCAGATTAAGAGTCCCGCACTCTTAACCACTACACCAAAATAAGGTGATAATAGTGCTACACTATCTGGCATTCCCCCCACCCTCAAAATCCCAGGCTTCTCTGGCCTAAGAACAGAATACAGTCTGTATGGTACCTTGACTTTTGAAGAAACCCAGAAGCTAGCAACGCCAATCTCAAAATATATTCATGGGCATAATTTTCCTGAGTTTCTACTCAAATGTCAGACTGCATGAGAAGAGATAAGATACCAGCTTAATTGAGTGCAATCAACCAAGCGCTATACACCTGAGCCCGTGGAATCATGCTCCATCTACCTTATCAGAAAATGAACCAGATTCAAAATGAATTGGGCAACATTATCTGTAAATGCACAGATTCAAAGTAAAGCAATCAATAACATTTGTTTGATATTCAATTCCGTTCTAATTTATGTGACACTAGAACCTGAAGAACTAGAAGAAGCTTCTAAATATCCACCAAAAAGCATCCTACAGACCTTTCTGAGAATTGTCCTTGTAAAATTGTGCATCTTAAAAAAAACTAACTTTTAGAAAAGACAGTGAACTATGCCCATTTAATAATTGAGAAAAATTGCAAGCAATTGGCAGTGAATGAGATGTGTGCGTATATCTTGCTGCAGATTTTTCTTCATACTACTAGTGACTGCTGCAAAAGTGGAAAGAAGCTTCAGTAGGTTAACACTTAATAAAAACTATGGCCTTTCTAGTATGCAAGCAGAAACAGTTAAGCCAGCTGGCTATTCTTCTTACTGAATGTGAACTTGCAAAAGAAACTGACTTTGGGGAGATAATTCACAGTGTTGCAATGCAAAATGCCCCCAAATTAAAACTTGTAAAGGAGTTGATCCATTTATAAAATGTTTGCAGCAACATCAGTCCATTGGAATAAAAAAAAAGGAGACTACCCTAGTTGGACCAACCAAAGAACTAGATCGACTGTTCCAGCCTTTCAAAAGAAATTTTATCTTGTGTCTTTCCTGAATTTCTTTTCAAATATAATACTTGCAACAAAACACAGAAATTAACAGCAAAAAAATGGGAGGGGTGAGACAATAAGCTTCTATTTTTCTAATAATATTTTTTTATTTTATTAATAAGATTAAAAGTCTGGTAAAAAAGGCAGAGAAAAGAGAAATTAAAGAAAAAGGAATAGAAAGATAGAGAAAAAAAGAGAAGAACAGAAGAGAAGAAAAAAAACAAAGATAATACATATTTCATTTTCCATATTCCTCTACAACACCTATCATATCTTTACAAACATTATACTCAGGGCTTTTTTTCTGGGAAATGAGGTGATGGGACCCAGTGGTGGAACTCATAACTGAACAATGACGTCACTTTGGGTCAGCTGGAACAAGGGGGGAGTTTTTTAACGTTTAAATCACCCTTGGCAAAATTGATCACATGGCCAGTGGTCCCGCCCCCTGATCTTCAGACAGAGATGAGTTTAGATTGCCCTCCGTACCACAATCTAAACTCCCCTCCGTCTGGAGATCAGGGAGCGGGGCCACCGGCCATGTGACCATTTTCAAGAGGTGCCGGAACTCCGTTCCGCCACGTTCCAGCTGGAAAAAAGCCCTGATTATATTTGTAGTTTTAATATCTCTAACATTTACTTTTTCAATATTTCCCCTTTCTATTTATTTTTCCCAAATTTATCTTCTTAGAAATCAAATCCATAAATCATCCATTCATTTTTTCTCATCTCATACAGAAAGACAATAAGGGGTTTCCAAGTAACCATAAAGGTAGGCAGTATTTTATCTCTGATCAGAACTGTAAGTTTAACCATCTCCGCTAATTCCATCATTTTCACAAGCCAGTCATCCATTGGAGGCAATACTATACTTTTCCATTTTTGAGTATAAAAAACCCTAACCATTGTTGTCATATATAAAAATAGGATACCATGTTTATTTTCCAACTGTTTGCCCATTAATCCCAACAAAAACGCTTCTGGTTTAAGTTGTATATTGATCTTCAAAATTTTCTGTATTATCATATGAATTTGTGACCAACAGTTTTTTTGCTTTAGGACAAGTCTACCAAAGAGGATAAAATGTTCCTTCATGTTGCTCACATAAGCCTCTGGGAGACTCTGAGCCAAGCTACAAGTGACACCTGACACAGGTTGGACACTTGTCAGCTTCCCTCAAGTTTTGATGGGAAATGTAGGTGTCCTGGTCTTGCAGCTTGGCTCTCCGACTGCTGTCCAATGGACTTTTCAACTGTCACTTGTCCAACATTCCACCAAGCTGCCTACATTTCCCATCAAAACTTGAGGGAAGCTGACAAGTGTCCAACCTGTGTTAGGCGTCACTTGTAGTTTTGCTGTCTGTGAGACTCTTACCAACCAATCACCACTCAGCAGCGAACCAGCCAATCAGGAGAGTTGAGGGGATGAATGGTAGAAGCAGACAGTTAAACTGCCAGATAGGATTGGGTATAAAGAAAGTAGGGTTGCCATCCCCCCCACTAGGGTGCCCCCTGCCCCACCTGCTACCCCTCTCCCCACTCAACTGGCCAGCAGGGGTGAGGCATGGGGGGAGAGAAGCACATGCACACATTCTCCTGTTGTGCTGGTGATGAAGGAGCCACTGGACACACTGAAGCCAAACTCAGTGGAAACTGCCTGTTTGAAGAGGATTTTTACTGAGCTTGGCTTCAGCGCACCCCGCAGCTCCTCTGTCACATTCATTTTTATGCAACAGGGAAGCTCTAGGTTGCACTGAAGCTGAGATCAGCCCCAAACAGGTGATTTCTACTGAGTTCATCTTCAGTAGACATCATCATCTTCACATGACATCATTTCCTGGTGCAATAGAGGCGCATGGGAGTATGCACACTTTGCATGTTAAAATGAAGAGCCACAGGTCAAGAGCACAAGCCTTGGTTTAAATAGCTGTACTTGCAAAGAAAAAAGTACAAGGACTCAGCAGTGATGACTGAGAAGCATTCTTTGGAGAATGGGAAGTCATAAGCCCCTTCTAATAAGTTTCAAGCTCTTAGTGAAATGCTGTGGCTGAAAGCCACGTTTCAAGGCAGCAGTTACAGAATTATTAAATGAAACAGCGTATCTTCTCAACTTATGTTTTACAGCTCTGGGCCTGCTATTGGTGAACCACTAAGCTTTCTACTATCTCTTAGCGAATCAAAATAAAACTTCTTAAGGATAAGCTGTGTCTCAACCTATGTTTAACCCACTAAGCACACCATGCCAAGTGCAAGGAACCCTCAGATGCTCTGACTGTTAAAAAAAATCTACTGTCTTAACTAGAGATGGGCACAAACAGAAAAAAATGAACATGATGTTCGTTGTTCATTGCCATCCATGAACAGGGACTAATGAACAACCACGAACATGGCCCTGTTCATGAACATGTTCGTGGTTGGCTGTTCGTGGGGGCCAGCAGGCTCTCCTCCAGCCATCATCCAAATCTAGATCCCTACTGCACCACTCCCAGAAACCTGACCTGAACAGGTGCCAGGAAAGGTACCAATAATAAATAATAGTTTGGCCCCAGAGCCTGGCAGCAGCCCTGTAACTTGATCCCTACCACACCACTCCCAGAAACCTTACCTGAGCAGGCAGCAGGGAAAGTACCAATAATGAATAATAGCTTGGCCCAGAGCCTGGCAGCAGCCCTGGAACTTGAAGGGGAAGATCCCTATCCCACCACACACAAAGAAAATTCAACCTCCAATGCACTCTCTCTATCAAAATGCCAACAGCTACTGTCTCTCCACTGTCTGCAAAGTCAGAGCTGGGAGCCCCCCTCCCCCCTGCTCTTTGCTCCCTTGTTGTAACAAATTTGGAGCTCCACCCTTGAAAGGAAGACCTGCCTATCAAGCTAAATTGGGCTTAGAATGGGGTTTCCAGGGCAACAGCAGGAGTTCAGACAGAGTTCAGACAATCCCTGCCTAAGTTGCCATGGGAACTGATTGCAGGTGCCAGACTGTCTGGCTTGATGAACAACAACAAACAGCAATGAACGAAGCTTGCAATGACCACCTGTTCATTTAGAATGGGGCCTCACAAACAGTTTATTTGCGAACAACAGATTGGGCTGTTCATGGCTTTTTTTGTTCCTATTGCTGTTCATGCCCATCTCTAGTCTTAACACACTACAACTTTTTCTACAAAGACAGCACTTTAATAAAATAAAAAGGGACACAGAAATTATCCTTTACCCCACTAGGAAACTAGTTCTCTCTGGAAAGCATCTGGGCATTACAAGATGGCTAAATTGGGATTGCCAATACCAGGTTGAAAAATTCCTGGAGATCAGGACAGGAGTGAAGCCCGGGGAGGGCAGGGTTTGGAGAGGGGAGAT
The DNA here is from genome assembly GCF_028583425.1 of Eublepharis macularius. Classification (NCBI taxonomy): domain Eukaryota; kingdom Metazoa; phylum Chordata; class Lepidosauria; order Squamata; family Eublepharidae; genus Eublepharis; species Eublepharis macularius. The sequence continues at coordinate 109,383,593 of NC_072795.1, forward strand.
TCCTCAGCAGGGTAAATTGCCACACAGTCCCCCTCCAAAATAGCCATTTTCTCTAGAGGAAAATATCTCTGTTGTCTGGAGATCACTTGTAATTCCAGGAAATCCCCAGAACCTACCTGGAGGTTGTAAATAGACATGGGCACGAACCAAAAAAATTTAACGACTCTGCGGTTCGTGGTTCAGTGCTGACGATGATCCCGAGGTCGCGAACCGCAACGAATATTTCCCGTTGCTGAACTGGTTCAAGGTTCGTGAGTGTCAGAATGCCCCCGTTGGAATTAGAGAGCCCATATTCCCGGGGAGTGTTTAACAAGCTCTCCTCCAGCAATTACCCAAATTTGGTCAAGATTACAATAGGGATCCAAGCTCCAATTAAACTCTCTCTGTCTCTCTCCCCAAATGCTAGCAAGTAGCAAGCAAAGAGCTCTGTCACACTCCACTGCTCGCTGAAAGTGAAACCCAGCATGGGAGACCATGGCTATTTATAAGCATAGGTCCCATTGAGCAATGCAGGAGGTCTGTGTTTGGCCGTCAGAGCTGCCTATCATGGTTTGCAGGGATGAGATTGGAGTGCCCATGGCTACAGGACACCCCCCTTCCCCCTCCCTCCCCTGAGTATCTTCTCCCAACTTGTAACCGCTTTGCAGCTCTGTGGTTGGAAGGAAGACCTGCCGATCAAGGTAAGCTGGGCTTCCATTCGGGTTTCCAGGGCGACAGAAGGAGCGCAGACAGAGTTCAGGCATTCCCCTGGCTCCATTGCCAGGGGAATTGATTGCTGGCACCTGACTGTCTGGCGCGATCGCCAATTTCGTGGATTTTTGAAGTTCGTAATGCGGTTCGTGCCCATCTCTAGTTGTAGACCTTAGGTTAAGTTCTTATTCAGGTTCCATGATTCCCAAACTTTGATGGCATCACTCCGGATGCAAGTAAAGCAAGTGTATGGATGTCTGATGCATTTACATGTCCTAGAAGCTCACCAGGAGACCTTGTGTTAGTCATTCATTCGCATAAAGTGGCGATAGGGATGAAATGAAGAAGGGAAAGCCACACTCTGAGCTCCTTGGAAGAAGGCTGGGATAAAAATGTACTATATAGAAAGAAAAAACCAAAGAGGAGAGAAAAGGTACAAAGATGCAATGTAGCACAAGAGATGTTTTTCCATCCTTGGAAATGAAAGCATTTTTTAATATCATACTACACTGAACAGATTTCCCTTGCAGAGAAAACTAGCAAAAATACTTTAAAAATGTGTCTCCAGGGATGAATATTTGTATGCCAGCTATCAGCCCATGGAAATATTCAATCCCATAAATCTATCAGAGAAGGAATATTTAATGATAATACTGACAGAACCTGAACTGCAGCATAACAATAATTATGAAGAATTTGGAAACCCATTGGCACAGTAGTTCATAAAATGGAGGGTTTTTAACATTTTAATGAAAGTGGCCCTGTTGCTCTTTATTATGCTTCACATACACACAAAATATAGTGCTGCAAAATTATCAATGATCTCACCTAAAAATTCCAATCTGCACTATAATTGTTCCCAAAGGTCCACTAAGCGGTTAGAAGTGATGGGGGTTTGATGCTGGTGTATAAAATATGAAACCTAGCTTTTTGTATTAGCATAGGGACTAGGAAAACCCAAATAAAATTTGCTGCTATCAGCAATTATTAATAAAGCTGGTCACTGCAGTCACCCACACATTTACTTGGGAATAAGTTTCAGAGGTCTCTAATGGGGGTTAGTTACTCTCTTGCAAGCATATGGAGAACAGCATTACACTCCAGCGGGGAAACGTAACATTTTCATACTAATGGTCAGTAATTTCAAGTAGTAAAGGCACACGGTATTGTTATACAGCTCTCATATTATCAGGCCCAGGATGCCCAGCTGGGACACCATGTCCTCTGGGGGTGTGTATTTGTTAATCAAATAACCAAATAGGCATTTTTAAAGTCATTTTATTTATTTATTTATTTATTTATTTATTTATTTATTTATTTATTTATTTATTTATTTATTTATTTATTTATAACATTTGTGTGCCCCCTTTCCGCTCAAATAAGGTCCCGAAAGTGGCAAACATTAAAACATTTTTTTAATTAAAACATTTTTAACAATTTAAATTTAAAACAATATTTTAAATTGCAGTTAATATCCAATATCCAATATACTTTATTGCTTCAGCACAGCCATAGCAAATAACAAAAAAAATGTACAATACTGTTAGTACAAATTACTACATCCTAAAATTTAAACTAAAGTTAACAAAACTCCATCTAGAACTCTAAATCCATAAAATCCATACAGCATATAATATAGTGTAATAAGTCCTACTAAGAGGAACTTATTGTTACCTTTAGAATAAAACTTACTTCAATAGTGTTAACTGTATTTTGTTTACCGATGTTACAAACTTTGCCACTTGCATTGTAATCCATTTATCCTTATTTGCCAGCAGCACCACTAATTTGTCTTGCTCTGACCTCCCTGGCACCCGTTGCAAAATATTTCTAAGATACTTTTCCCGAATAGTTGCAAATCTCGGGCATCAAAACATAACATGGGGCATATCTTCAATGGATTTATGATCATCATACCCTATCTGAATTGAGGAAATTAAGACATTTGATAATATTTAGGAACTGTTATTCTGGCATATGGCTTTCTCATTTAGAATTTGTGGAGGTTACAGAGAAGGTGAAAAGGAAAAAGAGTTAGTAGAAATGAAACTGTGTGGCACACACACAAATATGTACTATGCACGTGTCCTCTATATACAGTATTATGCATTAGTTTCCCTTCCACCCCCCTCGTTCTTCCCTTTTTACTGTTTAAGGACTGCCAAGATCTGACTCCACAATCCGGTCTCTGTCCATCTTACACAATATCCTTGACAGGTCTATTTATTTCATTCTAACTTGATAGTACAAGTGATAACTACCACTCATGCCATCTGATCCTGTATGTGCTTATTTAGAAACAAGTTCCACTTAGCACAATGGAACGTTTGTCACTTTCTCGCAAATAAATGTGCCTAGGATTGCAGCCTTAGACTTCCTGGATGCACTTGATTATGCCCTACTTTTTATACTTTCCCATGCAGCTTATTTCTCCACTAATACCACCATAGTCTAGGGCTACCGAGCCCCAGGTTGGGGCAGGGGATTCCACATCCTGAGCTCCCATTGCCCACCACCACTGCAAGCAGCAGCAGGAGGGAGGGGGTGTTAAAACTCACTGGCCCTGCAAGCATGATGATGGCACTTCTGGGGGGAAATAAATAAGAAAGAAAGCTGAAGACTTCAGGGGCAGAGAAAACAAAGGTTGGTGGCAGGAAGGAGAGAAGAAAGCAGGGGAAAGGGAGAGGATATGGGGTGGCCATAGTGTAGCCAGCCTCTAAGTGGTGGCTGGAGATATCACAGAATTACAATGGATCTCCGGGTGACAGAGATCAGTTCCCCTGGAGAAAATGGCTGCTTTGGAGGGTGGACTCTATGGCATTATGCCATTCTGAGGCCCCTCCCCTCCCCAAACCCCGCCCTCTCCAGGCTCCAGCCCCCAGGTTGGGAAATGCCTGGAATTTCCCAACCTGGACCTAGCAACCCTAGGCAACCAAGAGGAGAAAAAGAGAGGAGAAATACAGAGGAGGAAAGTGTGAGGAATACAGGGGGAAATAAAGTGGATCCTACAAATCCTTGCAGGTTCCCCACCTGTCCACCTATAACAGGCAAATTACATCCACGTACAGCCCGAATTTGGATTGGTACCATGCATGAAATGCACAGGGTTTCACCACTCATCAAAACCATGTTCTACACAATTTTATTTACATTTTAAAGGGAAAAGATATCCTTAAAACCTGCCCCCCACCCCAACAACAGAATGCAGAGTCTAATTTTGATTAGCATGCATGGGTTGAACGGTGGGATTCCGTCTCTCCTTTTCACATGGCCCTCATGGGGACTGCACATGCCCTTACTTTGTCTTTTTCAGACATACATTTATCCATGATTGTGGCCACATATGAGTTTGTATTTTGTTTTAATTGTATTTGATTTTCAGTAGAATTTCTCCCATAGTCATCGAGCGTGTTGGGTCCTTAAGAAAGTTGTGTAATAGAACTCCCAAGAGTGCAACATTTTTCAATGACTGAAATCAATACATGTGTATCTATGAGGAATGTTTCTCAAGGAAGCTTTCTGTTGTGATTCTTGGAGCTTAAAACCCTTTCAATCACAGAATATGTTTTGAGTAACTCTAAAGAGGTTCACTTTAGCAAATGCTGGGAAGCAGCAGGACTCTCATTATACTTGGATGTTAGATGGATTGGATTGCTGAAGCTTTGCATGCAAAGTGGCTCTTCATAAAGATTCATAAAGATTTTCTGAGAAAGGTCAAGTGATGGGCTACCCATCAAGACCTAGCATTTTTAAATAACGTATACTGAATTCTTGCAGATTGTCCTCTTAGCACTCTACAGAATGTGAGCTCTCAATTCACATAACTGGATTTCTTCAATTACATCTTGTCACCATGTTGATCCTGATTTGTATATTATATATTTTCATTATTAAACTGTTATCCGTATATGAGCTTTATGGTTTGGATTCTGCCTAGATTTCCAAGAGCACAAAGAATGGGAGCGATTTTAGCCGATTACTCCCACACGTGAAATCTCCAATCCCCCTAAACTATGACTGAAGGTTTCCAGAGCCTTCCCGCCCCACCAGGAGCAGCATCAGGGGAGTGTTTTGGTCTCTTGTGGGAGGGAGCAAACGCACCCCCCCCCCGGTTGTGGATATCTAGAAGAGATCGAAGCCTATATATTCTTATCATACACTTGTTATCCTTAGGAATTTGTGCCTCTTGCTTCACAGTTCAGTCCATTCGGCCATTTCATTCTGCAGACATCCATGAGAAATGTACTTGAATATCTATCAGAATCAGAAATGAAATTGTACCTGAACTTGGACATCCTAATTAGATATATCCTACTCATTTTATTCTGCGTATTCAATTAAACTGTGGATCAATTTCAGAAGTTATACTTCCACAAGAGATATAATTTATGAGGAATATTCTCAACCAAGAACAATCTTAGAGGCTCAGTTCAGACATCACGTATCACCATAGTGAATAAATGAATGGATTTTTATTGCAGTCAAAGACCAACTAAAGATAAAAACAGTACTATTTATTTATTTTATTCATTTACATTATTTATAGTCTACCTTTTTCACTGAGACTCAAGCAGATTACACAGCGTAATTCAACACAATCAACAGCTGGGGCATTCAAAGAACAATACAATAGAGTAGAGATTGCAGAAATTTGAAAGCAAGCAGAATATCATAGATACAAAAAGAAATTACATAAAGAGTGTTAAAAAGAATAAGTACATCCCATTAGCTTAATATCTTAATATTAATTAATACAGAAATGTGATAGTCTAGTAGCTGCACAGATTCTGGCCATTTTATTCATGATTGAAGGCTCGTGGTGTTCAAGAAGACGGGCTGTATAGGATTCAAAACCACACAATGATTAAACTAGCCATGGTTAGTTTGAGCATCTGAACACAGGCCATTCCACTACCTGTGGTCAGGTAGGGTCCATTAAACCAGGATCTAATTCTTAAATTAGTCTATTACCCACAAATGATGGTTTCATGTGATATCTGAATGCAGACATCCTGGCTTGATTCTGGCTTATTTTCTGGCAAGGAAGGAAATGAAACCACTATCTGTCCAGACAAAGTAGGAATTAAGTGATTGTCTGTGTACAGAATCCTGGTTTCACAAATTATCCATATTTTAAAAGGTTTTTTAAAATTATGTCTGAATTAAGTCTTTCTTATTTTTTATTTTTATGTTATTTATAGTCTGCCTTTCTCACTAAGACTTAATGCAGATTTCACAGTGTGAGTCAACAAAATAATAATGCAATAGTTGCCAACCTCCAGATGGGTCCTGGAGATCTCCCAGAATTGCAACTGATCTCTAGATAACAGAAATCAGTTCCCCTGGAGAAAATGGCTGCTTTGGAGGGTAGGCTGTATGGCATTATAACCTGCTGAGCTCCAGCCCTTCACCTGAACCTGCTCCTCTTAGGCTCCACTACCAAAATTCTCCAGGAATTTCCCAACCCAGAGCTGGCAACCTTACAATGAAATAGGATACAGACAACAGACATTTGATTACAAACAGAAATCTGAATCCAGAGCTGAAACAAAGCAAAAGCAATTAGATAGGGAATATTAAATGACACAGAAGTTACCTAGTAGGTAGAGATGGGCATGAACCACAAAAAAACCAAACCATGAGGTTCGTGGGTTTATACGAACCAGGGACCATGAACTGGCACAACCTGGGGCAAGTTCACGAACCGGTTCATGGTTTGTGAGTTTATGCGCCCCTTTCCGACCACTTAGCAGCTGCAGGGAAAGGGGTGTTTGACAGTTTAAAGGGCCCTTTCCTGCCTTGCAAGGGGCAGGTCCCTTTAAACTATCAGCTGGCAGGCAGGGGGGAATCAGCTGGCAGGTGGGGGCCGCAGAGTGACGGAGGAAGCAGAAAATGCCTTCCCGCCCCTCAAATGGCTGCCGGTGCGGCCATTTGAGGGGCAGGAAGGCCATTTTCAGCTACCCTCCATTGCTACGCGGGCCCACAGGGTGGCAGAGGAGACCGAAAAAAACCTCCCTGCCCCTCAAATGGCCACAGCGGCAGCCATTTGAGTGGTGGGAAGGCCATTTTCAGCCTCCTCCACTGCCTTGCGGGCTCACGCAGTGGCAGAAGAGGCCAAAAACAGCATTCTCGCCCTCACGGGAGGAGGAGGAGGATGCCGCAGGCCCACAGGGTGGCTGGGCAAGGTAAGTGTGGGGCTGGGGCTGGGGCTGGGGGCTGGGGTTTGGGCCGTTTAAAGGGCCCTGCCACTTGCAAGCAACAGGTCCCTTTAAACTATCAAGTGGCAGACAGCGAGGGGGGAAAAGTTTATATGGCTATTTCCCTGGATAAATGGCCATTTAAACTGCCCCTTTAATATGACCCAAACAAACCAGTAGACCAGTTCGTGGAAGTTCATGGAAACGAGCTTCCACAAACCACTGGTTCGCAAACCACAAACTCGCCCGGTTTGTGCGTTTTTTTGGGTCGTAATTCGATTTGTGCCCATCTCTACTAGTAGGTAAACAGTAGTACAGTCCACAGCCTCTGTCCCTTAACCAAAGCATCTCACTGAACCATTTCCTTACAGCGCAGCCCTCCTATCTGTGTAAAAAAGCCCTCTCAAATGGAACCATGGAAGGCCATCTGCTGCACTGATACCACCAATGAGAAAGTAAGCAGTGATATGGGATGGGAAACATGCTCTCTCTCTCTCTCTCTCTTTCTCTCCTCTTTCACACACAGTGCTGCTGTCTGACTCAGTAGATTCAAAAGAAAAAAATCATATTAAGGCAAGGAGGACTTCATAGTACTATAATTGATGTTGCACTGCCTAATACTTTAGGCTTGATCTGGCCACCCTTTTGACAAGTGCAGCATACTGCTGCTCTCTGCATGTCTAATACCATTATAAAAATAGAAACTCATATGTGAATTATATTTAAATGAGGCCAATTTTGAAAGAGGTTTCTAAAAAGCCAGAGGTAACATTCAGTGTAGCTTGTACCATTCACAAGCAATGGCTTCACAGGCTTCCAGCTGTTAATGTTAACTGCAAAACCCTGAACTTTTGAGCTTCAGGCAAACTTTTTCATTGATTTCGAATGCTGCAAAACCTCAGGAAGGTTTTGTTCAGATTTTTAGAAGCAGAGATAATACTGTGGTCCTCTTTTTTCACCATTATCCATTTTAGATTTGCTCTTTTCTAGTTATTTTCCCCACTTTATTATCACTGCCCTTTATTCTAACCATCTCCAACCCATAGCTCTCAAAAACAAATTAAAAAACAGAGAAAGACTGAAGGATGATAATAAGTGTCATGGCCTTTTGTGGGAAGATTGCCCCCACAATTCATACCCTGGATACTCTTATGATATGTGAAGAATTTCTGATAAACATGGGATTGATTACATTTTATCTGGACCTTGTTTCTCATAATCCCTCCTTTATCTTTCCATGCTGATATTGCCTTAATAGCTCTGATAGTGCCTTTCCCCCTGGAAGCATTCAAAGAGAATAGAATCAATATCTCCACACTGAATTATTGCACATCTCTACAACCTCCTATTACCACCATCATGACATTTTTTCTCCACAAAGAACATCTTTAAAGGAATAACAGGCATCACTTCCCAATTTGTCATGTCAGTGAAGCACTTCGAAGTACCATTGATTTCAAATTTGGAAGAGACTTAAGCACTACCTTGTGGTGTAAGTTAGGCTGAAAGATCTAGACCATAAGCTTCATGGGCCATTAAAGGTCTTTGCAGTCCAATCCAAGGTCAACTCTTTACTCACTACACTAATGGCCCAGTCCAGTTGCAAGTCATCCATTACTCCATCGGATGACTGGGGATAGCACCCATCAGCTGTTTGAAGGAGAGGAGGCAGCACAAAGACTTGATCCAGCCTCTCTCCATCCCACTTCTGGGCCGTTTCCACAGGACTTACCTACCTGCGGAACCCTGCCACGTGGAACCCTGCCTGCAGAACCTACAGCGCGAAAGACCCGGAAGATGCGTCTTCTTGCGTGAAATCATGCCACGAAGATGCGATTTTGCACAAAACTCCCGGATAACAGCATCTTCCTGGCACAATGAATGAGCATTCATATGATGAGTGCTTGTTGGGAAACTCTTTGAGTGCACTCTTTGGGTGCCTTACAAATAATCACTGGAATACACAAGTCAGTTACATTAGCAAACTTACAGGTAGGATATCAAATTCACAGACAGAATTAAATCCAAAGGGAACAGGGTAAATAGCACTTACACATGGGGAAATTGGGAATCGGACCCACAGGATGGGCATACAAAAGCTTTGGGATCTGCAAGGCACTCAACTTCAGTCTATATAAGAAGAATACTATGTCAATCAAATTAACTGGGGTGGTTCTTCCCAAAACCCCCAAGGAAGTTGTCTTCCTCAAGCCAGCAAATATTGGTGGAAACAGAATGAAGTGAAAGGTATAATCAGGAAAAAAAATCTTCTGTCGCAATACTTTTTCACTCAACAAATTGAAAATATTTTCTGGCACTCCCAATCTGAACGCAGTTTAAACTCCTTAAACTAGAGAGCCTGGCATCAGAATAACAAATACTAATGAAATCCATTAGTCTTCCTGCTTGTTGGGAAACCTCCTGAAATTAGACAGGCCAATAGGATTTCCATCCATAGGGCACAACTTTCTTTCCTCCCAACTGCTGCTGAAGGTCAAAAGACTCCTTGAAAAGCAGCTACTAGAGAATGGGGAACTCCTAGGAACAGAAGGATGGGGAAGCTGGAGGGCTGCTGTGCAAGGGGGGACATAGCCAAAAATGGCCTCCCCTCGCATGCACGGATTCAACACAATGAATGGGACATTTTCATTTCAGTTTTTGTCACATATGGTTCCTCCTCCAGCTAAGGACTTTCGTGTAAGTCTGTATGTTCACAGGAGTGTTCCAATCCAATTTAAATAGAGCAGCCACTTATGCATCAGTAATCCTCCCAAGTTCATGTGCTCAACCACCAATAAGATAATTTACAACTTTATTGATTGCTTTCCCAAAGGAATAATATGTGCCACCATCTAAAATAACATCAGTGCATAGCTGTTTAAACAGGCTTTATTTACTCTTCATTATTTAAAAACAGGAAGAAAAGTTTTAGGCAGTTAATAATGGTTCTACTTTTAGTTGTACTATTACTTAAACTGTATTAATAATAATTTATAGCATTTTATGTTTTAATTCTGCAATGCACTTTACAAAAATTAAATGGGTAATTAGTATTTTTAACAAAATATATGATCTGTATTCCAGCTCTGCTAATGAACAAAAGCATAAATTTTGCATTATTTAACAAGTGTGTATAAAATACACCTCCTACGGTACAGTTTGTGTTGATTTAAATAATAGCCTTAGTCTTTATTAAATAGCACAATAACATTTTGTTGCTTAGGCTTTGCTAATCAGGACATCAAAGTGCAGTGTCAGCATCTTCACTGTAGTTGCAGGGTTGCTGGCAGTTTTTATTATTATTATTTAGTATAGCTTTAAAGTGGAAAAAGTAAAAAATAACACTGGAGAAAAGCTGGAACTTACAACACTATCCTAAGCACGGTCTCTGAAGTGCTTAGGATAGCAACTAGGCCCTATATCAGCATCAAGGTCCGCCAGCACCACACCAGCATAACTCCAGTGCCAGCAGAGAATTGGGTGGCATCAGGGACATGACAGAGATGACACGTGTACATTTCCAAGTCTCGCTCTCCAGCACTGGGAGGAAGGCACAGCAAAGGAGGACAATCACCAGGTGTCTCTGCATGCTGATCAGGGAAGCAGACTTTGCATATCCAAGATGAGTTAGGATTGCATTGCCCAAGTTTGTATATATCCACAATCAAACGGCTCTCTTATTCTATCATGAATGAGGTCCGCAAGACATCCCACATCACTCCACCTTTCATATTTTATTTAAAATATTAATATCCTATCTATTTTCCTTGGACTTAAGGTAGCTAGCAATGCAACAAAGTGACAAGGATACAAAACACCCTGAGCCCGCTAACAAAGTAAAACCCAGAATACATATTACAAATACAGCCAAATCTGCTGTGTTTGTAATAAACAGTTCATTAGATGCCCTCTGGAATAAAACCATTCCTAAATGCAGGAAGTGGAGGTCATCTCCATACATTTTGAGAGGCCATTCCCAAGAAATGGATGGACCTACCACTGACAAAGCTCATGCCATACAGACTATCTTAAGCAAGGAGCATTATCTGATGCATGGGAGTATACTGGAAGATGCAGTTTGATAAGTATGAGAAGGCTTTAGGTAAATATAACAACCAGCACTTTGAATTGGGCCCAGAAGTAAATTAGTGCCCATTGCAGTTGCTGCAACACTGGAATTATTTCTTGTGAGCAGCTGACCTCAGACAGAAGTTGCCATATTTTTTATAAATTGAATTTTCAAAGGCCGCCCCATATAAAGTGAATTTCACTAATCCAGTCTGGAGGTTACAATATTGTGAATCAGCATGGTAAGGTTGGCAGAATCTAAATGAGGGACAACTTTATGAGTTAAATGAGGGTGGGAGAGAGGGGAGGGGGGAAGGATGAAACCAAGGCACCTTATTCCTCCCACTGCAGCCCTGATTTTTTTTTTAAAGTACTGTGTTCAGTTTTGGGCACCACAGTTTAAGAAGGATGTTGACAGGCTGGAATGTGTCCAAAGGAGGGCAACAAAATGGTGAGGGGTCTGAAGACCAAGTCCTCTGAGAAAATGTTGAAAGAGCTGGGTTTATTTAGCCTGGAAAGGAGGTGACTAAGGTATTTGAAGGGCTGTTACACAGAGGATGGAGAAGAGCTGTTTCCTGTTGCCCCAGAAGTTCGGACCAGAACTAATGGGTTAAAATTAAAGCAAAAGAGTTTTCGGCTAAACCTGAAGAACTTCTTGACAGAATGGCTTGACAGCTGAACAGGCTTCCTCGGGAGGTGGTGGGCTCTCCTTCCTTGGAGGTATTTAGGAAGAGGCTAGATGACCACTTGACAGCAATGATGATTCTATGATTCAATACTAATGTATGCAGATCAGGAGAGGGAGTGCATGAAAGGATTAGCTAGTGCTAGGCTCTTGTAGCCCTTTTTTATATGCATAAAGTAATGCCGTTCAGCCCTTTGGGATGAGGAAAGAATTTTCCTCCAGGCCAGATTGGCCAGGGATCCTAGACAGTTTTTGCCTTTGTCTGGGCATACAGCAGGGGTCACTAGGGAATGTGAGGGAGGGAGGTAGCTGTGAATTTGACCCTTAGTGTCCCTTCAAGCTCTCTGTTTCCATGTAGTTAAAAGAAAACACTCTTAGCAACAAGCCAATAATAAGGCTGTGTGCAGGAGCACCCCTAAAGCTCAACTTAACTTAGAAGTAAGTACCATGAAATTAACAGAAAATGGGTTGGATCCAGTGAAAGAATTCACAGGAGTTGGCAGTGTGGAACTTTCTCCATCTTCCCTTTTCAAAGTAACCTGCTGTTTGTCCTTAACCTGCTGTCTGAGGCATGGAACAGTCTCACCAACAAAATGCCCCACAGGATGGGATACTGCAACAATATGGAGAAATCAAGGAAAATCCCTTTTCCTCCTCTTTTGACATAAACCACAAGCACCAAGCCAATAAATCTTTTGTTGTATCCAACTCATTATATGAAAAAAAAATCATATGTTTCTTGCATAATATAGCACAAAAATTCTACTTACGCCAATCTAACAATGAGTACAATAAGTTGAGAGGCTGGGGGATATAAAATGCACTTCTTGTATCTTTGGTCCAAAAAAAATGCTGCTGCCATCAGAAAATAATCTTCAATATTGTAGATACAGTTTAATAGAAGAAACTGTCTTGAACATCTTACAAACACCTGTACAGTAAATGGGAAAAATAAAGTAAGAGAATTGAAATTCAGAGTACAATAGAACCACAATCTAAGTACCTTTAATTATAAGGATTTTGAAGAAGTGGCATAGAAATAGCCTAAATAATTAAATAAGTATTGAAAATACACCTGAGAAGATGGCCATTTTCACATGCCCCCATAATGCTCCGGAAAATCGTGCAAAACTCACGGCATGAAGCTTCTTCTTAGCACAATGGTGTCTGAAACCTCAGCATTAAACAAGATCATGATGGGAAATTGCACAAGGAAGACGCTTCGTGCTGTGAGTTATGCGCGATTTTCCGAAGCTTATGGGCATGTGAAAACGGCCGATGAGTCGTCCTGTGTTGGCAGATAGTGCAGTGAGTTAAGGGGAGGGGAAGGATCTCACACAGAGATTCTCTCTGTACTTCTATTGCCAAAAAGCTGCCATTTCTCCAGTATGTAGTGGCTCCCTCCTCACTCCGTTACTCACCCTCACCTTTGCATGGCTGGGCCCTCCCCCAATTAGAAATGTGAAAGCCTGAAAACATTCAGGAAAAGACAGTGAGTGGAGATGTTTTTTCCCTGAGGATTTTTATTTCAGTTTTTCCAATATAAAATGTTAAGTTTGATATCCAAATATGCTCCTGCTGCTACTCTTATTACTGTATGAGTCTGATCCTGTCCAATAACACACTTTCTTTTGTTTAGATAGCTGCCTATTTTAAACTCCCCCCCTCCACCTCTCAGATGGAAAAAAACTAAGATACGTGTGCTAACGTAGCACAGAGTGCAGCAGTCTGCAGTTTTCTCACACTCATATCAGGTATGTTCACAATTTTGTTTGCAGTAAAGTAATACTGTTATAATGGTTGTTGTGGATATAACAGTAATACTGTTATATTTCATAAATATGCCATAGGTACAATCTATATGCTAACTAAGCTACAAATATTATGTTGTTAAAGTAGTAAAATAAGTTTTGGTTTGTTAAGGGAGTAAATATTGTATATGTTTCCATTTTTCCCATGACTTAAAAATTCCTGGAAATTTTACATCTTTCCCCCAATACTAGATACTTTCGTGAGGATGGTCACAGATCCCCCCCTTGTCTCTGTGCAAAGCGAGACAGGAGAAAAGATCGTACTGATTTTCTGCTAGCTTAATAAGATACATAGAAACTTGGCTGGAAAGGCAGGAAAGAGATTGAAACTCACTCTGCCATTGCTTGCTGCTGATTAGGAAAACTTGCCTGGCACCTTCAAAAGCTACAATTCTAGCTTACAGCTGCTTTAGTGTCTATTATCTCAACTACCGGCAAAAGTGAGACTACAATCAAGAAAATGACTGTTGTCTCACCAGACTTCTAGCCCAGTTCATGCCAGCCTCTCCCTATTCAGTCATGATTTCATACACAATTTCATGAAGGGAAATGAACCATGTCATCCAGCCTAGTTACCAGTATGAAGCCTGAGGGAATCAAAGGGCAAAACCGCTCTGTTTATGATGACCAATTGTAGGTGCCTCCTTGTGAACAGCAAGTTCTCCGCATCAGAGAGGCTGCAGTTTTGTATGTTGAATGTTGAAGACTCCCTTGTGACAAACCAAGGAGAGACTTCTTTTTGTGATAAACTATTCAGACCAGAGCCCATGTTGGAATACCTAAATGGTACCAACACCCTCATTTATAATGATAAAGGAAAATGGGCATCTCTTTAACAAACTGGCTTCTCAAGGCATTCATATCACTGTATCTGATAAGATCAAAAATTGTTTCAGTGAGAAGTTTAAAAAATCCACTTAAAAAAGCACTTTTAAAAGAACTTAAAAAAACAAACCTGACCTGATCACAAACATGATTATTTTTCTGTCAGAGACGTCACCCTACATTTAACACAGTTGACAGCTGTTCTTTCCAGTAGATAAGTCATGGCAAACTACAGCCAATAGGAAAAGAACAAGTCCTGTAGTTTTCTCTCTCATTAAGTATAGGCAAAGTTCATGATCATGCCATTTAAAATAGGCATTGGAAGAAAAGAACAGGAGGAAAAGCAGAAGCTTTCTTCCTAAGCTGGCACAATCAACCTTGTTGTCCCGGTACAGGGCTCAGTTCCCTGCACTTAATTATTGTCTCCTGACCTGGCTATCTATCACACAGTTTACTACTACAGTTCTGTGCTTCAGCAATTCTGTTCTCCTCCATTATCAAGCTCATTTTGCAGAGGAAAAAATGTCCTTTCATTCAGTTTCCCAAGGTCAAGCATTATCAAATGCCAATTTGTCCTTGGCTCCTCTGCTAGAAGGTTTAAGCAAAGCCACTTCAAAATATTATTGGTGCTCAAAATATTATTGGTGCTTAAAAAAACAAACAAACCACTAACATTAGAGGTTTTTTAAAAATAAAAATAAAATAAATGACTGGCAATCACTGCCCTTGAATGGTGCTCCAAGCTTGTTGTCTGAGGCAATTGTCTCTCACTTCTCATAGCAGGCCCAGCCCAAAGAATAAGCCTCTATTTACATCCTGCTTCCCACCTGCAAACAAATAGCATCCTAACAGGTAGACTGAAGGCCAGTTCCCATGATACTTTTTCAGTCACTTCTTCACTTAAGCCCTCCGCTTCCTCTCTTCATCTTAGACACGGAATGCATTCAAGCAATGATATCACACATGCTGAATGCTCACAGATCTTCATTGTGACCACTTCTGCAATCCGGGATCTATATGTACTTCATTGCAGCAACTTGTGGCCATTATAAGCCAAATGGAGTTTCCTTGATTAAAGGCTGTGGCAGTGTATCACAGGATGCTGTCCACTGCTGTAGACTAGAATGATGGCTCTGTTCCATCAAGGCAATTTTTCCTCAATCAAAGAAGCCAATCTTTTAACATTGAGAAAGTTGACACAGCCAAGATCCTTGAGTTAGAGGGAATGAGTTCCAAAAATACAAGGTGCCTCCTTTTCCATTCTCTCCAGCTTGGCCCTTAAACATATTGGAAACGTATTGGTTGAATACGAGTGGCAGCAAAGAAACAGGATCATGGTTGCAAGTCCTGTTTTTCCGTGAGTTCCCAACAACAAATACAATTAGTACAGAACTGGGATCCGTCCTCAGTGTAGGCTGAATTCTCATAGGTGAAGGTTTGTCATCTGTTAGCTGATCCATTTGTGGAGGTTTGGCAAGTTGCTTCAATTGTTCCTTCCTAACAAAACAGGACAGTGCCATCAGTTTTTCACACTTGCAAGATCTCACAGAACCCAGTGAAGTTTAAATAGGCAGTTATATGAGTCTTTAAAAAATTTCTGTGTTCAAACCGCACACACACACACCCAACATCATTCAATGTTCATCTGCAGAGCCCTTAGAGACGTTAATGGTTGTGGATCTTTTTGAGTCAGCAGCAGCGTTTTCACACAAATACAGATTTTTCAGCAACCATTCCATGCTCTTCTCCACCTCAGTAATCTCTACAAAAGCATTGTAAGGTATGTAAGTAATATTATCCCATATTACAGACAGGGGTAGAGCATGACTGACCCTGAAAGACTATGGCTTGTGTAAGATGGTCACATTTTTAACCTGTCCTTCGGCAAAAGGACTCAGGGTGACACACAAGGTTCTCCCCTCCTCCATTTTAGCTTCCTGACAATCCTGTGAAGCAGCTGAAGCTAAGAGTGTGTGACTCATTAGAGATCATCTAGTGAGCTTCACGGTACAGGGAGGATTTGAACACGGATCTTCCCAGTCCCAGTCTAGCACTTTAACACCATGCTGACTGTCTTGGAGGTCATGGCAGGGGCCACATTTGAACCAGAGTCCTTCTCATTGATGGTTTGGTCTCTTCACCTGCACCAGCTCTTACTCTACACTGACATTAATTGAACCTTTAAGCAACTCGGCCAGAAAAAAAAAAACATTGAAACTTCATTTCGAAATTGTTTCAATCTTTCACTGCAAATAACTTTGCATTCCATACATTCGATAAGGAATACTCTTTTCAACATCTCTTTCATATGAATGGATGTGCGATCATGTTGGGAGTAGGACATGACTGACAATACTGCCATGATTGCAGAATTTCTGAGTTCTTCTGATGCATGCACAAAGACTCCCCCCTCCCCCCGAAGTGTGTGCTATGGCAGACAGTTGATAGAGAATACCTATCACAAGACTTGTACGGCATCTCCCTTGCCATTCTAAAGGCTTTCAAAAACTGAAAAATTACTAAACCTGCCAAGTGCATTTTATATTTATCAGCTGACTGTCTTCTGGAAAATGAACTTGCCATTCTGTCAGAAACTGTCTTCTTCAGGAAATGTGATTAGGTTTTAACCGTTGGTGTGGAAGTGACATCCATTCTCTCGGTTCAATACCTTCCAGCCCTGAGCTGCCTTCGTGGGCTCCAGGTGATGTAATGCTTTCGTGACTGATTTGTGGGGGCCAAAATGGCTTCTTAAAATGAAGATTAATAATTACACACACAGAATAAAAATCAACTTTGTTAGGAATATAGGGGTTAAGATGATTCTTTATCTAACACAGTGGTGAGGAAGAAAACTGCATGATTCATGAGGCATAAGGAAGACTCCTAGGGAAGAAAACCGGAGAGTCATCCTGTACTGATATTGGCATCCATTCATTTACATACATTTAAATGAATCCACTTTGCATCTCAATTAGAAAGAGTGGCAGCTGACAAATTTAATAGGATGCTTGCAATAAAGATAGTCTATTTAAAAGTTTATTTGAGGCCCCAAACTCTTTTCCCTACGAAACATGATTAGTATTTGGGAGCACAGCGCCACACAGCATTTATGCTGTCCCTGAAATTTCTTTAAATAGAGAGGAAATTTAATCCTCTGCAGGATAAAAAGACAATGTTCACATAACTGACTGTTGCTTATTTCATAGGATGTTTCATATGTTTCAGAATTCATCCTTGCGTTGAAGTGCATTTCCTGTCAAGATTTTTAAAAATCTTCAAAACCTTTAGATCTAATACAGCTGAAAATTTGGTGTTCCTCAAATTAAACACTGTTTCTCTTTTTTTAGGCAAAATAATCTAGAAAGTTATGCCAGGGTCTTTCCTGGAGCATCACAATTTCTCATATGACTCACTGTCATTAGCCCTTATATGTGGCGTGTCTATGTGTTAGCTACTGAATTGGTGGCTGCATTAACTCATGTTCTCCTCTTAGTAAAGGATTTCAATATACTATCATTGCCGATTCTTTTAGGTATATCAACAGCTGACCATGAGATCTGTTATTGATCTGTTTACTGGGACTAAGAGAGTTGGTCTCAAGTGGGCACTTTTTTTGTTGTTGTTTTCAGACAGAAATCTAAAGGAAGAAGTGGATAATTGTCCTCCTGACTATTTCTGTTGAGAAATCAGGGGATTCGTGTTGTCAGTATGAACACAATGGTTCTGAAGCTTAATGAAGAGATACGGGGTTGGGGTGAAACTGGAACAAGACACCCAGGCCTCCGTCTCCATTATGCCTAAAACTTCTAAGCTTCTCTTCTTCCCCACAAAAACAAATTCTTAAGAATTTGAGTGCAGAGTTTTTCTCACGTGTCCTTTTTTACAGAATTTCAAAACTTAGGCATCTCACTAGCTAAAGAACTTTGAGGACACCAAAATTCAGTGTTCATACATAGAATAACTAAGTAGAAACAGTTTGATAATAACTTAAATGAAATCTTCTGGTTTATAGATTAAATACTTTTGATGATGTCACTGATCTATACCCAACAGGTAAAAGAATTCTAACAAGCTCCGACAATAAACGTTTCCTGAGCCAAACATGATAAGGTTTCCCAAATGTTGATTTGATTAAAATTGGCCCCAAACACTAGATTAGGCACTTATCTTCATCAAATCGGCCGTGTGCATGACAAGAAAGTGCTCTGCAGTGCACGGGAGCATGGTGTAGGGCTCTGAAACCCATTCCCACACATTTTCCCCCCATCAGCCTGGTGAAAGGTGGCCAGGAACAGAAGCTGGAAGCAGGGGATCCCCCACCCACATTGGGGGGATGAGATCCCTACTTTATGGATGACTTGAAAGTTCATCTTTCTAGCACTCATAAACACACATCCAAGACCAATCCTGCCAGATGCTTGTAATGTTTAAAAAACATTAATTCAGATCACAGAAAAGCCCGTTATTCAAGAACAATGCATTAATCCAGTTCTATCAATTAAAGCATATTGACCCAGTTGAGATACATACATACATACATACATACATACATGCATACATGCATACATACATATCTATATATATAAAGACAAGTGTCCTGACTGACTCATCAATGCCCAGCCCAAGCCCCTAGACCTGGAAACAAAATTTGGGGAGAATGTTCCTTTTGTGATGTAGAGTCTCACTAAGAAGGGATTTTAAGAAATCTGCCCCCTAAGGGGGTAAAAAGGGGTAAAATGTGTTTTCCCATAGGGATACAGCTTCCCTGTGTGGCTGGCAGTGTTCTCCCCCCCCCCCCAACTGCCAACTCAGCCCCCCTGAGGTCATTTGCATATGCGGCCTTGATTGGTCATCATCCCAACATTCTAAACAGTATGCAGGATGCATGCAGTACTTCGGGACACATTCAATGACTCCCAGTCATTGAATATGTCCTGAGGTAAAAATACACCTCCCACTCTGCCCCTCTAGGGTTGCCGATCTCCCTGTGAGGCATGGCTTTCCGGTGTGGCTGGCAGGCTGATGGGTCAGCTGTGGAACTCTGTGTTCTGAGGTAACAATCAAGCAAAGGAAACTGCAGACAGTTGAAGAAAGACAGTACAAGACTTCTGAACAGGGATTTTATATAAAAGTCAGTATGGCAACTGAGTTTTTAAATGTTCATGGTGAGATGGTTTCATTTCAGTGTGAACCTCTCACATGAACCTGCCGAAGTGCCCACCACACCACCCTTCCCCCAGTCCAGCTCCACCTCACACCTCTTGCAGCCATCACCTCTTACTGCTGCCAAGAAGCCTTCTGCCAGATGTCATGCAAGATACACTGATGCTAAAAAGAGTAAGCAACTTAGAGATGTGGCAAGGAAATATGCACGTCCTGCTCCTGCGGTGCACCAGGCAGCAGTGGCTAAGTATCAGCAAGATCACTCCAAGGTGCACACAGTGGCAGAGTCTCTCTATGAGCAAAGCAATCCTGGAAGACAAGTACAGAGGCACTCACTTCCATGGAGGTCAAGGCTCACTCAGGCATGGCATATGATCCTTTACTAGCTTCAAGCTACCTCTTAACCTCATCCATGCAGAAACACCCCTGTTCAGCATCTCAGAACAAAGCAACATGGCCCAAGTGCTGTGGAACTGTAAGCTCATTGTTTGGGAAGAGAGCACCATGGGGCTTAAGGGGTGTTTTGAGGCACTGAGCATAATCCTCAAAGATGTCAGGGGCAATGAGAGAGCGATGTGGGGAGTCACAGTGCTGTCGGCTGGAGACTTCTGGCAGACTCTGCCAGTTGTCCCAAGGGGAACTCAAGCTGACGAGGTTACCGTGTGTGTCAAGGTGTCTCTGTGGCCCCTCATCAGGAAACTCTCACTAAGAAAGAACATGAGGGTCCACTTGAGAGGCGAGGTGTCCGCTGGGAAATTCTCTGAACTCCTACTAAAAATAGGGGATGGCATGTATCCTGAGTCCAAAGGAAAGGTAACCATCCCTGCAGGCCTGGGCACAGTAGTGACAACCCCAGCAGACCTAACAGCCACTATATACCCTGATATCGTCATTATCACGGAGAAGTCCATGGACTGGCTGTGCAAGCGTGCCATTCTGACCCCCCAGATTGACCAGGCTGCCATCATTAATGAAACACTACTTAACTCACTCAAAATGGAGTACAGATCTGTGGACTCAGTAGTGCAAATGGATGATGTGGTCCACTATACTGTGGAGTTCCTCAGTATGCTCAACCCTCCTGGCTTCCCAGCCCACAAGCTTCTCCTCAAAGTGGAGGCTCCAGTGATGCTGCTCCAGAACCTCAGCCCACCCAAACTCTGCAATGGCACCATCTATGAGTGAAAGCCTCCACTGGAACATCATCGAGGCCACATTGTTCACCAGCAGTGCTTGGGGGGGGGGGGAGTCGGTGTTCATACCACGCATACCACTCATACCATCAGATAACTCCTTCAAATTCAAGAGACTGCAGTTCCCCCTCAAGGCCTACTTTGCTATGATGATGACCAAGTCCCAGGGGCAGACACTGAACGTGGCAGAATTGACTTCAGGGAGGATTGCTTCTCACATGGGCAGTTCTATGTGGCCTGCTCCAGAGTGAGCTCACCCAGCAGCCTGGTGATCCTACCACCTGAGGGGGAAACCGCCAATGAGGTCTACAAAGAGATCCTTCTGTAGGAAAAAAAATGTTGTACATATTTTTCACTTTATTTATTGCACTACAATCTTTTCCTTTTAAAATCCCTTCGATAAATGTTACATTTAGAAATTCACTTCATCAGTTTTCAGCATCAACATGCTTCGCTTTATTCAAACATCTTTGTGAAACTCAGGTACTATGCTATTATACTACAAAACCAACTAACCCCCCCCCCCACACACACACACACACACACAAACCAACAAATGATACATACCCATAGCCATAAGTATTATAACTGGATTTAAAGTAGTTAAATACCTTAGCAAAGCACGGGCATCAAGCTAGTGTGTGTGGTGTGTGTGTGTGTGTGTGTGTAGTAACCCAAGCTGTAAGATTTTAAACCAAAAAAAAAAATTCTACTTGCTTTACCTACATTTTTATCCTCAGTGTTCAAAGTGTACTGCCACCAAATCTCCATAATTTCTATCCTGACATAAAGATAGTGATTTGTTTCTCTTAATAAAAGCTTTCATCTCAAGTTCTGTGATTTCAGTCTTCTAGAAATAACTCCAATGTAGCAAATGATAAAATTATTAGCATGTGGATCTAACAGTTGTCCATGCATATCTTCCCATTCACTAAGCTATCTGCATTGGATTTAAAAAGGCAGCAAATACTGTTTTTTGTTGCTTCAAGGAACCATTAGAGATACGTTTTTCTTAGGGCTATCATTTTGGATGGGTAGCCATGTTGGTCTGAGTAAGAGTAAGATCCGGGTCCAATAGCACCTTAAAGACCAACTAGAATTCCAAGGTATGAGCTTTTCAAGAGTCAAAGTTCCCAGTTTTAAATTTGTTGAATGCTCCAATAATGCAAATATAAATTGTCTGTGTGCCCCAGTAATTTTTTTAAAAGGATAAACGACACACTACTCACACATTTATTTTAGAAGCAAATCCCACCGTATTCTAGACCTGTTCAGCAGCCTCCCAGAAGAGGTAAGGGGAGATTTTACCTTTCCAGTGAGACTGTAAAACATACATCCCACAGAGTTTTCTGGACTGTTTGAGTATGGGACAAAAGGAATAAGCACACAGGGTAATTTTTAAATGACGGATTTTAGTATTGTTTTATCATATTTTATTTACTGATGTTAGTTATGTGATTTTATGTGGCTTTATTGTTCTTTATTGTTATCTGCCTCAGGTCCTGACTTGGTCAGAAGAAAGGCAATCTTTTGGCCTACATTAAGAGTAAGGGAAAAGAGAGTGGAACTGCTTGTGCTCCAAAGGTCCAGTAAAAGCCACAGCTAAACCCCACTGAATGAAACTTACATGTGACTAGTTAAGTGATAGTGACTGTGAGTTGAAATACACATTGTGAATTACCTGGGGAAGCTCAAGTGTAGGGGTGTGCAACCCAAAAGTATTCAGGTTTCCCACTTCGGGTTTACCCGAAGCGGGGGAAAAATTCGGAAATAGCATAATTCTGAAGCGGCAAGCAGCTTTGGAATTATGCTATTTTACTTGCTTCAGTATGCTCTGTATATATTCAGAGCATACCAAAGTGAGGGGGTCAACTCCCCAACCCCCACCTCTCACCCCTCCTGGGACAACCCCTCCAGCCCCCCAGGCAACCCCCCACTCACTTACCTGGCCGGAGGGAAAGCGAGAGGGACATCAGCTGGGCAGCGGGGTTGCCATGGCGGCAGTGCGGCCGCAGCGGCAGCAGCCTGGAGCCAGCCAGCTCCTCTGCTGCCACACTGCCTCCTGAGCCTGCAGGGTGGCAGGGAAGGCTGGAGCCGCCGCCTCCGGCCCTTCCTGCTCCTCAAATGTCCGCAGCTCCGTGGTGTCCATTTAGGCTCCTCTGACTTGCCAATCTGCATTTCTTTAAGGTGTGAGAAAGTGTCAAGATCTGCATTTCAATGAATGGATGTGAGACTTGGGGAAACTGAGAATTTGGCAGTTGTAAACAGCCTGGGATACTTTTAGCAGTTGAGGAGGAACTGATATCAAATGCATGAATGTACTCATGCAGACCAAACTGAAGTGTGACTGTACGAGCAACTGCATGGGAAGTTGGAAGGGGACGTGTGAAATGAGGTTCACTTGAGCGTCCCTAGGTACTTTTTCTAACATGTATTTCCACCCTAAGGTACAAAGTAGCATTGCTAGACCATGTTCATTAAGACTGCTGAAGGGAAAAGCCTCCTATACATGCACAAAAATGCACAAGTTACATATTACCGTATTCATCTGCAAAATCAGCCATTTCCAAAATCAGTCTACACAAGAAGGTCTGGAGCCCTCTTGCCTTTATTGCCTGACTGGAAAGCACTAGGTGGCTCCCCATTCCACTTTTTCTCCAGCCAAAACACACACAAAATGGTCTAGAAGAGGCTAAAAGATTCACTTTTTAGAAGAGTCAGTGTGGTGTAGTGTTTGGAGTGTCAGACTGAGATCTGGGACACCAGGTTTGAGTTCCCACTCTGCCATGGCAGCTCACTGGGTGACTTTGGACCAGTCATACTCTCTCAACCTAACCTACCTCATAGGGGTGTTATGAGAATAATATGGATGAGTGGAGAGTTATGTAATCCATTTTGGGTCCCCATTGGGGAGATAAGTGGGGTATAAGTTAAGTAAATAAAATAAATAGATCTAAATTCTCTTAGCAACAGGCAAAACTTCATCAGATACCACGCCTTACACACGTTTTTAGACTAATTTAAAATGTATGCATTTAAACATCTCAAAGAAAACATAATTATATCCTTGCACAAGCCACAGTCTAGCAAATCCACCACACAACTGAACCACCCCTCGAGCTACTGCAGCCTGGTTTCTAAGGGGCGGGAGTCTATGGCCTCAGCACAGGGAGGCCCCAAAAGCCGGTTGTAGCTTTTTCTTTTATATATATATATATATATATATGCCTTCTAAAGGGAGGGATAAAAATATTGACATATATCAAACCTAAGGTTGCCCTCTCCAGGTTAGGGAATTCCTGGAAATTTGAGGTGGAGCCTAGAAAAAGTAGAGTTTGGGGAAGGAGGGAATTCAACAGGGATGTGATTCCATAAAGTCTATCTGCCATTTTCTTCAGGGGAACTGATCGTTGTGGCAGGCACTTGTAATTCAGGGAGAACCCTAGGTTCCACTTGGAGTTTGGCAACCCTAATTTAACCATGCAGTTCCAAAGGGCACTTAAGAGGAGGGGAAATGGTTTCTACTGATTTCCCCTGCCCACTGCAAGCCCCACTTTTCCCTCTGCAGCTCCTAAGAAACAAGATTTCAGGGGAGTCAGTACAGGGGGGCGGGCACTGGAAGTCATACTCTGTAAGGCCTGTAGATCATTGCATACACACTAAGTCCACCATGTTAAAATTATTCAGCTGCACCACTGATCCTTCCTATGTTGCAGTCCATGTGGCAGGTGCCTACATCACAGCTCCTCCTCACATCAGCTTTACCCCTCTAGAAACTAAAGCAGCAGCATGCAAGATGGAGATCCAGGAAGCTTCAGATGTGCACACAGGGCTTTTGTATTCTTCCACATTCTTTAAGTATAGCCTTAAAAGCACATGGAAGTATTTCTAGAATTATCTGCTACTGATAATTGCATGCACTTTTTTTAAAAAAGGAAGGCAAATGTAAAAATGTTGGCGTTATTAATCTGTCATTCACCAGGCATAGCTCATTCCTCATCACACAAGCTAATCTTTCATAAGGCTGAGATATAAACACTAATGTTTGTGTTTGAAAGAGGTACCAAATCATATATATATATTACATAATCTCCACTGTGGACTGAAAGCAGTGCGATTGTTTTCATTAACCTTTCATTCTTATAAAAGGGCAAAATCAATAACAAATTTATTCAGGCAAGTGAAAGGCAATTTCAAGAAATTTCACATGGGATTTCATTTCCATGGCTTTTTTCCTCCTACAAATTCTAATAAAAAATAATATGATCTGTCCAAATAGAAGATAGATATAAAAGCGAAGATATCATCAGCTTTTCAAAGACACTGCATTAAATCTCTTTTACCGATGGACAGTTGTCAAACTAAAAACACAGCTTTTTTACAGAGTGATCCAAACCACCAAAGAGTCTTTATTGAAAATACCTGCTTCTGAAAAAATATTTCCCTACAGTTCTCCAAACCCTGACCTGGATAGCCCAAGCAAGCCCTTTCTCATCAGATCTCAGAAGTTAGGCAAAATTAGACTTGGTTGGTAATTGGATGGGAGACCTTAAAGGAAGACCAGGGTTGCTATGCAATGGCAAGCCACCTCTGTTAGTATCTTGTCTTGAAAACCCCAGCAGGGGTTGCCATAAGTCAGCTATGACTTGACAGCACTTTCCACCTCCTGGGTTCTCCACACCCTATTCAACTTGCTTTTTCAGTTCATCACCAGTAAGGAGTGGTGTATCCATACCCACTTGTTTATCCTTTTAACTGGATCCTGTTATCCATGTCTTAACCTTCTGGTTTTATTTTGTAATCAATTTTTTTCCTCACTCCAGCCTTCTTTGATTTGTACGCATGTATATATATATACCCGTCAACTGAGGATAGCTATGCAACTGACAGAGCAGGCTCTGGGTTCTGACAGTTTAGGTTTCAACTGGGTGAAACAGACGAAAAAAGGAGAGGAAAAAAGAATGAAAATTTCTTAGAATATTAATATAATCAAATTTTGATCCTTCTACAACATTGAGAAACACATGTAAGGCTGCCAGATGTCTTGTTTTGTATTCACTAGTCAGTAATAGGATTGCTCCTAAACTTTTCTGCCCTGTGTTTTATTGTTTAAAAAAAAACAAGCAAACTTCAGCAAGAGATCAGAGAATAACACATAACTTCTGACTTCCATATCTTTGCCGAAGGACAATAAAAACACAGGGTAAAATCAAGTGCAGAAAATAAAAGGGACTAACCCAAAGGGGCAATAGAAATGTCTTTAATAAATCCTCCCAGTTATTCGATGCACTTCAAACCTGTATAGTTCTTTGTCAAAGACTTTCAGACATTGCTACAGGGACATGTGTTACCTTTTCCTATTAACTTGGGTAAACCATTTGATAAAGTGTGAGAGGCAAAAGAATTATAACTTTCTATATTATCTGAATATTCCTGTTGATGGGCCTTACATATTTGAAATACAGTGAGTGTAACTTATGGATTTAGTATATTTTATTTAGGGATGTTAGGATATTTTATAACTCTGGTTTGATTTGGTAGTTCCAAGTTTCTTTTATGCTGTCATCCCTAGAGTGGAGAAACTGCTGTCATCCTTTCCCTTGACTATGGCCGTTTTCACCCGGACACGCGCCCCGAAGATCATGTGAAACTCACGGCATAAAAGCGTCTTCCTAGCACGATTTCCCAGCATGATCCCGTTTAATGGCGCTTTTTCTGATATCATTGGGCCATTAAAGGAGATCGGGCCGGGAGATCATGCTAGGAAGATGCTTCATGCCGTGAATTTGCGCGATCTCCCGGGGCGCGTGTGAAAATGGCCTATACTAACAACATTCAACAGAAATCTGGTCATTATAATTGATGTCAGGGAGGGAGGTTGCATCAGTTATGTATAAATGACGTGGTGGTGGAGTGTGCCCTCAAGTGATAGCTGACTTATGGGGACCCCTGGCAGGGTTTTCATGGCAAGAGACCAACAGAGGTGGTTTGCCTTGCCATTGCCTCTCTCTGCATAGCAACCCTGGTCTTCTTTGGAGGTCTCTCCTCCAATTACTAACCAAGGCCGACCTTGCTTAGCTTCTGAGATCTGATGAAATTCAGCTTGCCTGGGCTATCCATTTGGAGCCTAAATGGCATAAAATACAACAAAAGAAACAGTTGAAAACATCTGATGTACAAAACAGAGCAGAAATGGCCTTCTTGACGGCACAGAAAGATTAAAAGAAATGAACAAATGCATATTTGGACATCCCTATTTTTACTGTGCTTATGGAATTACCTTGTCTGTTGAAATTACCAAACCAGAACGTTCACAGATAGAAATCAATATTTTTATGAGCTTTGTGCCAAATTATTTCATTATGTGTTTTGCTCTACAATGCTATGAACAATGATTTATATGAATGTTGCTGTTTTGCTCTTAAACTTTCCACAACCTTATGGATCTTAACAAACTTTCCAATCAGATATCCTGATCCACAGATCTCTATCAGGTGCAAGAGCTCCAAAGCATACACTAAATTCCCCTAACCACAGATGCTTCCCCAGTTACTTCAGTGAAGACAAGGTTGGCATCAGTAGCAGGGCACTTGCTGAGGCCCAGAGAACATTACAAAAGTCAACTGAACTGAGAGCTCAGTTTTCACATAGAATAAGTGCTGAAGAAAGTTAAAAGCAACATGATTCCCTATCTTCTTCATTTCATCACATGCATACACAGGTTTCATGAACAACTTTCTGCAAAGTACTGCTCTTATTTACAGCAATTATTCAGGAGAGATTCCAAAAGGAGACCAAAATCTTTGCACATATATATATATATATTGGCATCAGCTTTTACCCACTTCAAAAACAGCCTCTCCCTTGCCACTATACCACTGAGAAAGTGAGAGCAGCAACCCCATCTCCCCAAGTGGTGTCAGTGCCAGCACAACAAAAAAAAAATCTGTATATTGTCCAAGGCTTTCACGGTCAGAGAACGTTAGTTGTTGTGGATTTTCCAGGCTGTATCACCGTGGTCTTGGCATTGTAGTTCCTGACGTTTCACCAGCAGCTGTGACTGGCATCTTCAGAGGTGTAGCACCGAAAGACAGAGATCTCTCAGTGTCAATGTATGGAGAAGAAGTTAGCAGGTAATTTATATCTACTCAGGAAGGTGGGTTTGGGCTGAGTCATCCTGTAAGAGTTTCCCAGGGTGTGGAATGCTAATGGAGGGAGGCTTCATTGTATCTTGAGGAGGTTCTTTTGCATATGGATTGGTACTTGATATGCTAATCTTATCTGCAGAGCTATTGTAAGATGTAGAGTATTTTGTTAGTCTGGTGTTTTTCAGGACTGGAAACTATGTCCTATTCATTCTTAAACTCTCTTCTTTCCTATTGAAATTGTGTTTACGCTTATGAATTTCAATGGCTTCCCTGTGCAATCTGACAAAGTAGTTGGAAGTGTTGTCCAGTATTTTAGTGTCCTGGCATAAGATACTGTGTCCTGTTTGAGTTAGGCTATGTTCAGCCACTGCTGATTTTTCAGGTTGGCCAAGTTTGCAGGGAAAAAAAATCTCTTTACAGCCCTTGTTGGCTACAGCACTGGCACCAAATTTTGCTGCTACTGCTGCTCAAATCACTTTCTTTTGATGAAGAGTTCTGGAAAACTCACAAGCTCGCATAATGCATTGTGTTGTTGGAGATCCAATGAGATTCAATGAGAGGAAATGTAAAGTGACACATACTGGGGCAAAAATTCCAACTTCACATATACAGTGATGGGATCTGAGCTGGCAGTGACCAACCAAGAACAGGATCTTAGGGGCATAGTGGATAGCTCAATGAAAATGTTGACCCACTGTGTGTCTGCTGTAAAAAAGGCAAATTCTATGCTGGCCATAAATAGAAAAGAAACAAAGAATAAAACTGCCACTATCATACTGCCCTTATACAAATCTATGGAGAGACCACACTTGGAATACTGTGTACAGTTCTGGTTAGTGCACCTTAAAAAAGAATATTGTAGAACCTAAAAAGGTGCAGAAAAGAGTAACCAGATGATGCAGCTGCCCTATAAGAATTGGTTAAAAGGCTTAGGGCTGTTCAGCTTAGAAAAAAAGGTGAGTAAGGGGAGACATGACAGAGATCTATAAAATTCCATATTGTGCAGAGAGAGTGGACAGGGAGAAGCTTCTCTCCCTCTCTCATAATAATACTAGAACCCGGGGTCATCCACTGAAGTTGATGGATGAGAGTTTCAAGATGGACAAAAGGAAGTATTTCTTCACAGAGTTTATAGTCAACTTGAAAAACTCACTGCCATGGGATGTAGTGATGGCTGCCAACTTAGAAGGCTTTAAAAGGGAAATGGGCAAAAGATCTGTCCTCCACCCTATATATACCCCAGAAGACTCCTCATTCTACACACAAAAAACTTTTTGGTGGTCCCCGGTCCTGGCACCAGCCCAGTGGAACTCTCTGTCTGATGCAACCAGGGCCCGGCAGGATTTATTATCCTTTTGCTGGGCCTGTAAGACAGAGATGTTCCACCAGGCATATGGCGGAGGCTAGGCTGAGCCCCCACTGGCCATTCTTGACTTGACTTGAAAAGATCTGTCCACCACCCTATATATATCTATAGATATGGATACATGGGCCATGTCTGAAATGAAGTAACTCTTCCATTGCCATCTGAGGAGAAGTTTTTATTGTATGTAGTGTTTTAAATCTTATTGTAATGTTTTTATCTGTTTTTATGTGTTTTTATGTAAATTAAAATGTGCTCTGCCCTGAGCCCGCTCGTCTAATCTAATAAATAAATAAATAAAACTGACAGAGGACGGGGCTATCAATGGCTACCAGCCCTTCACTATCAGAGGTGGTATGCCTCTTTATATCAGTTTCTGTGGAGAACGGGCAAGAGGATGCTGTTGCGTTCATTCTGCTTGTGGGCTTCCTAGAGAGTGCGGATGGAATGCTGGCCTGGATGGGCCTTTGGTCTGACCCAGCATGGCTATTCTTATGTCTTAATAAAAGATATCACATGCTTTCTGGATTTTGATATAGACCAATGTGGCTGCCAAATACTTTGCCTCCCAGAACCACTGAAATAATCAATAAGATTTGGCTATGTGATGATACCTCTCAGGGCAAATGAAGCTAATGCATAGTAAGGGAATAATCTGAATTTTTTTTTAAAAAAAACTGTCCCAACACAGCAGCTGCCTGGGGTGACAAACCCCAGTGACCATGCAGAGAAAAGGTGAGTAGTGAACAATAATTTGGGGATCTTCCCCCCTTACACATATGAAAACTGATTGTTCATGCTGAAAATATTTGCAATGGGACATTTGGATCAGCCCTATTTGGATCAGCCCTATTTATTTATATTTATGTTGGGTACCGATATTTGTCTCCTTTCCTCCAGCATATTCAATTCCTTTCAAGCAGCTTCATTTGTCAACAGCCAATGATATGCAAATTGCTCCCTCCCTGCTAGTTTCAGTTCAAATCAAAGGAGATTTATTTGGAACTTTGTCTGAAGTGAGTAAATAGGGTTAGACCAGTAGATGCCCTAAAGAGTAATGCTTATGGCTGGCTTTTGACTTCTGCCTTTTTGCTCCGGCTTCCAGCCAATCATTCATTTTGAGTTTAAACGTCTGCTAAAAGATTGGTGAGAAAACAGAACCACGCAGACATCACCTATGGACGATGAAATGTTGTAACTTCTTAGATTCATTTCTAACTATCTGTAAGCATCAATGTTTTGAGCTTTCTGGTTTTATTTACCATTTCCCCCCTGATTTTGTTTTCCAGTTGCATTCTTGCTCAGGTGAGGGGGAGCACTATAGAGGTAAATTGACTGAGAAATTGATTTTCCTGGGAGGTATGTCTAAAATGGTCCCCAATTAACTTGTCAAATTATAAAATGTATTAGCTATGGCACAGAGCAATGTTTCCCACTGAATAATTTCAGGCCAAAATCAGATCTTTTTGAACAAGTTTAAAGCAGAACAACTAAGCGCACACTTAAAATCATGTATTTGTTTTTCATTTTACTAGTTTAATATCCTACTACTGAACTCTTTAACTTCATGACCTTTTTCTAATTTAGGTGATGCTTGTAAAGTCACCCTCCTCCTGGCTTCTTTTCCATATGTGCACCAAAGAAAATGTGTTTTCAGTTCATTAAAAACAAAAAACTTTGATCCTGTTTCCTTCTGTTCATTACTTAAAGCTATTACTTATTCCATTTGTTTTTCTGTTTCCCTTGGATTTGGTGGCAACTGCATATTCAATTGTAATTTTTTTTCCATTCTTGGGATAAAATTCTCTGGATTTCTACCTCTCACCCAAGGAATCTTCTCTGCTAAATTTAAGACATCCCCATTTCAAAGGCAAGTCTTGTTGGAGGTACAGAAAGGCATTTGGCAATGTAAGAAAGCCCATAGGATTGTTGAGCATGAACAAATAAAGAAAATTTCACCACTGGCAGACATATTTAGCAGGAATGGGAGCCATCTTTCTGTTCCAGGCCTACAAAAAATTGCATATGTCTAGACTTTGCAGAGCCATCAGCCAACACCTTTGTTTGTTCTGTGTCATTAATGTGTAAGTTTTTCTCCCTTTCCTTTTTTCTAAGGGGCAAACTGCAACCAAGGAAACAACTGAATCATGCCATGCCCTCTGAAGGACTCTCTGTAGTGCATACACATTATTGAAAGAATACAGCAAATGCAAGTGTAACTTTGCCTCTCCTGCCCATTCTCAAGCCTGAAGTCACAAGCAAAATATTTAGATATCCATCCAACACAGTAGCATTGCCACCTATCACTGAGGATGGAACAAGAACAGCATTCATCTCTATTCCATCCCCAATCTGCAGCATGCTTCTGTGTCTAGCAAACACAGCCCCAGAGAAAACAACAGCAAGCAACCAAGAGCCACTGCTTATACAGAATCAAAGCCACCTCCAGGCTGGCTGTAATGGTTTTGGAAAGCCAGACCTATCAGTCCAATCTTCTTTGGGTTTCAAAACCTGTGTAGCTTTGCTGATTGGAAAACATCCTTCACAATTATGTATCTGACAAGTCTTTCTCTCTGTGTGTCTTCTTTCCTCATTCCACTCAAGTCTCTCTGACCTTAAAGTCTAAAACAGAGGGTCAGATTGCAAAATAATAGGCAGCTCAGAAGGGTTTTTTCATGTTAGAGTTTAGTTAATTAGATTTAGGAACAAAATTTATTGAGAACAGGCTTTTATTAGGAAATATCTAAATGGACATTCCTAAAATGTAAAAGAGGTAATTTTAAAAATATTTATATATTGGCCTGCCATGGGTAAAACAAATGGTAATTTGGGAAACAACATCAAAATGCTCATCTTGCTGGTGATAGACCCAGGCTCTAATTAAAATATGACAACTAGACTACCTCCTATCTACTACCTATACTTGCACTCACTGTCCTTTAAAACTGAGGTGATTGTGTTGTTTCAGGGCACAAGCAATGGTATAGGCTGCTTATGTGCCATGATCCTTTCAAATACACATTCTGTAGCTGGTCTACACCTTCTATAGAGATCAGAAGCAGATGGACCAGTGTTCTGACATACCAAAATGTCTTTGAAGTTTTTGTATCCAGTGTCTCAGCTTTTAGGCAACTTATCTCTAGCCTCTAGTGATCACCCTGAAAGAAAGCAAGCACTCTGCAGTGCTTCCTTCTATTTACACAACTTCTTGGGTACATATTTGATTCTCTTAATGTTGGGAGAATAAAAGCTACTTGCTACATAATTTTGTAGCTTATTTTCAAAGGTATGGCTGGAAACAGAATACCAATACAGGAAATATGTTCAGTAGCTGCCATATCCCAGGGAGATTGTGTAATTGCTTTAACACACACTGAAATTGCAGCTGTCCACTTGTTCCTGATCAGCTCATGTAATACACATTGTTTGGTGGTATTATTTCTATTTGATAAGTCACCTTGGGCAGGTTCCTGGAGGGACAGTATAAAAGTGTTATAAATAAATAGAAAGCTGTGTTCTCACACACCATGGAAAAAGTAGTGCAGGCAGTTCAAATATAATGGCCATTCCTTCTGTCCACCCTCATAGACACTCCCATTTGGTTGATAATTAAACCCTGCTATAGAGTTAAAAAGTGAATGACAGGAAACAAAGCACATTATCTTGAGTTTACCACCATAATCAATTCACTGACATATGAACTTAGGGTTACAAATCCAGGTTGGAAATTCCTGGAGATGGAGGTGCAGCCTAATGAGGGTAGGTTCTGAGGAGAAGAGGGACTTCAGCAGGACATAATGTCATAACCCCAATTGATCTCTGTAGTCTGGAGATCAGTTGTAATTCTGGGAGAACTCTAGGCTGGCATGGAGGCTGGCAACCTACATACGGTACCCTCATCTTACCTGGGACTAGTCCACAGGCTTCTGAGTTGTAAGATTGCTACTGCTGAGATATGAGAACTTTAAACTATTGGTTCGGGTTGGGCATTTAGGAGCCACTAAGCCTGAAGTATTCAGTCAGTGTGTAAGAGCTAGCATGCCCATACAGTTAGCAATTGGATAATTTCAAGCCTGAACAAACTAGCAACTTGTAGACACAGTGTCAAGAATCAATTTCTCAGAGATGTTTGAAACAATCTGGCTGTGTTTTGAGCATGAGGTTAAGGGGAAAGTAACACACACTTGGAAACAGTAAGTTTTCTATTGCTTTTTAAGTCACAAAATTGAGTACAATTGACTGATCAAATTATGTGTGAGAACAGAAACTATAACTGGGAGGGAGAAAATGTAAAGAGGTATCTTAACTTGCATTTCCTCAAGGCAGGTAAAGGTGAAATTGTAACCTTTCTACAGGAGCCATAATGTGATAATTTGATAATGTGTCTTGGAAATTTCTTATGAAAGCACTGCAAAGAATGACTTTGGGGACCGAGTTTTTGAATTGGATGCAAAGTGTCTGTACTAATCAGCAAGCCACAATCCTAGTTATGGAGAAAATTGAAATAACAAAAGGAACATGACAGGGGTGCCCAATATCACCATTACTGTTTATTATTGCTTTTGAAATTTTGGCATACAGAATTAGGCAAGAAAGTAGAATCGATGGAATAAAGGAGGGAAAAGAGATATGTAAAATGAAAAGCTATGCAGATGATGTGGTTATATCAGTGACAAACTCAAACAATTCTCTGATTTATGTAATGGAACAAATATCAAAATTTGGACAGCATTCTGAATATAAATTGAATAAAAAGAAAACAAAGATAATGCTACTATTGGCAACAACAGAAGAACAAAAAGAGATTGGAAAAATAATGGACTGTGCTACTACTACAAGGCTTGTAAAATACTTAGGAATAAATGTATCAGCAAGAAATGAGAACTTATAGAAGGACAATTATCAAAAATGTGGACAAGCATTACTGAAGATTTGCAAAGATGGGAAAAACTGAATACTTCATGGTTGGGAAAAATTTCTGCTGTTAAAATGAACATATTACCAACATTGAACTTTTTGTTTCAAATGGTGCTCATTCACATAGACCAAAAGATTTTAAACAAGTGGCAGAAAGTAATAAACAATTTCATATGGAAAGGGAAGAAACTAAGAATAAGAGTTACAAGATGAAAAAGAAGAGGAGGATTGGCAGTACCAAATATTAAATTGTACCGCCGGGCAGCAGCATTCATTTGGATAACTGACTGAATTATAAATCCGAGTAGAAGACATATTAAATTAGAGATAACTGATGCTAAAGAGGGTATTTATAACTACTTATAGCTTAAGAAATCACTAAAATCCTTTAAAAGCAAGACAGAGTTCATATACTAAGAGATAGACTACTTAAAATACGGTGTAAGTGTAGAAACAGACTGAGCCCACCAATTTCACCATTGCTATCGCTATTAAACGCTCACTGCAATGCCACCACCAGAAACAGAATTGACCACTTTAGTTACAAATTTATGACAGATAAGCAAAGTAACATGAAAACTTGGCAAGAAATTCAAATATTCTATGGTTGATGTATCATCAAATAGTATCTAAGCTCAAAGATCAAACTCTCAAAGAAGGTAGCAAATTAAGAGAAAAAATAGTATTCAAATTACTAATAAGCAATGACCAGAAGCATTTACTAGGAAAAATCTATAAAATTTTACTGCAACACCACACAGAAATAGAACAAGTCAAAAATTGTTATGATGAAATGGATAGAAAATTTTGGAGAATCCATCTCCATAATCAATGGGAAACTCTATGTACCAAAGATATTAAATTTACAGATTGCCAATTGTTAAGAGAGAATTGGTATAAAATGTTCTTCAGATGGTACATTATGGCCAAAGATATTGCAAGAATTAGTAAGGATTATAGTGGATAGTGTTTGAAATGTCAATGCATGGACGTAACATTCTATCACATGTGGTGGGCATGCAAGAAAGCATGAAGTTATTGGATGAAAATATATGAAGAGATGCAGAAGATTTGCAAGCCCAGGTTTGAGTAGAACCTGAAAAACATGCTATTAAATATCTTACTAAATAATGTTACAAAAGAACAGGGAGATCTCTTCTGGTAAAAGGTGACAGCCTCAAGAATATTCTATGCACTAAAATGGAAAACAGATTCTTACCCTGATATGCCTGAATGGATAGACAAGCTGTATGAATATACATCAATGTCTAAATTAACTTCCTATGTGCACAACATACCAATACTGGAATTCTGGAAAAAAATGAAAGATTTCTTTGATTACTTAGGTTAAATCTAAGATAGGGTAATCATAATTCAGAGACTTACGGTGCAATCCTAAGCAGAGTTACACCGGTCTAAGCCCATTGATTTCAATGGGCTTAGACTGGTGTAACTGTTCATAGGATTGCTCTGTAAATATGGAAGAGATGATTGATTAAAAAATATTGATATTAAAGTTTGGGTATAAGCAATCAAGGAGAACTATTATATAATCTAATTGCGCTGCTACATATTTTGAGTATACTATTCTGTTGTAGCTTAAATGTAACTCAAATGTAGTGCTTTAGTGCTACATTTATTATTTTTATTATAATAGTAATTTATTATTTTTTATTATTTTTTATTTTCAGAACAAAGAGGGGTTCAAAAAAAAAGAATGGGGGATAACAGGGTCAGAGGAACAAGAAGATTTCTCACTACAAGAGTTGTTATAACAAAATACAGAATGCACAAAACATACCTTAATCAGAGTTCATCAATATTACATCTCCTATTCCAACTCCTGTGTATCTTCTCAAACTAAATACGAACTTTTTCCTACACAGTATTCAATTTTAGATCAACTAAAGGTCAAAACAAGCGGTCTCCATGTACATTCTTACTGCTATATCTTAATATGGTCTAATGCTTCTGTATAGATCATTTCTATTTAACTTAACTATTTGCCAAAGTTTCCATGTCATGCATTCTACCTCATCACTAATATTTAACCAATTTCATCTTATCAGATCCTAACCTTATATCCAATCTATAACAATATATCAGTATACCATCCTATTCAGGTTTCTAAAACTAAGACATTTTATACATTTTACCCTTTGTAAGCAAAATAATTCCCCCATTTCTCTTTGAATTCTCTCATTGGTCTTCTGTTTAAATAGCTTGTTAGTTTTGCCATCGCTGCATATTCTGCCATCTTATCTCTACAGATCCCCCTAGTTGGGCATTCATCTTCCTTCCAATAGTAATTTATTATTATTAAATTTATTAAAAACTATTATTTAAATAATAAAACTTTTATTATTTTAAAAAAGGAAAAACCCAAATTATTTGGTAGCTTATAGCAAATTGGTCAAGGTGCTGGCTTTGGATTGAAGCACAACTCTTAATAATTCCACAACAACATAAGAAAATAAATTTATTTAAAAAAATAGCAAAGGTAAACAAAACCCTCCATAGAAGTGTGAAGGAGAAGCATAAAAGCAACAACAGTCATTTAAGCTAGGCTACATACACTAGAAATCCTTAACTTTTTCCAG
Source organism: Eublepharis macularius (assembly GCF_028583425.1). Lineage (NCBI taxonomy): Eukaryota > Metazoa > Chordata > Lepidosauria > Squamata > Eublepharidae > Eublepharis > Eublepharis macularius. Next base: position 109,420,253 of record NC_072795.1, read on the forward strand.
ATGTTACCTTCAGCCAGTTTCAGATTCTAAATGGGAGCTTCAGCTTTTTGGTCCAAAAAGACAAAAGCACAGAGATTGCTAGCACAGGAATCTACCAATGACATAGCATTCAGTAGCAGGAGCAAAAAGGTCCTCCAGGAAGGTGTGTTCCCAAGGAGCAGATAGGACTGGACTGAGAAACAACTCCTTTCAAGACCAGCCACCTGCAACTGGCCTAAACTCTTAGCCAATCAAAAGAGCCAAAAACTTCTCACAACAAGCCCAGCCATAGCCTATTCTCACAGGTAAGAGAGGGGGGAAAGAACTCATCATTACCCCACCCCCATAATGCTATGTGCTAACAAGCCAGGAGGCTGGTGTCAGCCTCCATCAAGTTTTGTCCTTGAAACCTGTTACAGATTTGTACTTGAGGCTCAAGGCCTCTCTTATCTGGCCAGAATGGACAGTGCTGACCAGCCTTGGTCTCCCCAAAGACGGCGGGGGGCGGGGGGGAAGCCTGAACCACAATGTTTAAACTAAAAAAAAAATGAATTAAATAAATGAGTTTCTTTATATCCACCTCTTGAGATTTCTCTTGGTAAAATTACAAGCCTGGAGAGGTTCAAGGAATGCTTCATTTCTTTCTCTGTTGTTTGATTTTTCCCTCCTTCCTTTTGCATTTATTCTTCAGTTCCACTCTGCAGAGACAAGCATCCTCCCTGAATGGCAACCCTTTGCCATTGGGTGTGAGTCCTTTTCTCTTTGCCCATGACTTACACCCAACGGCGTTCAGCAAGTGGCCAAGTGAATCTAAAACCAGCCTAGGATAACGTTTATTGTACCTTATGGTTGTTTTTCAGTTCAATTTGTTTATTTCAAATGTACTGGTATTTTTGTAAGCCATTATAGTCCCCATTGGGGAGAAATGTGAGCTAAGAAATTCCATTAATAAATAAATATGAGTATCTGGTAGATCTGCAGAGGAAACATTGTACAATTCTGCATACAGATATGCAGCTACCACACGTTACACCAGGCTGGCCTTATCAAGAGGAGAGGATTCATGCAGTGTGTGAACAGGCAACAGGTCCAATCTGCAAATCAGGCTGTTAGTGCCTTTCCCTATGCAAAAAAATCCTGAACTCTAGAAAATAAGCCCTGTCAAATTCCTGTTTTGGGTTGGGTTGTAATATTGCATCTAGGGGTTATTAAATAAATAAGCTGCCTTTGAACACATCTTCAGAAAAATCACTTGGGAGAAGTATATATTAAAATGGAAGCGGCACAATTACACTCCTGTCTCAGCCTTGCATTTGATTGATCTGCAAAGTGTAAAATATTTACATCCTTACAATTATTCCATTATCAGATAAATTAGCCTTAATTCTACTAGTAATTCATCAGACCATGCTAATTAGAAGGGAGCCTGTAGGTTGTTTTTACGTTAGCTTACATTATCCTTATACCCCCAACTAAACCAAAACTTCCATTAGCCTACAAGAAAGTACTCTTCAAATACTAGCTAGGAGGGTAAATATTTCCATTAATGGGCTATATAGTTATCATAATAGAATACAAACTTTCCCCAATGATTTAGTTCCCAACCAGCCAGCCAAGCCCCACCCACTCTTTAAATGGCCATTTCCCCACCACTCGGAGCAGCGGGGAAAAGGCCATTTAAACTGTGGGTGAGGCTTGGCTGGCCGACTGGGAGTTTCTGGCCGGCCAGCCAAGCTCCGCTGTTAAATGTCCATTTCCCTGCTGCTGGAAGCTCCCTTTTGGGTGGGGCTGCATAATGGCCAGTGGTTCAAGCACCCAGCCAATCAGCAATGGGCTGGCTGGGTCTACAGGCTTTCCTGCTTGTGAGCCAGAAAGATGCAGTCTTCAGGGCACCAGCTGGGAGGGAAAGTTGCAGAGTCACCAGGCTTCCAGCACTCGGCTACTGAACCAGCTTCAAGAAGGAACTGAGGAAAGAGTGAAAGGGCTGGAAGATAGAATGGCTTCGCACAGAGCGGGAGAAGGTGATTGCCATAGCTGACATTCAAGGAGGAGCAGCAGCCTTCGAGAGCAGAGAGGTTGGAGACTTTAATATATTAAACTTTCCTTTCAGATCACTTTAGCCCACCAACACACATAAATGTTGTCATTGTTTCTTATGTGTTGAGTGTGCACACCAATCTTGGCCATATGAAGTAAATTGTCTTCTCACCAATACAAGCTACTTAGGATGACATTTCGTACAAGAGTCTGTGTTTCCTGTTTTTTAGTCCATTTCCCCCTGAATTTAAATATTTTCTTTAAAAGAGCAATGTTACAACATTGCACATTGTTGTTTAATTTTTTTTTAAAACTCGCTTAATATTTTAAAGTTTCCCTTCAATGCCTCAGCCAATCAACACACAGAAATGCTGTTAACTTTGGAGCTCAAATAACAACGTCCAGTCAATGGTGGATAAGTACAGAGTGAGGTAGAGGTTAACTCAACCCGATCTAATGTCCAAATGTTACAACATTGTAATGCATGTGCAAAACAACCATGTGCCCACAGTCACCCCATTGGGGACCCCTCTTATACTTCATATGGAAAACCTCTGAAGTGCTTTTTCTTACAGAGCTGAATCAAGAGTAGACATGGGCATGAACAGAAAAAAAACTAACATGGTGTTTGTTGTTCATTGCCATCCATGAACAACGAACACTGATTAACATGATCCTGTAACGATCATGTTTGTTGTTCATTGTTCGTGGGGACAAGCAGGCTCTCCTCCAGCCATCAAGATCCCTACTGCACCACTCCCAGAAACCCTACCTGAGCAGGCAGCAGGAAAGGTACCAATAATAAATAATAGCTTGGCCCCAGAGCCTGACAGCAGCCCTGGAACTTGAAGGGGTAAATCCCTATCCCATCACACACAAAGAAAATTCAAGCTCCAATGCACTCACCCTGTCTCTCTAACAGCAGCTGTCTCTCCCTGAAAAGCCAGAGCTGGGAGCCCCCTCCCCCTGGTCTTTTCCTCTTGTAACACATTTAGAGCCCCAGTCTGCACTTCGAAGGAAGACCTGGCAATCAAGCTAAATTGGGCTTAGATTGGGGTTTCCAGGGCAACAGCAGGAGTTCAGACAGAGTTCAGACAATCCCTGCCTGAGTTGCCATGGGAATTGATTGCAGGTGCCAGACTGTCTGGCTTGACAAACAGCAATGAACGAGGCTTGCAATGACCACCTGTTCGTTTAGAATGGGGTCTCATGAACAGCTTGTTCGCGAACAGCAGATTGGGCTGTTCGTGGGGTTTTTTTAGTTCGTATTGCTGTTCGTGCCCATCTCTAATCAAGAGCAAGGAGTTGCACACACAACTCCTCTCTGTCAGCCAGATGCTGGCTGGGATCATAGAGCCAGTACATTAGCACACATTCCAGATCTGAGGTTTGGCAAAATAAAATACTACCTGGCAAAAGTGTAGAGGCAATCAAGCTCCCCTTGCCGAGAGAGAGTTCAGTCATAATCATGGGCTGTTCCTAGCATTTCTTATCATATTCTCTGGGTTTATAGAATGACCCTTTTGTGGGGAAATGATATTTTAGTAGTCAGTTATATAGCTGGGGCAGAGCTGTATTCTGTGATATATAGGGGGAAAGGCTAATTCCTGTCCCAAGGCAAGCTAGTTTTATATTTTAACACATGAAAAGGGGACAGAGAATAATGGCCAGTGAATCATGTAAGGAGAATTTTATATTTCCTCTCAACAAAGCTGTACAAATTATCCTGGTATCTACGTACCCCCTACCCCTTCGCTCATCATACCAGAAGTTTAGTGGGAAGGGGGAAATTACAGCTTTCTCATTTACTTAGGAAGTGTAGAGCCTACCTTTTGGACCAATTATCCTCAAGGCAAAGAACAGCAAATAAAACCAAAACACAGGCTAAAAGCATTCATAAAATCTACAAAAGGGAACTATAAGCAGAAAATCTATATAGTAGCCAATAAACCAAACAAAACCAAAAAGGTACCTTACCCACACAATGCTTGTATAAATAAATAGGTCTTTAAAGCTTGTTCAAAGAGGCCAAGAGAATAGCTACTGTTTCCATAATCTGAGGACCATCATTGAAAATTCATCTATTACATTTCTATTATGTTTTTTTCCAACTAGGCTCTGATTAGATCCCTATTTGATTAGCTTCTAGAGAGGTTGTTTATTTTATATCTTGCCTTTCCTTGTGGCTCAAGGCAGCTGGCAGATTACAATGTAAAACATACAAAATAACACCCAAATAACACCCCCTTCCCTGTAAAATAGTGGCAGCCTGTACACCATTAAAACCCTTCTAATTAAAATGGCCTTGCAGCGCTGCCTGACAATTTCTAGCAACAACATTCCCCTTTCCTATTAAGAGAGTCCTTTTTACAGGGTGGAACTGGGGATGCTGTAAACTTACCACAAATGGGTTTGTCAGATGAATTTACCATTTTTGATGAGAGAGATTATGATATGCTGATCTCAGAATTAGTTTGCGGGCATGGCAAACGTTCTAAGATGATTGACTGTTCTGCTGCAGGGTTTTTGTGTGTGTGTGTGTGCTATTAACCATACTATTTGAGTGATCTCTGGGCATAAATGTTCTGGAGTGGAGGGTGTGGGCAGTGAAGCCCTGTGAAGTAAAGCCTTGAAGCATCATGGGTATGAAAAAGTTTTATTGCTGCAGCCTTTACTAGCAGAGTATATTTTTGTTTGCAAACACCCACATATGGTCTTTCCCCTCATATTTCAACGAGGAGAGTGTTCAATAAGCTCTTTCTTTGAGGCCACACCAAGGCCAACATCATGAAGTACCAGAATGAGAGAGAACGGCATTTGTGAGTGACATAGGGCATTAGTGACTGGGGGCAGGGGGCGTATAGAAGAAAGGTGTCATCGCTAATTAATGATATGGGGGAAATATAGCTCCTCTGATCATTTGTAAAAGCATACATGTGAAGACCAATTGTGTGTGTGTGTGTGTGTGTGTGTGTGTGTGTGTGTGTGTGTTGTGCTAGATGTGCAGGCAGCAAGTAAGTACATTCTGATGAATGCCTCACCAACTACTTTCTGATCATCAATGAATTGGAGAGGGGTATATTTGGAACTGGCAATTGTGATATAATCTAAACCCACAGGAGTTTGGACATCCTAAGTGGGAGCTGTAAGAGAAAAGGAACAGGCTGTGGTTGATGCCAGATGGACTCCTTCAAGTAGGGGAACACCCAATAGGTGGAGCCTAAGGCCCTTAGTTGGCACTTAGGGATATATGAGAGGAGACTGTCATTTATATATGTGAGTCCTAGGCCATGAAGGGCTTTACACTGTTCATAACCAACTCCTTGAATTGAACTCTGAAACAGGCAGCCAACATAGATGTTTTAAGATTGGTTAAATATGTCCCCGTTACCTAGCCTCTGACTACATCATGTATCCTCCAACTACACCCTGGGACAGTGGACACGGACAGAATGTAATAACAGAACTCTGAAAGTAGTAACAGAGCTGGATATCCTAATGAGAATCCACTTCAAAACCAGGCAATCTCCCCCAGTGGTTTCATGTGGATGTTAAATAGAATGTGAGGTAATACAAACTCCAGGTATACCCTTCAGGAGAGCTTCTCCTGCCCAGAAAAAAATAGCAGCCTTTTAGTTTTGCCTTCTAGAACATTCCAGGTAAGAAAGAGCAAGATGTGGTACCCTCGGCCCCCAGCACAACCTGCCAATCCAGAAAGATACTATGGCCAATGACACTGAAAGCCACTGAGAGGGTCCAAGAGAGGAATCTTATACTTCCTCCTTTCTCCATTCCCAGTTCTTTTGTAACACACAAAGCTACCAATAGATGGGAAACACCTTCTGGCCAAGATAAAAGATCTACAGTGCTAATACAAACATTTTAAATCACTAATACTCCTAGCAAACGGCATCAGGGTACAACATTAATATCCCATAAGTCTGCTGCCATAGCTGAGTGCAATAGACCCCCCAAGGGCATTCAGCATGTGTCAGCCTGCAAAGAGCTCCTTAACCTTTAATTGAGACTTTGCAAAATCAACATTCCCTCTCCATGCAACTTTCATTTGGTTGTAGTTTTTTTTCTTTTAAAGTGCATAACTTAGAAGTATTCCTTCTAGAGTTCTCTTCATCATCACATCGACAATAGAAGATTAAGACTCACTCTAGTGAAATAAAGCACTCTTCTGACAAGTCAGCGCTGTCCTTTTCCAGTTCACATTTATGCTGTTTCTCACGTCACAATTTCGAGGCTATTTTTAAATCCAAAGTGGCAGCTGTCATTGTGTCCCCTCCATCAATACACCCTCCATACTTAATGAGTTAGACAACAGGCAGGCAAAGTCACTCACAAGAATACCTGTTTTCAGGATGGTGGGGGTGGAACCTCTAATCCATCCAAAATGCATACGGATAATTTTTATTTTCTGTCAACTTTCCACTACAAAATGCAGGGTTTTTTTAAAAAAAAATCTCTAGCAAGTTATGAGAAATAGCAACTGTTTTTGCACATATAGGACAACTAAAGTAAGACATTGCTTCAAAATTCTCCATTGTAGATATTGCCCTGACATCCTCCAAAAGCTTGAATACTCTCTGGGTTTCAGGTCTCTGTATTTGACACCCCATTTCAGTACTTGATACCTGATGATTGATATTTTGTGATATTTTATAGTTGACATGAAATTATATTTAGGGTTTGACTTGGGGTTGCCAACTTCAGGTTGGGAAATTCCTGGAAAGACCTTGGGGACAGACCTCAGCAGGATATAATGCAGTAGAGGATACTCCAATGTGGCAATTTTCTCTGGGGGAACTGATCTCTGCAGTCTGTAAATAAGTTGTAATTTCAGCAACCATCTGGAGGTTGGCAAATCTAGTTTGACTGCATTGACTGCATTACATTATAGTGGTTTTTATTCTCTCTTCCTTCAGGAAATTCTTTCCTCATCAACATCTAGCCAAGAACCTCTACATGCTTTCCAAACTGAGAGCCAGTTTGGTGTGAGAGCCAGTTTGGTGTAGTGGTTAAGAGCAGTGGGACTCTAATGTGAAGAACCCCGTTTGATTCCCCTCTTCTCCGCTTGAAGTCAGCTGGGTGACCTTGGGTCAGTCACAGCTCTCTGGAGCTCTCTCAGCCCCGCCCCACCCACACCCCACAGGGTGATTATTGTTGTAGGGATAATAATAACATACTTTGTAAACCACTCTGAGTGGGTGCTAAATTGCCCTGAAGGGCAGTATATAAATCAAATGTTGTTGTTGTTGTTGCTGTTGTTGTTGTTGTTGTTAAAGAATTCCTGCAGACTACAAAAAAATGTAAGGCATATTGGAGGGTGTACATTCAGTTTACATAAAGCACTGAGAGGTCTCACTGTTGCTCATTGTTAAGGGAAAATACCTCTTAAAAGATACACTCCCCCCAAAGAAACCTTGTCAGGTTTCTAAGGAACCCAAGATACTCTGGAAATAGCTACAAAATCACTAGTATATTATATGATTTTACTTAGTGGTTGGCATGCAGTAGTATTTAACAGCATTGCTGGCATATAATGTTATTTTTATCTTATAGCATTTTAAAGATAACACGCAGTACTAATTAGTATTTGACAGCTGACAATTGTCAGCATTTTCTTCCTAGTAAACCCCTGTTGTACTTGGTAGAAGATTTTTTTTCATGTGTAAAAAAAACCCAATCATGTACCCACCAGCCATCTGAGAGCCAAGCTACAAGTGACGCCTGACACAGGTTGGACACTTGTCAGCTTCCCTCAAGTCTTGATGGGAAATGTAGGCATCCTGGTTTCACAGCTTGGCTCTCCATTACAGCTGCAAGACCAGGATGCCTACATTTCCCATCAAAACTTGAGGGAAGCTGACAAGTGTCCAAACTGTGTCAGGCGTCACTTGTAGCTTGGCTCTGAGTGATAAAGACCAGCAATGGAATCATGTGAGGGGCCCGTGGTTCAGTGGTAGATTGTGAACTGTGTATGCAGAATGTCTCAGGTTCCATCACCCTCATCCCCAGTTAAAATTCAGGGCACAGATGATGCAAAAGACCTGTACCAGAACCACTGGAGAACTGCTGCCAGTTGGAGTAAACAGTACTCCCCTTGATAGACCAAGGAGCTGGCTCCCTATAAGGCAGCTTCATGTGTGCCTAAAACCTGGCTCTCAGGCATCACCAATTATATATGGATTTTGCCTTAATGCTTAAAGCAGGAAGAAGATTGGGTCTTTGCAGCAGAAAGCCACGTATTGTAGGAGTCCCTCTATCCAATTTAATTCTTACCTTCACAAAGCTCTTGAGAAAATGTTTTCTACTAATGCTTTTAAGGGTTTCCACCTCCTAGAAGCCTGTTAACTAGCTAGTTAATTTTATTACATAAGTATTAATTGCATTTGATCCCCTGGATATCAACAGACAGGGGGAGGTGGTAAGTTATTGCCTGGAATCCTTTGAAGCGTATGCATAAGGATGTCTGTGAACACAGTTCTTTTTTTACCCCTTCTCTCCCATTGGGGTCTCTTCAAGACCTCCAAAATGTTGGAGACTGAGAGACTCTCATGGACCAAATGCCAAATAGCTCAGGGGGCTGCACTGAGGTGGGACCAAACATCACTGCAGCACCAATGGAATTTCTATTGGCTGTTTTTTCCTCTTCTTCCTGCTTTCTCCTCCCCATCAGACTGCATGGCTTCCTGTCCATTTAAGTTCTAGCACTTCCAACAAGAGCATTGTAGAGATCTCAGGAGCCTCCTCAAAGACAGAAGAAGTCAGGCAAGAACCATGTCCTTATGTGTATGGTCAGGGCTTTTTTTCTGGGAAAAGAGGTGGTGGAACTCAGTGGGTTGCCCTCAGAGAAAATGGTCACATGGCCGGTGGCCCCGCCCCCTGATCTCCAGACAGAGGATTGCCCTTGGTGAGGAGGGCAATCTAAACTCTCCTCTGTCTGGAGATCAAGGGGCAGGGCCACCGGCCATGTGACCATTTTCAAGAGGTTCCAGAACTCCGTCCCACCACATTCCTGCTGAAAAAAAGCCCTGTGTATGGTGCAAAGGATCCAAGTCGCCACCACCACCACCGCCACCATCATAACAGAAATGATGTATATAGTCTTCACAATAGTTCATTATCAAAATGTGCATGGGATGAAATTATTACAGGAATTTCATCAATATATGCCAGGGGTCCTCAGCCTTTTTGAGCTTCTAGTCACCTTTGAACATCCGGCACAAGGTAGTGGGTGCCATCACAAAATGGCAGCGGCAGGAAGCAGAGCCACATACACTCATACACAGAGGAAGCCCAAGTGCAAGGGACAAGAGTGGTACTTTAAAAAAAAATAAAGAGGACTAAGAGAGAATGAAAACCAACACTGTGGAGGCAGCTGCCCTCAAAACAACTTTTTAAAAATCTGCACAGCCAATAGGATCTCTGATGGGCAAAAGCACAACCTGGCCCTATCCATTTTCTAAAAACAGCTGGCAGGCACAGAGAAAGGTTTTGGTGGGGCACCATTGTGCCCTGGGGTGCTATGTTGGGGACCCTTGATATATGCTATAACCATATTCATTTTGGGATTTGCAGCATCCACAGACAGAAAACATAAAATTGTGCCAATTTAATATTAACACAGGTAAACTTACAATGACCTGAGAAAAGACATTAGAATCAATTGTGTCAGAAAGAAGCAGATTAAAGAATCACCGAGTAGAGCTTGGCACAATATATATTAGCAGCAAAAGACGTAGCTTTTCTGTGTTATAATTTTAAAAAATGAACTTCAAAGCATTTTCGTCCTAACACTTTTGCTTTGCCTAGAAGAATCAATTACGTATTTGATATCATCGAATGTACTCTCAATTAAGAATAATGTTATCTTCTTGTAGTGGAGATGGAAGATTAATGTCCTTTATGAACAGCAATCACCTCAAGTCTCATCCCCTGAGTGACAGTGTGCGCAAGGGAGATTTGGGAAGTAATTTCTAAATAGGGAGTTAATTTCACTTGCTCTAAAGGTTATTTGTCCTTTTCCATTTCCAGTCTCTGAAATAGAACACTCAATCTCAACTTCCTCATTTCATGAGACAAGTGATATTTCAGATATATTGTTCTGTTCATAGATTTTGGCTTTATTATTATACTACACATTATTGTTATTTAATAAAGACTATAATTTTGTCCCTTGGTTACACCAAAAGAAGTTTCCAATAATTTAATATTAGATAATTTAAGAGATCAGATTAAAAACCTACTATGAAGGTCACTCCAAGGAAGACAATTATTGGGTAATGAGAGACACTAACATAATTACCTAAGAGACTTACAAAAATTCTCAGCCCACCTGGTCCTTGGAAGAGACCATTGTAGAAAAGAGTAGAGCATTTTAAACCTGTGAATATTTTTACCAGCAGCAAAATCCACAACACGTTTGTATCAGCTGAAGTTAAAGGAAGAACTCCAGGGATAGACCTATCATTGCACAAGGTGAGTTGGTCCACGTCAGGCTACAGTTTTTAGGGCAATAAAATTGTTAATTGTTTAGCTTATTATTGGGTGGGGGCCTGTTTGGATCATCTATCCCAGGCTCAAAATCCTTTGGGGCTGTCTTTAAGTCACTTCCATTAGGCTTTGAAGACTGAAATAGTCTATCAGATATTTTTAGCTAAAACTTCCCCAGTATTTACCCTTTGTTGTTGTCCCTTGAATTATCAGTAAAATCATGGCAAGACATCTTTTTTTTTTTTTAAGTCAATCTCAGGTACATGGAGTTTATGCTCTGTGCCTTACTCAAGAGTTGGTCCATAGTACTTCCTCCCTGGGGAGGGAACTCTTGTGCCAAGTTACAATATTCGCTAGAACCCAACTGAAACGTCAACTGACCTCTGAAGAGCTGTGTGTGTTAAAAGTGCTGAAATATTTCTGTAAGTCAAATAAATCAAGTTACTTCAAGATTTTAAAAGTTAGGGCAAAACTAGACATGGTATAGGAAACAGAGGATTCAGGCCTCCCATAGTTTATTGTTCTAGATCAAGGCTGATAGGGGAGGCAAGGATTGGTTTGAGAAACACAAAGACATGAAAGAGGATATCCCCCCTTTCTACCAAATTAAATCACTCCACAAGTTGCTATCAGCCCTACCAGGAGGGAGATACACCAGAGAGACCAGCAGTTGTGCAGCAGCCTGAGCCAAGGACCGAGGTTTGCCCCCTAGGAAGGAGGAGGGTGCAGACTTCCTTCCCAGGCATCTGGGCTTTTGCCTGGAGGTGGAGACAGATGCTGTAGAAGGCATCTCCACCCCCAAGGCAGCCAGTTACTCCGTGCAATTGGCCCATCTTCCTCACCCTGTATCAGTGCAGGATTAGCTGGTTGCTGTTTCAGAGCCAGGTAGTAATTTTTTCCCATTCTCCCAAAGTGGCAATGAGGAGAAGGGGTTGTTCATGGCAGCAGAAAGTTGGGGAATAGGGAGCAGATTGGTGAGCACCCCCTTGGCAATTCCCCATGGGGGGGAATGGGGTCTGTCAGGAGGGATGTTATGCTTCATGGCTACCACCACCTGGGCAGACCACCTCCAGGGAACCCCAGGTGCATGTCCTTCTCTCATGCTGTACGGCTGAGGCTTTAGGAGCTTGGTGGGGGGAATGCTTTGCCTGGTCGGCTGGGTCAAGGCCATTCTAAGACTGGCTGATGCCTGGGGCAGTGGGGCTCACCCAGACAGGTCAAGGCAAAAGGCCTGGAGTGACCCCATAGCTTGACCTGTACCGCCAGTTTGCCTTTGCCGCAGTTTAGAGTTGATATTGTATTTAATAAAGTGGCCCTTAGTTCCAAAGCCTTGTGTCTGTCTCATTCTTCTGACCGGAGGCGGGGGGCGCAAACAGAAACCACATATGTATGTTGTAGGGTGAGTAGCAGCTCAGGTAGGATGGGTAGTGTTTATCAGAAAAAATACAGACAGGAAATGCTAAACCTTGTTTCCAACACCGGAGCAGGATTTGATTTCCTTGATCATCCCCACCCCATGCACAAGCGCTTTTGAATTTAAAAAATGGGAGATCCTGACAACAGATCTCCAGTATCATGTCTCATTGAACCTTTAGTGTTACTGTCTGCTTTGCTGAAGAACTCTGGAACTATGAAAGCTCGACCAAATTCACCATTATCACTTGGCCCAAGGTTATTGCCCTTCCACCTCATACTACAACATTTGACTCCTGATTCTTACTGCAGCAATATTTTATGCAATAGTTCAGTCCACACATCAGTTCACAACCCTATTTGGTATAGTCACACTAATATGTTGTAACTTTCATTCCGTGCCACAACAGCTGCACTCCAAAATGACAGTGAAAAATAATATGGATTCAAAGTCAATTTTACAATACTTTGAACATGTGAAGCTGTTTGATCCCAAGTCAGGACAATGGTCTTTAGAACTCAGTACTTTCTACTCTGATTGGTCTTTCCCAGCAGCTGCTACCTGAGATCCTTGAAAAGGAGAGACCAGAGGTTGAATATTCTGACAGCCAAGCTCTGCTATCGAGCCACAATCTTTCCCCATGTGGCATTATTCTCTGCTTGTTGCTCATATTCATAGCCATCACTACTGTGAATTATTGCAGGATCTGAAAAATAGTTGAATACCCCTGCCAAAGTATTCTCTTACGTTTTAATAGGAAGAATGGTAGATAAAATATCTGAAAGTACCGACCCATATTCAGTATAGTGGAGGAAATATCACTATTCAACATTCAGTGACAAAAAAAACACATCCACACCTTACCTTGTCAATTTGAAAAGAAATATTTCTGTCTCTTCCTTCAATCCAAGTCATAAATTCTCCATAAATTCTCTCTTCTGACCTACCTGTGGAAGATTTCTGGCAGGCTGACAATAAATCAATAGGATATTTGGAAATGCCAGTTGATTGTAAACTTCCCCAGAAATGAGATGTTCAAAAAGAATTCTGTGTTAGCAAAGTCTGCATTCTTCATTTCATCTTTGGGGACAGATGGTATTTGACATGTTCTCACCAATGTAATCAGAGTCCATAAATGCAAGTTAACCAAGCTCTGAAAAATAGCCACACCGTAACTGCATTAGGGAAGCATTCACTCATGATTCAGAGATGTGTGTGTAATGCGGCTATTCCATTGTTGGCATTTACACACGTGTTATGCACTCTGAGAACTCCATCCACCACAACCAGCAACAGAAATACCTTGAGCATGTAGGTTCTGGATTTATTTATTTTTATTTTTTATATATATATATAGAATTTTTATTGGATGAGGTAATATACAATCATTACTTAATACAATATATTTATCCAATTTAACTCTTCTACCTGTCTATATACCCCACCCCCACCCCCTTTTCTTTGCTGACTTCCAACAACACTTGAGCCCCCCGTTTATTCATAGATATTATTATTATTATTACACTATAATGGGTTCTGGATTTATTTATTTATATTCAATTTATATTCCGCCCTCCCCGCATCAGCGGGCTCACGGCAGATTACAACATATACATTATAAAAAAACTTTAACATTTCAACTTTAAAACCAATAGACAATAAGATAAAATTTAAAATCTAAAATACAGAGTACAAAAAGCAGCAGCACAGAAACAATTTATATAATCCATCATCCAACCATCCCTTAAAAAATATCACAAAAGGGTCGGGTGGTAGCTATTTCCTGATAGGGAGGGATGATCCCCTCTATTTGACTGGTGGGTGGGCCTGCCCAGTGTCAACCATACACCTGGTGGAACAGCTGTGTTTTACAGGCCCGGCAAAAGGATAGCAAGTCCTGCTGGGCCCTGGTCTCATTAGACAGAGCATTCCACCAGGTTGGAGCCAGGACTGAAAAGGCCCTGGCTCTGGTTGATGATAGGCGGGCACTCTGGGGCCAGGGGCCACTAATACCTGTTTTTCACTTGAACGAAGCATCCTCTGGGGCTCATATGGGGAGAAGCAGTCCCGCAGATATGCTGGTTCCAGTCCACATAGGGCTTTATAGGTTAAAACAAGAACCTTGAACCTGATTCAGTACTCCACTGGTAACCAATACAGCTGGCACAATACCGGTGTTATGTGTGCATTTCCTGGCACTCCAGTGTTGACCCACGCCGTCGCATTTTGGACCAGTTGCAACCACCAGATCAGACTCGAGGGAAACCCTGCGTAGAGCACATCACAGTAGTCTAACCTAGAGGTGACCATTGCTTGGACCACTGTAGTTAAATCGCAGGTCAACAGATAGGGAGCAAGTTGCCTGGTCTGATAAAGATGGAAAAATGAGGACCTAGCAACCGCAGTGACCTGGGCCTCCATTCCCAGGGAGGCATCCAGGATCACCCCCAGACTCTTCACCCTCAGGGTTGGTGTAAGCACCGCCCCATCAAGAGTAGGAAGTTGGTGTCCCAAATCCACATTCCCACGACTCAAGTACAGGATCTCCATCTTCATGGGATTTAACTTCAGCCGACTCTGCTTCAACCATCCAGTCACGGCCTCAAAAGCATGCTCCAGGACATCTGGGGCTGAGCCAGGCCGGCTGTCCATCAGCAGGTAGAACTGGGTGTCATCAGCATACTGATGACACCCAAGTCCAAAACTTCACACCAACTGGGTGAGGGGGCACATATAAACAACAATGGGGAAAGCACTGCCCCCTGTGGCATACCACAAACCAGCGGGTGGCAGGATGACAGTTCTTCCCCCAGCACCACCCTCTGCCCCCAGCCCCGAACATGAAGAAAGGAGACAAGCCACTGTAGTGCTGTCCCCTGTATCCCCACATCGGCAAGGCGGTGGGTCAGAAGATTGTGGTAGACCCTATTGAACACTGCTGAAAGGTCTAATAATATCAGCAGTGACAATCCACTTCAATCCAGCTGTCTGTAAAGATTGTCTGTGAGGGCGACCAGCAATGACTCCGTGGATCACAGCCATTGTGTGTCAGACAGAGTTCTAGCTTCTCAGATCTTTACAGGCCTGATCCTATGACTCCCTTCCACTAAGCTGGATCCTATGACTCTACTCATTCTTCTTTCAAGGGAGACAGACTTTGTTGCAGGAAGACTTTCTCTGTTGGAGGAAAACTTGGCAGAAGGGTGTCATAGCTAGGTTTACCAACCTCCAGCCTCTGCTGACTCTCCCCCTCTCTTGCTGGCTCTTGCAGCAGGAAAAAACAAGAGGAGGGGATGCAGCAATGTCACTCCCAGTTGCTATGTCTACAATACTCTTAAGAATTTCCCCAATCTCTATGTTTTTTATGGAACTGATGACCCCCAGAAGTGACATCATTGTGTCAGCAATGATCCCCTCCCCACGGTCCATCATGCAAAAGCTCCAGTGAGCTACCAGCACGGGGCTGGCTACCCTAGTCGTAGGAACCAACCCTGTATCAACAAGAAATAAACTGAAGTACAGTGTAGGATGCTGTCACTCAGGAATATGCTGTTTTTCTGTATTTTACATTATTCTAATATTAGTAATATTGTTACCCACCCTGAGCCTGCTTGCAGGGAGGGAGGGATAGAAATGCAATAAATTAAATTAAATTAAATAGTATGGTCCCACAATAGTATAAAGATCCTGATATTCAATCCTTCTGGGAAGAACAAAGTTGCTGCATGGAAATATGCAGGGAAATATACCCCAGGCCATGAAAGGCTTTCAAGGTAAGTAGCAACACTAACCTGGAAACTAATCAGCAGTCATGGAAGGCATCTCGGGATAGGAGTGGCATGGTCCCGGGGGCTAGTGCCAGATAACAAACAAGCAGCTGCATTTTGCACCAGCTGCAGTGTCTGGATTGTCTTCAAGGGCTGCCCCATGTATAGCATGTAACAGTCATTTAGCTTCAGAGTTACTGAGATACGGATAACATAGCCAAATGATCTATCGGCAAATAGAGAGACAGCTTCCTAACTAGATGTAGCTGGGGAAAAATGCATTTTTTTGCTGTCATTGATATCTATTTCTCCAACATGGATCCAGGATCCAGCAAGACTCCCAAACTCTTAATAAAATCTTTTAGTAAAAGCCGCACACTATCTCTGGCAGGAAGAACAATCCCATTCGATGCAATGGCCCTTCCAGCCAGCATTGCCACCATCTTATCTGGATTCAACTTCAGTTTGATCTTCCTCAGTCACCTCACCATCACATTCAACAATGTAACAACATTCAGACTGAGTGTCATTGGCATATTGATGTCAACCTACTCCAAAACATGGAGCAGATTTTTCAATGTTACATAAGGTCTTGCCCAAATCCTGGCCTTCTTCTATCCTTAGAGCGGATGCATTTATTTTTACGGGGAAACCTTGCAAAGTGAGAACTCATTGTAATTTTTCTATGGGTGCCCTGTGTAACAAGATGGAACCCTGGAATTTTTTCAGATAAAAAATAAACAGTAGCTATGCTTCAGAGACACATTATAAGTAGCAGTCATTGTAGATGAATTACAAGGGCTTGTCACCTCTTTGCAAGATCTTTCTAACATAAAAGAAACACGTCCATATTTAACCTAACAGTCCTGTTGACAGGGTAGCGGCTGCAAATGACTAAGGATTACAATTCACCATTCATTTTGTTAAGGTTGGTCATTTGCTCATCAAACTATTTAATAAAGAGACTGGTTATTACATCTGTGTTCCTGCTGCTAAGGTGACATTTTGTCATCAGCAATCCCTCGATATTACTGTGGCAGTATAAACACAATATAAATATAATTCTATAGTGAGATGGCCAAATCGTCTTTTAGTCACAATTGATTGCTTCAGGAATATTGACTTGAAGAACTAATGCAGAACTTTGTTATTTACAACATACATTTCAGCACAGATACATCAGTATCAGGCCACAAGAGGCTCTCCTTATTCCATTATATTTTGTCTTCTTTAATGTTTAAAACTAGCATGTTGTCATTCTTACATCAATGGACATACAAACACTCCTTGCTTTGTGACTCTATGGAATTTACTTTCTCGCTCACACACTCACATGAACCCAGGTTTTAAGTTCCAACTCAGCATTTGTGTCAACTGAAACAGTTGCTAACAGATCACTACAAGCTACCAATATAGATATCATTTGTGCTTTTGCATGAACCTTCATTTCAGTCATTACAACAAAACATTAAAACAGGGAGTACTGGCAACTTGTACTTGTGGTTCTTCCCACAAGCTGAAAGGTGAAAACCAGTATACGTTATTCCTACTCCACTCTACATTGTTCTTTTTGCTCTTCTTTTTAGCCTTAAGTGGGATATCTCAAACTCCGGACTGCCAGCAAGACCCAGCTGCCTTACTCAGTTTTTTTTTTTTTGCCGCTTTTGGCCCCATACCTCTTCAGGTTTTCTTCTGAATTCCAGATGATTAACTCCCCTTTCAGATTTCAATGCAGAGTTTCAAGGGTTCTCTTCCAAGTTTTGTCTCCATACAGTTAATCATCTGGAATTCAGAAAAAAACCTGAAAAGGTATGGGGCCAAAAGCGGCAAAAATCATCAGTGTGAAAAGAAAGGCCTCTGTGAGTTACCATGGGAACTTCTCAAAAGAGGGAGCTGCTGGCCTGCTCTCTACCTCAGTTCAGCACTACACTTAACAGTAGGGTTGTCAGCTGCAGCTGGCCATGAGACGGGAGGAATCCAGAGTAGGGGCAGGTACATCAGTGTTGCTTCAGCACTCAACATCACTTCCAGCAAAAAACCAGAAGTGTCATCATGACATCAGTGGCAATGCTCTAAAATTCATCCAAAATTCTATGGTTAAACTATATAGTTTGGGGCAAATCCTAGAACATCATCCCTGACATCATGACATCTCTGCTGGCTTTTGGAGGGTAGCAGAAGTGACATTGCACACCAGTGTGACGCTGGTGCTCCCCACCCATTTTTCCTCTGTCACTCTTTTAACCACCTGCAGGGGAACGGGGGAATTGCCAGGAGGTGTCCCGGGTGGCATTTGATAACTAGCAGCTCACAAGGGACACAGAGAACAAATAGGATTCCACTTTGGTGTGGTTTGGTTCCTCATAGTGAACTGCTTGCTGCTCAGGCATCAACTGAGGGACAAACTAGATATAATGTTGGCAGCTTTGGGTTTTTAAAAATGGATCTGCTGCTCCAATCATATCAGAAGTGGCAGGTGAGAACTGATAGAAGAAAGAGTGGCTCTGCTTATTTCCCTTACTTTCCATCACAGTTTTTATCCTGTCTGAGCACAAGCACTTGTACCAGAGGGACACGGTCAGTGGAACAGACTGGGGGAGTAAGCTGCAAGTGTGGGAAGGTATTTTCAACAGTACTAACTTTTTCAGTTAAAAAATTCCCTGTTCCTTGCACCTTCCACATAATTGTGTTCCATACTCAAACACAAATTTGCTGCCATCACATCTACTTTGGCCCTAATCTGTGCTTAGACTACCTACCCCTCCTTACTTGATGGCCTACCTGCTTATTTGCTAGCTTATTTGTTGCTTTCTGGCCCTCCTACCAGTTATGGTTCTTGTACTCAGAGGGAAGCCCATACACTTCTTAACATAGGTTCTTTTCACACTGGGACTTTAAAGCATTTCAGTATCTGTTCTGCTTCCCATGTTTGCAGGAGTTTCATACTTGCAAGGTAGTCATGGGCTACAGTACCAGTGTTTGTCCATGGTATCCTGATATTTCCCCCTGCAGAAATACTGAGATTTTATTTTGAAGCTGCTGCCAAGTCACATCTGGCCTGATTAATGTTAATGTGAACTCTGTACTCCCCTTCTGCTTCTCCTCCCTTCCCCCCCCTCTCCTTTTTCCTGGTTGCTGATTGGTCTGTGCAGAATTAACCACTCCCACCCTCCTCAGCTCTCTGAACTCCTTTTCCACCATTTTTATCAGTAAAGTGAGGTAAGTGTCATAAGGCTGCTTCTCCATTGGCTTCCTTCCTCCTGAATATGCAAACACTCTCTTATTTTTTTTTCAAAGCTAGGAACAATTCTTAACATTGCTGTTTATACCCTGCGGACTTTAAAAGCCAGGAAAGGGTTAAATGGCTGCTTTTTCTCTTCCTCCCTTGGGGTATGCACACACTCTCTTTTTTTCCAAAGGCAAGAATTAGTTGTAATGTTGTTACATTGTAACATTGCTGCACATTCCTCCTGGCTTTAAAGGGATTAAATGGCTGCTCTTCCCTCCCTCCCAGGCATGTTTCCGGCTTTGCCAAAGAGAAAAAACCCCAAGCACTTTGCACAGCCCTTTGGAAACAAAGTGATAGGGAAGCTGCCAGGAGGGGATGAAGCAGCAAGATTTTAACCCTTTCCTGCCTTGGCTTTTAAAAAAATACAGTGGAAAAAGTACAAAAAGTACGTTTCCCCCCAAAACTCCGCTACCAATTGCATCTCCAGTGAGCATGGGACAGCCCAATCAGCAAATAAGGGGGCAGGGGGAATGAGTTCCAACATTGCAATGTTACTACGCCTGCTCAAAGATTTTTTTAAAAAAGTGTGATGTTAACTGCAAAGCCCCAAAACTTGAAACTGCACCAAGGCTTCAAAGCTCATCTAAAATGAAAAACAAGACACAAATCGAAACTGCCTCAGACAGTTTGGAATGTGGGGGGTGCCGTGCCAAAGACATTGGGATCACAGCAAATGCTCATAAATGGTGGTTTAAACCGTAAGTGCGAAAAGGGCCATAGTTATGGCATTATAATATTATAAACAGAATCAAACTTGTTTAAAATAAGAGATGCTGGAACTCATTAACAGAAGTGCTGCTGCTGGGGATGCTGTTCCACCTGGGGTGAGCTTTTTCAGCTGCTCAGTCCCACCCCTCAGACTGCCCAGGCTGAAGAGAGCTGTTGCCTGGGAGTGAATTTTTAATATTACTATAGTATTAATTAACTATGATTGAACTGTGGGGAGTTGCTGTGGGTTGTTGTTCCTGCTGTGTGCTAATATGCGAGGGGAGTTTTGCAGAGGGCGGTGGGCATGAGGGAGGAGACCGGGATGGAGCTGGGGATTCCAGTACTCTGGGGTCGAGGGAGGTATGGCTGTGGGACGTGGGGTGGGAATGGAAGGTTGGAGATGTGGTAGAGCTCGGTGCCCTTCCAACTTGAGTCCCATCCCAAGGCATGCTGGTTGTGGGGCTAGGAGATACAGCCTCCCTCCGACACTTGTGCAATGCCAGGTCCATCAATAATAAGACCAAAACACCGCAGGATTTCCTTGCAGCAGAAAGTATGGACCTGGCATGTGTGACAGAGACCTGGGTGAGGGAAGGTGAAACAGTCACCTTGGGAGAACTGGCCCCACCAGGATTCTCGGTCCTTCACCAGTCCCGGATGGTTGGCCGGGGGGGCGGTGGCAATACTCATTCGAGAATCTTTTTTCTTCAGGATACTCCCCGTACCAAATATCGCTGGCATTGACTGTGCTGGCCTGGTGTGGGATGCAGAGGAGAGTCTGGCTATCTACTTGGTGTACTGACCGCCTACCACACCAGTAGCTACCCTGTCGAACCTGTTGGAGGCGGTATTGGGGTGGGTGTTGGAGCACCCTAGGCTGTTGGTCTTGGGTGACTTCAATTTCCATGTCGATGACACCGCCTCTTCTCAGGCTGCGGACCTAGTGTCATCCATGGCAGCACTGGGACTCTCCCAGTTTGTTTCTGCTCCTACACATCAAGCAGGCCACGCACTGGATCTGACCTTTGGTTTGGGGGTTCAGGTGGACCTAGATGCTATTACAGTGATGCCATGGTCAGACCACCATGTCCTGAAGGCTTGTCTGGGAGTGCCAACCCCCTCCTGCATGGGCGGCGAGCTGATTTATGCTCGCCCACAGAGACTCATGGATCCAATTGGTTTCCAGAATGCTCTGTGGGATCGAATGCCCCTTGGTGGTTCATTGGATGAGCTGGTGGAAGACTGGCAGGACCGTCTTTCGAAAGTCATCAATGAGATCACTCCCTGTCGCCCTCTCCGTCCCCATGTCAGACTGGCTCCTAGGTATACGGAGGAGCTACGTCAGATGAAACGGAAACTGAGACGGCTAGAGCGAGTGTGGCGACGGAATCATAGTAAAGAGGCAAGATCATCTACTAGAGCATTTACGAAGGCCTATGAGGTGGCTATGAAGGTGACGAAGAGGGAGTACTTTGCTGCCTCCATAGCGTCTGCAAGCTCACGCCCGGCAAAATTGTTTCAAGTTGTTCGGTCTCTAGTCTCCCTCTTACAGGGAGACTGCCAAATTAGGAATTTGGCCATTAGCTGTGAGGCTTTTGAGAGCTTCTTTGCTGATAAAATCTGGTCTCTCCGGTGCGATCTGCCAGCCACAGTTGATACAGTGAGGGAACTGGAGGCCTCTTGGCCGTCTTCTGGTCCAATTTTAGATCACTTCATCCTGGTCTTCTGGGAGGATGTGGACAGGATCCTGCGGCTGGTTAGGCCCACTATGTGTTCCCTGGACCCCTGCCTGTCGTGGCTGGTGAAAGCCAGTGCCGATAGGTTGGGGCCCAACTGGAGGATATTATTAATTCATTGTTAAGCTCTGGGGCTTTTCCCAGGGCATTGAAGGAAGCTGTGGTGAGGCCTCTCTTTAAAAAGCCATCTTTGGACCCCACAGACCCGTCCAGTTTCCGCCTAGTATCGAACCTCCCATTCCTGGGAAAGGTGATTGAGCGGGTGGTGGTGGAACAGCTGCAGGCTTTCCTGGAGGAGACTTCTGTCCTGGACCCATACCAGTCCGGTTTCCGTCTGGGCCATGAGATGGAGACAGTGTTGGTCTCCCTCACAGACGATCTCCACAGACACCTGGATCAAGGCACTTCGGCGCTGTTGATATTGCTAGATCTCTCAGCAGCGTTCGACACGGTCGACCATGAGTTATTGGCCCATCATCTTGCCGATGTTGGGATCCGAGGGATGGCCTTGCAGTGGCTTGTCTCTTTTCTCCACATTCGGGGACAGAGGGTAGCGCTGGGGGAGAGGGTGTCCATGCGCCAGTCACTGGTATGTGGTGTCCCACAGGGGGCGATACTCTTCTCCCTGTTGTTCAATCTTTTTATGCGCCCCCTCACCCAGCTGGTGCGGAGTTTCGGACTGGGTTGTCACCAGTATGCAGATGATACCCAGTTGTATCTGTTGATGGGCGGCCGACCTGGCTCTTCCCCAGATGCCCTCCTGAGAGCTTTGGAGGCCGTGTCTGGTTGGGTGAAGCAGAGCAGACTGAAGTTGAACCTTGTGAAGACGGAGGTCCTGTACTTGGGCCCTGGGCTGTCGGATGCGAGGTTCCATCTCCCAGCCTTTGGGAGGGCCCCGCTGGTGCCCGTCTTATCGGTTAAAAGTCTTGGCATGATCTTTGATTCCTCCCTGTCTATGGAGACCCAAGTTGCATCTGTTGCCCGGACTGCTTTTTTCCACCTGCGGCAAGCCAGGCAACTTGCCCCCTATCTCTCAGCCCGGGACCTAAGGACAGTGATCCATGCAACGGTCACCTCCAGGCTGGACTACTGTAACTCACTCTACACAGGGCTTCCCTTGGGTCTGATCCGAAAACTACAACAGGTCCAGAATGCTACTGCTCGTGTCCTGATGGGTGTTCAGTACAGGACACATATTAACCAATCCTACAGCAGCTTCACTGGCTCCCCGTGGAATTCCAGATCAATTTCAAGGTGTTGGTTTTAACCTTTACAGCCCTAAACGGATTGTGACCAGCATACCTGAGGGACCCTCTATCTCTGTATGTGCCCCGGAGAGTGCTTCGTTCAGCAGGTAAGAACTTACTGGTGATCCCTAGCCCTAGGGAGGCTCATTTGGCCTCAACCAGGGCCAGGGCCTTTTCGGTCCTGGCCCCAACCAGGTAGAACTCTCTGTCTGAGGACACTCAGGCCCGCCAGGATCTTGTATCATTTCAGCGGGCCTGCAAGACAGAGATGTGCCACCAGGCTTACGGTTGAGGCCACTGTCAGGACCATCATTGAGCCCCCCCTCCACTGGTCTCCAGTATTCGAGTACAGCTCGTGTGTCTATCTACCTCCTCTTTGTATGCTGGGGGCAGGAATGTATAGCCAACTATATCAGGTTTTTTAATTGCTGTATTTCATTGTATAATCTGCTATGTATTTTATGTATTTTATTGTATTTTATGACTGTTGTACCCCATCCTGAGCCCACTTGTGGGGAGGGCGGGTTAAACACCGAATAAACTAAACTAAACTAAACTAAGCTCTAAATAAGAAGGTTCCCTCTGCATCAGACCAGTGGTCCATGTAAGGTAACACTCTCTTTCACATAGTGGCAAACACTTACTCTGGCTGGCCAACAACAGGACACAGAGGCCAAGATCTCCTGGCACTGGTATTCAGAAGTTCACTACCACTGAATGTGGAGGTACTCTTTAGTCATCATGGCTAGTAACTACTGACAAACCTATCCACCATGACTCAGCCTAATCCCCTTTTAAAACTATCACTTTAAAAAGTGGCCTTTCTAACATCCTCCACAGTTTAATCACTCCTTTTAATCCTTCATGAGAAACAAACCCCACCTCATATGAAAATACTGAGTAGTTCCTCAAGCTCATTGCATCTATGATCTTTATTACATTCTATGATCTTTATTTTCAAAAGAAATCTATTTCTCAAGAGCCATTTCTTTTAAGTTTTCTTCCATTTGCAAGCAAAAACTATGTAACCATTCATCCATTCTAAACCATTTCTACCCCTGCCTATCCCCAATGGACTCAAGGAGACTAACAAGAAAAGAAACAGTGACATAAAAACAATCCAATTATGCATAAAAGCCAACCCATAAACCCCACCAAAATTAGACACGCACAAACACAGCATGGCCCTCACAAATACAATCACCAGCATTAACCAAGACCTCTTCCACACAATGAACTTTACATCAGGCTTTCTGCATATTCAGCCCACTTTATTCATTGATTCTGATCCCATACTGCTTCGATTCTTTAATTCTACACTTTGAGGAAGTTGAACTGAAGTGGTGTTTATTTTTTATTTCTGTACTAGAAAAATGTCCCGATTCTGCTGCCGGTTTGGAGATCAGTTTCCTCAATCCATGGACTGAGGACTAGTCTGTTTCCTCAGTTGAGTGCTGACGAAACTTACAAGGGTCTTTTTTAAATGGCACCAGTGCTGCAATGCTGCTATTTAATTTTTTTTACATCAGGAAAAACTTGATTGATTGCTGTTCAACCAATCAGGATGCAGAGAAATAAAGAGGAGGGTCAAAGGCAGGGCCAGGGCCAGGCTTCACATCAAAGAAAGCATTCTGTACTTCAACAAAGCCCCAGTTTGACTTTGCTGAAAAATAAAATGGAGGTATGTGTGCAGGGAGAAAAGCCGCAGGGAAAGATCGATTGTGCAGCAGTTGCAGCCTTGCTCTTTATGGAATGCAAAAAAGGCTGTTTCCAGATGGCTGACCTGCACCCTGGACGTCGTGCCACGTTTCGGATCGTGCTGGGGAAAACGCGAAATATCGCACATGATATTTCGCGTTTACCCGGCACAATCTGAAATGTGGCATGACGTCCCAGGTGCAGGTAAGCCGTCTGGAAACGGCCAAGGTCTGGGAAGCAGTTTGGAGACTGAATCAAGGTATTTTGACCATGCGTGCAAAAATCTGGACAGAAATCGATGCAGTATGGGGCCAGAACCAATGAAAAAGCTGCAAGAGTGGCGGAAAAGACCCAAGAGCATAGTATAGTCAGCACAGTGTTATTACTTAGAGAGTTGGACTAGGATCTGAGAGACAAGGTTTAAATCCCTCCTCTGCCATGAATCATGATTATGTTGTGTGTATTTTTTTAAACTGCATTTAATCCTAACTTCCAAATCTTAATTGATATGGAAAGCTAAGCACCTTCTTAACTCTCTCTCATTGAACTCAGTATGTTAGACTTGAAAGTGCTTAATTTTAGCTGGGTTGTGCCTTGAGGAGATGGTACTCAGTGGCTTTTTCATGAAGAATGACCTCTGTGACAAAAAGTCCTGTCAGCAAGAAGACCTAATAGCCTATTCACCCACTGCTAGATTTTCAGAGTCATCATAATAGACATATACTGTAACTGGAGACAACTTGAGAATTCCTTGTACCATTGTTACCTTTATTACATCTTGGTAAACAAAGCAGTTCTATCAATATTGCGCCTTTCAAAAGCTCCGCATACCAAGACCTTTAAAAATAAAACATGGATAACAATGTCACTGGAGGTCTAATTAAACTATTTTTTTCCTAAGGAAGCTGATGTCTGAAAAGCAAATTGTAGATCAATAATTTCTCTGTTGACACAAGAAATTGCAAGAATCTGCCTTACAGTGCACATAGCAAATTGCTTGCAAGACAAGAAAGTCGTCGTTTTCCATTTCCATGTATTTTCCCGTGCAAAGTCCATGCCAAGTCTTTCTGTCAAGGCTTATTTCATCTCTTGCTGCTCTTGGTACAGAAAATAGAGAATTCCACTGAGATATGAGCTGGGCTTCGGGGTGTTCAGTGCAGGCTTGAGCACCATGGCAAATATATATACTAAAACCTATTAGTGAACGGAGTGCCAGATTCCTATGGAACATCACTTGCTCAGCTTTACAAACTGCCTAAAGGGACAAATGTAGTCCAATAGATTTCAGTGGGACAGTGACAGGTATCCTTTAGTCCTTTCCTACTTTACAATACCCATTGTGAGATATTATGTCCACGTAGGAGAGGGGAAGGCTGGCAACCACACCTATTGGAAGCACACCCTTCTCAATATGTGTAGTCACTATGTTATCTGAACTGGGGCACTATGTGTATTTTACACGTGGATACATATTCAGTACATGCAAACCAGAATCCAGAAAATCCAGTGATGGATTTGTACATACCAAAGCTGCACACACATGCAAAATACATGCAGTGTCTCTGTTCAGAAAAGGCAGGAGGAACACAATATGCATGGTTGCAGGCCTTTCAGTTCACCATCATCATCACCATCATCATTATCATTAATAGTCCACCTTTCTCACTGAGATCCAAGGTGGATTATACAGCGCGAGTGAAAATACAACATAATCAACAGCTAGGACATTCACTGAGCAAAGTACAATAATGAACAATGGTTAGAACATTCAGGGAAACCGATACAATAAGGAATAGTAGCAGAAATTTTTAAAGCAAGCATAAAGATGAGCATAGAGATGAAATCTATCTGAAACAAAGCATAACTAACATGGCCTGTTTCACAACATGGAAACTCCTTCGTAGGCATGGAACTCCCTCGCAACATGGAAACTCCCATCTATAGCAGCAGACAGTACTCAATAGCGTAGCATTTAGTTCCCATCTGTACTAAGGCATCTTTCTGAGCTATTTCTTATGACACAGTTCTGTGATCTGGGGAGAAACCCCTCCTGAATAATTTAGTTTTGCATAGTTTGCCAGCAGAGTGGGAGCTTTCTTGACCTCCTCAGGCAAGCCATTCCATAAGTGGGGGCAGCTATTGATTTTGCTCAACTGTAGGCTGTATCAGCAGAAGGTCTTGTCCAGATGAGTGAAGCTGCTGTGGCAGAACACAGAGGGAGAGGGGATCACACAGTTATGAGAGGACAAGGCCTTGAAAGGCTTTGAATATGATAGTCATCATGACCTTGAAGTGAAACCAGTAGCTGATGGGAACCCAATGGAGTGACTGCAGAATGGGAGTGATAGGCATGCTCCATCTAGCTCCTGAGAGTAAATGAGTTGCAGCATTCTGCATCAGCTGGAGTCACCAAGTCAACTTTGAAGGGAGACCCATGTAGAGTGCATTACAGTAGTCTAGTCTCGATGTTAATATGCCATGAATCCAAGTGTCCAGATCAGCCGTATCAATGTAGGGGGCCATCTTCCAAACTAGTCTGAGTTATGAGAAGGCCTTTTTTGCAGAAGCATTTACTTGCTTCTCTTGCAGCAGTGCTGGATCCAGTATAACCCCAGGCTCTTAACTAATTCATCCAGGGTCAACTGAATCCCATCAATGGTCAGAAACACAATGTCCTTCAAGTATTCTGCTTTTTCAGTCAGCATCACTTCTGTCTTGTATGGGTTCAATTTCAATTTGTTTGCTTTCAGCCAATTGACAACAGTGGTCAAGCAGCAACTCAGTACCTCTACTGCATCACCAGGGGATTTGGATAACAAGATATAGAGCTGGGTGTCATCTACATATTGATGGCATCCAATTCCATAGATGAGAATAGCTGGTCTCTAATAGCAACCATTTGAGTTCATCCCAAGAGGAACAATTTAAACCAGTCCAAGGCACATCCTCTAATATCTACTTCGGCCTCCAACCGCCTCAACAGAACGGCAGTATCTACTGTAACAAAGACTGGAGATAGATCCAGGAGGAATAATAATGAAGCATGGCCTTTGTCTGCATTTAGGCAGTCATCAACTAGAGCCATCTGAGCCATCTCTGCCCCATAGCTTGGCCTAAAATGAGACAGAAAAGGGTCTGAAGCACCAGAGTTGTCAAAAGAGGCCTGGAGTTGGTCAGCTACAGCTCTCTCAACCACTTTGCCAAGAAAGGGCAGATTAAAGACTGGGCAATAATTAGCTACATCATATTTGTCTAAGTATAGTTTTTTAAGTAGTGGGCAGATGATGACCACTTCGAGACGCTGAGGGAAAGTGCCCTGAGTTAGTGACTGATTTATGTTAGAATCAAGGACTCCTTTATGTGGTCTTTACAAGGTTTTAGTAGCCAGGATGGGTAACGATCCAGAGTACAAGTAGTGGCTTTCACAGATGCTAGAATTCTGTCAGTATCCATCATTGTGACTGGGTCAAAAT
Organism: Eublepharis macularius; assembly: GCF_028583425.1. Classification (NCBI taxonomy): domain Eukaryota; kingdom Metazoa; phylum Chordata; class Lepidosauria; order Squamata; family Eublepharidae; genus Eublepharis; species Eublepharis macularius. The sequence goes on from NC_072795.1 coordinate 109,448,106, forward strand.
GATTCAAAAACAGACTGAACGGTGTGTTAAGCATTACTTCTGACTCACGTACTGTATATTACAGGTGGCATCCAGATCAGGGTGTATTTGAGCTATTTAATCAGTAAAAATCTTTGCAAACATGTTGCAGCTAATTGTCTGTTCTTGAACCAGGGAAGGATCAGATTTAGGGTCAAAAGATATTGAGATACCTTAAACAGTTGGGATGGACATGGTTTAGCTGATGCAATGGTTGCAGAAAAGTAACATTTCTTTGCTGCTATCACAGCTGCTTCATAAATCTTCCAATAGACTCTGTAGTATGCTTTACTGATATCTGAATTCAGCACAAGTTTTCTGCCAGCATCTTTCCAGACATCTTCCAGCTATTTGGAAGATGTCTGGTTTCTGCTGCAAGGAAGGGAAGAGTCAGCAAGGAGAAGTCTTGTCAATAGCTTTAAGGATGCAGACATAGCATCTGAAAAGGGTTAACATTTGCCACCCCAGTCAGAATGAAGAGACAGACGCCAGGCTTGGATCTAGGGCCACTTTATTAATTAACTACAGCTAACAACATTTATTAACAACTGTGGCAAGGGCCTACAAACGGTACAGGTCAAGCCACATGGTCATTCCCTGGACCTCCGCCTTGACCTGTCTGGGCGAGCCCCAAAGCCCCAGATGTGGGCCATCCCAGTGGCTCTGAAAACAGCAGCCGGCTAATCCTACACCAATACTGGGAGAGGAAGGTTGGCCGAGCGTTCAAAAGCAACTGATGCCGGGGTAAGGCGGATCCACCCAAACGGGCTACAGGCTCCACCCCCCCAGCAATCCCCAGATGCCCAGGAAATGGCGCCTTCTTATCCTCCTTCCAAGGAGGCAAATTACGGCCCACAGCTTGCACGGCTAGCCAGCAGCTGAAAGGGCCGTTTTGAACTGGAAAGGATTAAACGCCATGTCCCCCTCAACTTACTTTCTGCTCATGCTCCTGCAAGTGTTTTGAACTTTTAAAACACTATGGGTTGATTACCGATCTCCTACCTCCTACCATGTTATCTAGTTTGGCCCTTACTACTTAATACTATTTCTGCCAGATGTGGAACTGCAGCTGTGCTTCAACCTATCCTTTCTGGGTAAGAATGAAAAGGAGTAGTAACATATAAGACATCCTGAACTTTTAGGGGGAAGAGAGGGAAACAAATATAACACAAAGATAAAATTATTGTATAAAATCAACCAGGAAGTTCTCTGCCTCAATGAAATGAATGGGATCCACATGAAAGCGTTATTTGTACTGGTGGCCATTGCTAACAGTTGCAATGTGGATGTGAACATCCATGCTACTTAGGTGGAATTTTTACTTTTCACAACAAAAATCTATTTCATTATGGAATTACTACCCGTTATTGTTTGCTTGTATAAATTAAAAATGCAAGATAATTCAAAGTTTTATTATCTGCATCCCCCCACCCCTTTTCCTGTTCTTTTTCTTTCCTTGGTCTACTCATAACATGCTTTCCTCTGAGTCTCATCTGCTTTTTTTAACATAATAAACATCTATTTGTGAATCCTGTTACATTTAAAGTTGCCAAGTTTCTCTTTCCATTTTATCTGGAATGGTCAGTCCAAAGAAGATCATAACAGGGTTATTGTAAGTAACATCTTTTACATAAGGGGTACAATCCATGAAAACGTCGACCAAATTAGAAGCGAAAGAAACACATTATAGTCATTAAACCCAATAGAAACAAAAATGAATGGCATTAATTTTTAAAATAATGAGTTGTGTTTCAAAACGAATGGGGATTTCTGTTCACTTTTTAATTATTTATGAAACAAATGCACATTCCTTAGGGCAAAATGAGACATGACAGCATCCAAGAGTCAGACCTATGGACACCAATGCCGTTTTAAAGGGAATTTAAAATGTCACAAGGGATTGATCGTGATTGGGCCTACAGTGCAGCGGACTGAGCTGCTCTTGTCCCCTCCCTCCCCCCATGCCTTTTAGGTGTAGAGCCAGTTTGGTGTAGTGGTTAAGAACAGTGGGACTCTAATCTGGAGAAACAGATTTGATTCCCCACTCCTCCACTTGAAGCCAGCTGGGTAAATTTGAGCCAGTCACAGCTCTTTCAGAGCTCTCTCAGTCCCACTCACCTCACAGGGTGATTGTCATGAAGATAATAATAACACATGGTTGTTGTGGGTTTTCCGGGCTGTATTGCCATCGTCTTGGCATTGTAGTTCCTGACGTTTCGCCAGCAGCTGTGGCTGGCATCTTCAGAGGTGCTACACCTCAGAAGATGCCAGCCACAGCTGCTAGAGAAATGTCAGGAACTACAATGCCAAGACCACGGCAATACAGAAAACCTACAACAACCATCGTTCTCCGGCCGTGAAAGCCTTCAACAATAATAACACACTTTGTAAACCACTCTGAGTGGGCATTAAGTTGTCCAGAAGGGAGGTATATAAATCGAATGCTATTATTATTACTGAAATGGCCACACAAAGCCCCATGGCTGTTTTGACACTTGAAAAGGCACACTGGTAAGGGTTAAAAAAGAGCACCTCAGCCTGCCATGCTGCAGATCCAACCAAGATGAGGCCCTCACAGTATTTTTAAATTCCTTTTAAATGATGGTGGCATCCATGGGTCGGATCTGTGGATGCTGTCCCATCTAGTTTGACCCTTACATACGACTGAGAATAATCATTGTAATGCCATTTTTCCTGAACTGTACCACATCAGACTTGAGGGAGCTGGATGGTATTTTGAATGCCCCATCCCAATGGACAAGAACCACTCTCTGCAGTTACAGAACTACTACAACCAAGAAAAGAGTAGTCTACATCTTTTTTTCAAGGTATGCCTGATTTCTGTGTACAAGAAACATTTTAGATGGCAGGAGAGTTTTTCCATGAAGAAATGTGCAAGCATGGGATCCCCTCACAACTATTCAGTATTAAGAGAAGCTGCTTCTGCAGCAAATGCAGACCCTTTGTTGATGTGTCACAGAGGTTGTCTGCTTTGACACACACTACCAATGTAAAGTGCTGCTGGAAGTGGATTTTCCTGTCTTTTCCCTCTTCCCCCCTGCCCACAACCCCCTACAAGAGCCTCCCCAAAAGCAATGCTAGGGATTAGGGAACTTGCATTACCGTCATATTCAAGCCCAAGGCCAAGAGCGTTTGCATATAATTCTTTCCTTTAAGCTCCCACCTGGCATTGCCAAGCAGTGCCTGGCAACGGGCAGGAAGGCTGGGGATAGGGATAAGGGGAAACCATGATGCCATCTGTGACATCATGTCTTTCCTGTAAAAAAAATGGGTAGCTCTGGAAATTATAGATTTTGCAGTGATTCCTAGAGCTACAGTTCCTAGAGCTTGCAGTTTTTTTACCAGAAGTGACATGACACCACACATGATGCTGTAAGGGGGAGGATTCTACTGCTGCTGCTCTATTCAGCAGTGGGAAACAGGAGCAGGGGGTATCCCCCTCCCCCACTGGGGGAGTGGGACCCCTAACGCTACTCAGGAAACCTGGGACCTCTGAAATGCTTCAGTGTTTCCTCCCTTTCGCATGTCTTGGTAGTGCAAAATTAATATATTGCATTAAAACAAAAAAAAATACAATGGATATGGAACCAGATGCTAAGATATTCTCCATAATACCAAGATCCCAAACCACAGAGGTGACCTCCTAAAGCAGTGTCTTCCACATAGTTCCTGCCAGGATGCTTCTGGGTGTCCAAAAGGGCGGAACTGTTGCTCTTTCAAGGGCAGAAGACGAAACACACTACTCCTAGTAGATGGTAGAAGATGAGACTGGCTGGTAGATGGTTGCTTCCTCAGGCCCTCCTCAACAATGTCGAGGGAGTGGGGCTTTCTTCTTCCGTAGTTAGTGATTTTAAGCAAAGATGCCAGGGAAGAGGAGCCCAACACCAGAGCAGACACTCTCAGGTCAGCAGTGATATCAGCCAAAACAGCCATTCAGCAGATCAGCAAATGTTAATAGAGACCATCAGCTAGGAAGATGTTTACTGCATTTTGTGGTTTTAGACAGCATCCAGCATTGTGCTCAAAGAGGTAAACTTTCCTGGACAAGCAAGCCACTTACTCCCAAAAAGGAAATCAGTATTCCATTTTAATCCCTTTACTCTTTCCTCTACCTGAGGTCAGATTGGGCAGCATCAGGGCCAATTAGTGCCAGCTCCACAGCATAGTACTCACTCACAGCTATATATTCTAACATTTCACTTCTTCAGTTACAAAATCATTTGAATAAATCCAATAATTTAACTCTTCCAAGTATGCAAATCAGATCATTTTGCCTTAAACCACCATTTTCCCATTTTGCCCACAATACCACTTTCTGCCACTGAATATTGTTGATATATTCTCAAAGCTTTACATTATACATAGGCAGAAGCCACCTAACATGGGTGGCTATAGAGAGAGGAGGGGAAAATCACCCGACCTGCCTCTTTTAGCAGTGTTCACTTTCACTGATACAAGAGGCCTCCATCGGTACAAGCAGCCAAAAGAGGCAATTTTACCTACTTCCTCATCTTCGCTGTGGGTAACCCAATATGAGATATCACCTTTGGGGGGGGCTAGCAAGGGCCGCTGGTAAGATCGGAAAAGATTAAACTCTGACAACAACTTCCATTTGCAGTGCATAGAAGTCAGTCCAATGATATTTCACTTTTTGAGTGAATTCATATGACTGCAAATATTGACATATAATCAAAAGGGGTCAAATGCTGGGAATGGGAAGTTCTTCAAACTTTTCAAAAGGTTACATCTATTCTCCACACCCTTTGACACTGTCGTGGAAAGATTATTCCTAGGAAATGAGTATCAGAGAGAGCTGGAAATACTTCCCATCTCTCTCGTCCTATCACAGACTCTAAAAATGTATATTTTGAAGTGCTTTTTAAAAAGTCTTTGGTAGGACGTACATCCAGACTCCAGAAAGTAGCAAATCTAACTTTACAAGTATACAGTAAACTTCCATAATGTACGATTCATTGTGATGTATAAGCCAGTGTGGTGTAGTGGTTAGAATGTGAGACTACGATCTGGAAGATTCAAGTTTAAATCCCCCGTCCACCATAAGAGCTCACTGGGTCACCTTGGGACAAGCACACTGTCTTAGCCTAGCCTACCTCACAGGGTGAATGTTGTGGGGATAAAATGGGGGAGGAGAGAACTACGTTGTGAGCAGCTTTGGGCTCTGCTGGGGAGAAATGTGGAGCACACATCTTTAAATAAATAATTTTCCATTGTCCATTTTTGGAGGGTTTTCAGTTTCTGCCATATTTCTGGAACTAAGCTTCCATTTACACAATATGGATTCTCTCTTTTCCTTACATTGCTGGAATATCAGAAACCCCGCCACCCCCAACCAAGTGGTTTTTGAGGATGTATTTTCATTGCACTTTCATACAGCTACAACTCCAAGTTTCATCAATTCACATTCCAAAACTGCACCGAGAGAACATTTTCTTCATATGCCATTTCCACACACAGCAGGAATCCAGACGCAGCAGCTGATGCCAAACATCAAGACAGTTTCGGGTAAGCCAATGCAATGACACACAATCAGCATCGATCTCACTTAGTGCTAATGTGACTAGGTAAGTGAGCAGAGACTGGATAAGTGACAGATTGACAATATTTTTGCACACTAACCACAGCAAAAGAACTGTCTTGGATTCAGTAGGTTCTCAGCTCTGGTGAAGTAGAGAGAATTGCTGTTCTATTTTATTTCACTGATGACAGGAAGAATTGGAGTACTCTTACGTTCATCATAAAGTCATATAAATAAGTAAACAGCTACAGGTGTCTTAGTGCAAAACAGCCCATCTACTGAGGCCATTGCTTAAGAGGTCGAAAAGGATTTAAATCCAACCAGAGACAGATTCTTTTTATGTTACTTCCTTTTCAGAAATGTCCAAGTAGTTTATGACCATAGATTGAATTTTTAGAATACCTACCTTGTTGCAAATACCTATAAACAACTTTGTAATTTCATGTATGCATAATTAACAGAGGCAGGTTATATGCAAATCTTAAAACGATGCATTAAATATTCTCAAAGTAGCAATTAGTTTTTACCTAAATCAATTTTTAAAACATTTACATTTACTGCACAGCATGAATATTTCAACCCTTCTCGAGGGTAGACATTTTCAATTCTGATGAATGAATTCAAAGGAAATTTAAAGCATACGCAGCAATTGGCAGCTGCTGATCAAGTCCCTCAAGGATTGAACCCTACAGACAATGTACACATGAGAGATTAAACACAATTTAAAAACATTTCCCTTAAGGTAGAATATTGCTGCCTCAATGAGATAAAAGTTGGGCCTTTAGCTCAAGCAAGCCACAGGGAATTTTCTTAGATAGAAAAAGAATTTGCCCCAAGCAGCAGAAGTCCCAGGGCAAATTTACAAAGCAGGAGGTGGTGTGAGGACAGTGTACTAGAGTCTTGTGTTCATTTCATAACACTGTAGGGATGTGCACTCAAGCCATTAACAACAAATTAAATAACTAAATGAAGAAGTCACATTTGTTACAGTTGGCTATTCTAACACACCCAGTTGTTAAGAAGTAGTGACAACAACCAGTCATCTTCAGAAACATCCACTGTAACTTGCATCATTAGCTTGAAGAACAGGGATGGATGAGTGTTTTTTCTCTCTCCTGCTACAGGTGTATAGAACCTGGGCGTGGCCATGGGCACAAGCCTTGGCCAGCTGGATTGACCTGCTGGACATCAGCACAGAATGTCTCCCAAGAATGGGAGGAAGGGTGAATGGGAATCAGAGAGATAAAACACAAGAGGCTTCATCTGCTGGCAGAAGACAATGATAGAGGGACTTTCCCTGAGGAAGGAATTCCATGATTCTGGCACTGTGGCTGAGAAGGCCCTTTCTTGAGTTGTACCTGTCTAGCTTCAACTGGAGCTCAAAGCAGAGCCTCCAAGGATGACTGCAGATGTCAGGTAGGTTCATGTGGGAAAAGGAAGTAGGGTGACCCGAAACTGTATAGGGCTTTAAAGCTCAAAAGCAGCACATTAAATTAGGCCCAGAAGCAAACTGAGAGCCAGAGTCGGTGTAACAAGACTGGAGTGATATGGACCCTATAATCCATTCCAGTGGACTTAGAGGGATTCCAGTGGACTTAGGATTGCACTGTCATTTTTTTTAATTTTTAATGTTATAATGATTTTAATTTTATAATAAAGTAATGAGGTATTTTAATTTACCTCATTTATATCCATACCATAAAGCAGTTCAGCAAAGACAAAATATTTTTTTTTTGTTTAACATGTTTGACATACGTCTTGCCGTATCAGTGAGCTGCATGAAGTAGTTTGAAATGGCAGGGATGGCAGGCCTCCTGCTATAGCAGAAATCCTGCTCACATCCTGGTGCCTTGCCTGCCGGTTGGAGGAAAGTGGGGAAGGGACGGAGCATGCACCAGTACTGAGCCGGCACTCTGGTCCAGTAAAAACCCGAAGTGGCATACTGAATGGTCTAGAATTTACAAAAACTTTAGGAAAAACCATAGCATTTTTGTAAATTCTACATACCTGAAGTGATTTCAGCATGCCAGTGTGCCAGGCCCTGCCTCCCAATTTCTCCTGAGGTTTGCTGGCTGTGGCCTGACAACCCTCTTCCAAACAGGATCACCAAAACATATATAGATCACCAAAACATATAGTAGTCATTTAAAATATTTATTTAAAATGCTTACATACGGAATGGATTCATGGGGCAGTACAATAGTATTTTAAACCAACAGTTGTAAAGAGCACTGTATTTTGCCTTGGTAGCCCAAAATGGACCCTCCCCCCCAAACTGTTGCTGCTAGGAGGTCTCCTCTGCTCCAGGGGCAGTACTTAGGGCTGCACCAGGAATCAAGAAAGCTGTGCTCTAAAATGCAGCATTTTATCCAAGCCAATATACTTCTGAATCATCTGCCTTAGATGATCACAAACAGAAGCCCGAAACTGCATAATTTACTGCAATTGACTATGTGATAACGTGAGATATTTTGTGGCCATACAAATGGTTTTAAAATAGATCTCACTCATTTTGTTTTTCTGACCTTGAAAATCTCAAAGTAATGAAACACTCTAGTAAATTATTTGCACTTGGTTATATCTTCATTCTCCGCAGGGAACAGAGGCTCAGGTAAAAATGGACTTGTCCAAGGCCACTCACTAAACATAGGTGTGTAAGCATTTGAACCAAGATGTAACAGCCCTTCTCTCCATTGGAGCTTTTTCTGTATCATCTGCTCTCACTTACTGTGAAGTGGATTTGACAATCACTCACAAGACAACTATCCGAACTAGGGGATTGCTGGACAGGCCTGTAAAAAAGTAAGGAAAACACAGGAATGTTCCCCACTTCCTATTACACGAGGTCTCTCCATTCCTTATTTTTTGTCTTGCTTTCCAAATAGTTATCAATGCACATTGCTTTGCCGTTTCCTAGTCACTGATATTTACCCAACATTATTGCTCATATTTTCACTTTCCCTTCATTTTTTTGCCCACATCCACAGACTGAAACCATGACTCTGCAATGCTGCCTGTGAATCTTTGATCCTCTGTGATCTTTGCAAAAGTATCATGGGTCACGAAATCAGGCTCAGGTTAGACTCTGGATAATTAAATGTTCCGTTCTACTTTCCTTTAATTGTGGTGGCTTTCCTTCATCTTCTAAGGCTTCACAGTGAACTCTGTGAAGTTAAATCTTTCATTGTAACACACAGGTCCACGGGACAGGGATGTAAGCCACTCCAGCATCAATAAAGTATGCCCCAAATGCTTCCCTGTGCTAACCCCCAGCAAAGAAAATAACACACACCCTCAAAAAAACACTAGCCATTGGGCTGTCTCAGACACCAAAATCAGCAGAGGTAGAAGGCAGGAATTCTTCCTTCTCCCATGCATCGGTCCCAATTCAAATTTGGTCCTGCTGTTTGTTTACTCACAAGTTTCCACTAGAAACTAGCAGTTCCAGTATAGCTGCAAGTTCCCGTGATGAGCTCTCGATGCCTTTGCCATAAAGTTTCTGGCAATTCTTCGAGCAATGTGGCATCGCTTCTGATTTTCCCCAGAAGTGACATCATGCTATGCATATCGCCAGTGCCCACCATGACCCTGCCCCCATCTCCCACTGGGTGCCAGCCATAATCTGGCAACCCAATATTTATCCCTGTTGGTGCATGTGCACCAATGGGCTACACATGCAGCCACCAATGGGGCAAATAGTGGCTCTCTGCCATTTCAGATCAAGAAAATGGCATGGGGGGATAGGGGGACCAAAAGCTCCGCTTGCCACTGCTTAGTTTGGTGACATGAAAATTCTTGGGGAAATCATCAGTGTGCCAGTGTTGCAACATCTGGAGAACACTCACTCTAGGATTCACCCCCAAATTCTGTGGTTTTACCACTAAACCCATCTGCTGCCCCCTCCTCTCTGCTGGTTGCCAGCTAATGGCTGAAAACCCTAGAGAGGAGGCATAAGCCCCCTTACCTGGTTTACCATGGTCTCAATTCAAATTGGTCCTCATAGTTGCCCTCCCAGCTCCTAAACAGTATCTGGGTAAAAGCCCTCATCACAACCTGGAAATGATTTATCATATAGTAATGGGCTGTTAGCTAGACCAACTTGGGGAAGGAAGCATCTTAATCTTTGAGATTTTTTTTTTTTTGCTTTTGCTGGACATTTGCTAACCACTTTGGCCAAAAAGTCAGCCATTTCATTAACTTGAAGGGTACAAGAACCAGAATTCAAAGTTGTCATATCAGTTGTATAGCTTAGCCGCCTGGAACCACACACCAGTGCAAAAGTCAGCCCACTCCATCTCTTAAATAGCTAATCTATAACGCCAAGCTTAAAAAGTGATAGCAAAAGATTGACATTCATAGCAATCACTTTTCTTCAGTCGCTTTTCCCCTCCGTGCACTCATGGTGAAAATGATAGCACTGCTCTAGTTCAGGCGAGGCATCAGAATTTAATATCTTTACTAAAGTACATACCCTGTATGGATTAGCAATCTCAACATCTCACAGCAAATAAATATTTTTCTAAACCTCTTCAAGCAAACAGACATTGCTTAACAAGATGGGAAAATAACAGCGTTTTCCAACAGCAGCAATACTGTAGCTATTTCATGGCCGTACACTAAAAAAAGGAAAAAGCAGATTTTTGTAGACTCAGATCAGAATATGGGGTAGGGGGTAGAAAGATCCTGCCATGAGTTCCATTTTCAAGCACTCACAACTTTCCCTCAAGAAATTTCAGGGCGGGACTAGGGTTGCTAGGTGGCCAGTTTTCCTCCAGAGAGTCCAGTTTTTTTCTTGGCCACTTAGGGCAAAATGGGGTTAAAATACCAGACAGCCTACCCTCCTGAGCACCAGGGAAGCGGCCTTCCCACTTGCCCCCTTGGCCTTCTCCCTGCTCATTGGGAAAAGCGGGCAGCTGGCCAGCCCACCTGACCTCCTCCCTGTGCACCAAGGAAGCAGCCAGCCCACTTGCCTGCCTGGCTTCCTGCACACCAGTGATGATGACATCACTTTCCAGACATGACGTCATTGCATTGGACATGGGGGTACTCAACAGTGAGTGCCGGTGGCTCCCAGAGGCTCCTCTGGTGTAGGTGAGTGCAGGGGTGGGGCTGCTACCCCCGATGACTCTCCTCCAAAGGAAGCACATTATACATAGCCTGCCCTATTACCAATCAGGAAAAGCACAAAAAATGCTAATGTGATTGCAACTCCAGTTAATGTATTTCAGTCTTGGTTGATTTTAAGGCACACAGAGCCTAACCAGTAATACTATTTGACATTTATTTGGCACAATGCAAACAAAACAAGGATAGGCGAGATTGTGAGAGATTCACTGATAACTAATGATGATGGGAGTCACATTACAAGAATGGTTAAGATAAGGTTGAGGCTACAGTGGTTCAGGAAATGGGTTGGCTAGGATGCCAACTCCCCATCCCAGTTAAATGCCTATCTAATTCGATTTGCATAGCAGACATTTAACTGACAAAGAGGTACTTTTTCTAGTAGAGCTTGCACAGATTGCTGGCCATCGTTGCAAGCAAGAGAAGAGCCCTCAGAATGATAATGCGGTTGCCTCCATTCCCCAGACAGAATGGGGAAATTATGCTGGTTGCATAGATTGCAAAACCTACTGAAGCCCCGGGATCAGAGATAAAAAATAATTGGAGTGATAACAAGAGCTCATTGGCAGCAGCAAGAGGGAGAGAGACTTTGAGCAGCTCATTAGCCTTTTTTTCTGCCTGAGCAGAAAGAGCTGTGACTGGAGCACCTGGCTTTGCATGGAGAAGGCTCTGTCTCTGGTATCTCCAAGGAGGTAGGAAAGACTTTTTCTGTGCATGGAAAGCAACAGCAAGTCACCCCTACAGAAAACAATCCTTCCCCTCAAATTGGCCAGAGAGCTGACTGCAACCCTCAGCAGGCTATTGGTTGTTGTGAAGTGGGAGACAGACCAAACCTTTGATGTCTGAAGCATGTGTGTCATGGTCAGATGGGCTACGTTGTCTGGGCTCTGCGCATAACAGGGGCTGAGAATAATATTTCCTCCCTCATTACACCTTTGCTGAAGGACAAGGGCCCACAAAAAGCCATATCAGATTCTAAGACAGTATTAGCCATGTAGCATTTTTGATAAACCTACTATAATAATATAACCAATTACTTAACTTACTGACAGCTACCACATACCTGGTTTTATAGAATAACCAATTCATTGCCAGATACAGGTTTCTACCTGGGAAAAGATCTAATGAGTGGTTGCTTGCTTCACCCAGCCGGGATCAGGAGTGGAGCATGAGGCAATGCCTGCTCCCCTTCACCTGGCCTGGACCAGGTGCAGAGCAGGAGGCAATGCCCCCCCCCCAATTCTCCAGACCGGAATCAGCCGCAGAGTAGGAGGCAATGCCTGTCCCTTCTGCACCCAGCTGGGATCAGGAGTGGTGCAGGTGGCAATGCCCACCCCAGCTTCACCTGGCTAGGATTAGGTGTAGAGCAGGCGGCAAGGCCTTCCCCTTTACTCAACCAGGATCAGGATGCCTGCCCCCCCCCATTCACCTGGCTGGGATCAAGTGCAGAGTAGGTGGCAATGCCCGCCCCGCCGCCTTCATCCAGCCGGGATCAGTGACAGAGGAGGGAATGCCTGCCTGGCCACCCTCCCCTTTCTAGAGCACATTGTATTTTTCCCACAACAGGCTATGATGCTACTAACAATATAAAACAATATAATATAAGAATGGATAGCAGCACTCAGTAACAGGGTTCACCACCTAAACTACTATTTAAAGTTTTGAAAGGCTAGATGGTGGATTCATCTTATGGGGCGGGGATCTGATCTCCTCTATTTGGCCGATGAAGGCAAAGCCCAGCCTCAACCATATGCCTGGCAGAACATCTCTGTCTTACAGGCCTGACGAAAGGATAACAAATCCTTCTGGGCCCTGGTCTCATCCGATGAGAGAGTTCCACCAGGTTGGAGCCAGGACCGAAAAGGCCCTGGCTCTGGTCAAGGCTAGGCAGGCCTCCCTGGAGCCAGGAACCACCAACAGTTGTTTATTACCTGATCATAATGGCCTCTGGGGCATATACGGGGAGAGACTGTCTCGCAGTTATGCTGGTCCCAGGCTGCATTGGGCTTAATAGGTTAATACCAAAACCTTGAATCTGATTTGGTACTCCACTGGTAGCCAATGCAGCTGGCGTAATACTGGTGTTATATGTGCACCATTTGGCACTCTGGTGATGACATGCGCCACTGCATTTTGAACCAGCTGTAATCACTGGATCAGACTCAAGGGAAGCCCCGCATAGAGCGTGTTACAGGAATGCAGCCTAGAGGTGACTGTTGCTTGGATCACTGTAGTTAAATCACAGGTTAATTCAACTATAATAAAACAGACCATGTGCATTTAATAAAATACAATAATAAAACAGACCATGTGCATTAAAAAAAGGATAAAACAACACTCATCATTCATAAAACAGGTTACAAGCAGACAAGGATACAATTGTTCAATTAAAATCCTAGAAAAAAAAATGTTTTGGCATGGGACCTGAAGGGCAGTAAAGGAGAAGCCAGGCAAGTATCAAAAGGGATGAGTTTTCCAAAAGGCAAGATGCCACCTCTCAAAAAAGTCCTGTCTTTGCTCACCGCTAGGGTTGCCAACTCCGGGTGGGGAAATTTGTGGTGGTTTGGGAAGGGGAGGGAGTCCACAGCGGGGCATGATGCCGTAGAGTCCACCCTTGGAAGCTGCCATTTTCTCCGGGGGAGCTGATCTCTGTAGTCTGGAGATTGGAATTCTAGAAGATATCCAGGCCACAGCTGGAGGATGGCAACCATACTCACCAACCACACCACCTCTGCATGGGATGGAACAGAGTCTATCCTTGCTTGCCTGGATTGTTGAGGGAAAGAAAGAACTACCATTAAGGACTGCCAGTCCACCAGTGGGGGCGGGGGATCCCCCGCTCCCAGCCTCCACCCCCTGCCACCACTCACTTGGCCAATGGGAGGAAAAGGCTCAGGGAACGGGCCTAGGAGGCAAAATATCTTCCAGGTAAGCCTGCAACAGGCAGTCTTCCAGAGGAGCACTACGATGTCACTTCCAGAAGTGACGTCATTGCACTGGCCGCAGCAATGTTCCTGCACTTTACTTGGGGCTGATTTGGAGCATTCCTGAGGCCAGCACAATCAAATCACTCCTGGAAGTGACATCATTGCACCCCGCCAGGAAATGCAAAGATCTTCAAACTAGTGAGTACCAGGTCCCTACCCCCCACCCGTCCGGAGCGTAAGGGAACCTGGCAACCCTATCACTACTTCTTTCAACAATTGCAGCTACCTTTGTAAAGAAACTGTTGGTCAGTGTACTCTAGCAGCACCTGATCTTGCCTAACTAGTCAAAGGAAGTTGCTGCTGGAGCAAGTGGGTTAATGTGGGGGCTATAGCAGCTGCTCTCCTTCTACTTCCTAAAGCTCCTAGTACACAGAGACAAAAAGTCATCCACACACCATTCAAAAAAAGTTCTTCAGTGGATGTTTTTTAGATATTGTTTTGCATCCATCTTGAAAATACTGTCTGCTGGATGCTCACAGCTGGCTGCCACAATAATAAGCTGATTCAGTTCATCACATCCAATCAGTGCTAAAATGAAATAAGCATCATCATAACAGAACTGTCTGCCTTGAATTCGGAGCTCACATTTTGGGAAGAAAACACAAACCAGCGTCTACATAAACTTCATATCCTTGTGTTTGGGTGCATGTCGAGAACACACAGTTGTTGGTTTTGCTTCATCTAATATTGTTATTTGCTCTTTGGGGATTCTTTTCTGCTGGAGGTTTTTTTATTTTAAAAATGCCATTGAATACCATTTGCTGGCTGACACACACACTTTCCTCTGTCAAAATAGGAATTCAGGCCAAGCTTGTGGGGGGAAATGTAGGGTACATGGGATATTCAGGAGTGATCAGCAATTCTCTATTCTATCTTCTTGCAGTGGCAGTGTATGAAATATCATAGCCTTCACTGGTTTAGCCAATTAATTTGAGGAGTCTAACACTTTATAGTACATGGCCAAGGGAAACGCAGGGCAATAATGGAAAGTTCTTTTCCTTCCCAACTTCCAATAGAACAGTGGCCTAGACAGGAAAAAAAACCCAAATCTCTTATAGAATCCATTGGCCTTGTAGCCTTGTTTTTGCTCTTTTACCTGTGCACTTATAACAAAGGCTATGTCTCTTTTTTAAAGAGTAATTCAGCCCCAATATAACTTTCTAAATTATGTTACTCGATTTTTAACTTCACAGCTGAGAGAACAATGCCTTCTGAAACAATGGCAAAAGAGGTTTGGGAATTTTTCACATGTAAAGTTTATGGCAGGCTTTCAATCTTGCTGAGTCTGTGAACAATTTTGAAATTTTGAGGACGGGGAGTAGGCATGACTTCAAAACAGCTACCATAGGGGTGTTGGCAGAGTTCAAATAAAGCAGAGAAGTTACGCTGTGCTGATTAAAGAGGCTAAAAACTTTATTTAAGAAATACATACTTGAGAGTGAAGACGAGAGATAGAGATAAGATGAGCACGAACCAGAAAAAAACCAAACCATGCGGTTCATGGATCATCACATTTCACGAACCACAAACCATGAACTTTCACGAACCTGCCCCACCCCGGTTCGTGAACCGGTTCGTTTGGTTCATGAAAACGTCACATCCAAGTCAGAAAAATCATCACTTCCAGGTCAGCAGAAGGTCTGCGGGAAGTCCATCCCCTGTTGCCTAGGAAATTGATTGGTACCAGGCTGTCTGCAGTTACGAACCAAAAAATGAACCCAACAAACCAGCCTAAAGTTCATGGCGGTTCGTCAGAAATGGGATCTGATGAACTGCGGTTCACGAACCACGAACCAGCCTGGTTCGTGCTTAATTTTGGTTCGTATTTCAGTTCGTGCCCATCTCTAGTCCTTACTATCTGACTACATCTTGTAGAAGAATGATAAAGCAGGAGAGAGAAGAAGCAGGATATTGCCCTGTTTAGCCCAATAGGAGACAAGACAAGGAAATGACCCCCAAGGAAATAAGAGAGATGCTGCTCTCACTGTCTTAACTAAGTGATCCTTGCTGCCCCTGCATAGAAAGGCACTTCCTCCCTTGCTGCTGCAGTTCACCAGACATTGCAATTTCCAACAAGGGGGGATCACAATATGGCTCCCATGAGGTTCTTGACCCAATTAAAAGACATTGGGAGATTGCACGCCCAGCAAACTCTGACAACAGAGGCAGTTGTTTCTGAATGGGGTTTGTCCTTGCACCTCATGAAAATGAGGTGGAGGAAAACTGAGAGTAAATTTAGGGTTACCAGGTCCCCACCCCATCAACATATGCAAACGGGTTCCCTACCTTGCAAGGTCTCAACATCACCAGCCAATGACATCATTTCCTGTGCAACATGGTAGCAATGACATTACACCTGGGTTGATTCCTTACGAATCAGCCCCAAACATAGTACACTAGAAGTGATGTCATTGGCAGACAATGGGGCACGGTTGAACCCCACCCTGCCTCCCAGCCTCCAATAGTAGCAGATAATTCCCAGATGGCCTGCCTCCTCCCACCAATTTCCAACCATTGGAATAGAGGCTACAGTCAGTGGGTACCTGGGAAGGCTAATCTGATTTCATGAGACATTAAATGCAAGTTGGGTTGGAGGAAAACATTTAATGCATAACCGGCACTCACTTCCAAAATAGTGTGTGTGGGAAGAATGGGCTCCTGAGCATGCATATAGCTACATGAGAGGATTCATAATTCTCTCACTGTACTCAACATGCAAAAAAGGGCCACAAGGGGCGGGCTGTTTGCCTTGCTGCTGGAGACACATCTCGTGGACAGACTCATGGAACCAGCAGTAAAATAAAGAGCCCCCCCCCCAGCATGTTTCTGCCTGCAAAAGCATGCTGAGTGCAGAAGAGGGAATCACAAAGTCATGTGTGGCCATGTGCATGCTCAGGACGGAGCCCATTTCCCCCACACTCATTATATTGAAGGTGAGTGGTGGTCACATATTATTGCGATTTTCCTCCAACCCAACTAGCTTTTAACATCTCATACAATCAGACCACAAGACAGGTTGTTTGTTTTGGGGAAGAGACACTTTGTTGAAGTAGCCATTGACTACCAGGAAACACATTTCTGAGAACCTCACTGACACCAGCCAAGTGTTTTTTTAAAAATGGGCAGGGCCATATGGAGCTTTTGCCCGGGAGGGCTTCTGATTGGCCACTGGAGATTTGGTTGGCTGAACAGATTTTTAAAATGTAGCTTAGGCAGCAGCTGCCACTACAGCGCAGAGTGACTGAAGATAAGCTATGCAAGAAACAGTCCATTGTATTTTAAAAGTGCCCTGTTAAACAGAGTTTCAACCTAAAATGTTGAGGAGTTGCTATTAGAGGTATGCATAACTGCACTCCCTGACATTCTGTGACAGACGTTTTGTGGATGGCTCCACTCCTGTAGTGGCTATTGCCCTCCTATGTCAGAATTCCAAAGACACCCACAAGCTCAGTAAGGTCAGGGACTCCTGCAACAGAGTGTCAGCAGGCAATGGAAGCAGTAGAGCATTGCTGCAGGGGCTAAGCTTCAGGGAAAAGCAGCTCCAGGGGTAGGACAGGGATGCAACTATTTAACACTGTTTTAGGGCCTAAATAGACATACACGTAACACAAGTTAGGTCACAGCTGTGCAACCCAACTCACAGTCAGACATACATCCAGAGAAACTCACCTTAAATGGCACTTGTTCACTCAGAGGCAGAACTGCCAGGGGCTTCCAGTTTCACCAGTGCTATTTTCACTAGCAGAAACTGGGGTGGGTGGGTTTAGCCCCTTTTCCCTGACTCCATGTGTCATTCCTAGGGTATTGTGTATATTGGTCCTTACAGGGATACCAGGATACAGCACTGTCAACCTCCGGGGGCCGGGGGCTGAAGATCTCCTGAAAATACAAGAGATCAGTTTGCCTGGAGAAAATGGCTGCTTTGGAGGGTGGACTCTATGGCATTACACCCTGCTGAGGTTCCTCCTCAATTCCTGCTCTCCCCAGGCTCAACCCACAAATCTCCAGGATTTTCTCAACTTGGAGTTGGCAATCCTAAAAGACTGATCAGCCCAGAGACTGAGATGCTGCCTAAACCCCTCTCTTCTTCTTATCAGTGATTCTCTGAAGCAGGTTTCAGGTTCTTTAGGCCTTGCTCTAGTCAAGTCACAGACATGACTTTTTAAGAAGCAAGGCTTCTGCATAGTAAATTAAAGGGCCTTTTTATTCTCACTGGCACCTTGGTGACTGTTCTATTGACTCACAGCCCAGGCACAAAAAGGTTAAGGATGGATATTGCCGGATGCCATTGGAGAAGCAAAGTAACAATTCTCTTTTAAGCAGAGTTACAGCTTTCTAAGGCCACTGACTTCAACGGACTTAAGAAGGGTGCAATTCTTCTTGGGATTGCACTGGAAATGACATCAAAGGTCATCATGAGGCAGTGAGTGGCAAGAACCTACACTTCCAATTTTTAAATTAAGAGATTCTTAGAAGTCTGTTTCTTTGCAAGATGGCAAATTCGAAGCCACCAACATGCACAACTTTTTCTTCAAGCACATTGGCACGGGACTTTTTCAGGAATCAATATATCATTTACTTGTCTACACAACTTTTGTATTTTATATTTAGAGCTATGACCAATAGTCTGGAATCTAGGTGCAGGTCACTAGGAAGTGCCCTTGAACATGCACCAGAGAAACGAAAGGGAGCAGCACAACCACAGGTTTTGTTGTTGCTGTTGTTTTGCTGCTCATTTCCATAGGGCTGAAGCAAGACTAGATTGTGCCCCCCAATTGGCTTTTATTCACCCTGTTTTGGCTTCATTTTTAAATATATCTAAATATCAGGGAACATAAGTACTTCCTGATTGCTGATAAAATGCCTAGCGTGTTTCAAGAGATAACATTTTGTTCGTTTCAAATCTTTAGCTTACGGTCCATTTCACTAACACTTATCTAATTTATGATACAAAATGCATTTTATTAATTATGCAGATAGCATGGGAAAATATTTACTCACATCCCATTATTAGGAAACAGCCTTGAATTTTAATGGATGACAGCTGACCTCTTTATGAAGATTAACCATTCTGGGCAAGTTTGTCTTTTTGGAACTGGCACAGAATTCCCGAGATGTGCTGATTGACTAGAAAAGTGAAGTGAAAAATGTACTGCTTGAATGCTTCATCTACGGTTGTCTCCGTGATACAATATTTCCATCTGTTCATTTGACTTATCCTTTTGCATGCTCAATCATATAATTATTCATCTGCATATTGCATTAAGAAGAGAATTTTAAACCCTTAAGTGTTCCTGGTTAAAGAAAAAACTTTTTCACAACTGGCAACTGCCAATCAGTGCCATCCTACGCAGAATTATACCCTTCGAGGCCCATCCAAGTCAATGGGCTTAGATAGGGTCTTACTGAATACCTTTCAAAGTACCTCTCAAATTCTTTAAAGTGCCTGAGTTTCATTATCTGTCATTTGAGTGTCATTTTCAGCAATGAGATACAGCTCATAAATTTAATGTTGTGCCATGTTGTAGGTAATGTTGATACTGTATAGTTTATTATGTTATTGCTGTTGTTTTTGTTTCTCAAAATTGTCTGCTTTAATGGGTTCTGTACTCATTATTCACCTTTTGTGAACTACATTGTATGTGAAAAAAACAGCATAGAATTTAATTAATAAAAATGCTGTAGAATTCTAAAAATATTAATAGGCTCATCATACAATTTCCCTCTACTTGTTTTTTAAATACACATGAGGCCCCCTTGTTCTGAAATGATGACTCCATTAAAAAAAGGCAAAAAGATGTATTTCAGTCTTATATCATTATGAATCTGTCCTGATTGCTGAAATGCATCCCATATATTCCAAGGTATTATGTAAATGTGACCTAAAAACAAATAGGAAACCTATTTCAGTAATAGGAAACCTATTTCAGGAAACCTAGTCTCAGTAATAAAAAGAAAATGAAGAGAGAAAAGCAGAGACAACATTAGCCAGACTAAACACCAAACAGAATAACTGTAACTATGTCAGTTTCAGGTGGGTAGCTGTGTGAGTAAGCAGTAGAACAGCAAGATCTGAGTCCAGTGACTATGGCCGTTTTCACACTGGCTGAATCCACACTACCGTCGTTTTCGCGGCAGTTTTTCGCTTCTGCAGCCCATACTGTCCACACTCCACACGTTTCATCTCCGATGCCGTCATTAATTTGCTATGGCGTCGCCACAGCCCATTGCACTTTCGCCGCATTTTATCTATTGACAAATAACTGCCGTCTGGTGAATTGCGAGCCTCTCTAGCCCCGCCTCCCAATTAAGGATTAACTCACCGCCTTCGTCCCCACCTCTTTTTTAAAAAAACACATGAGTACCGTGTCGCTAGGGCGACATCTCATCGTATTTAACATGTTTAAAAACTGGGCAGACATCAAATATCAGAGGAATATTTGTTTCGGCATCCTCATGATACTGAAATCATGGCTATTGTGATGACAGACACTGAGTGTGCCGACGAGACAGGCACAGATGTCAATTTTCCAAAGACAAACTAAAGGTCTTGTTTGGGGTGCTGCTGTAGGTGATGGGGACTGCTCAGCCATTCCCGGTTGATTGCAGCCAGCAAGCAGGATGTGCTGTTCCGAACACTCATGGGAAGCGTCTAGGGTGATTTTTTACAATTTTTTTAATACATGGTGTTGTTATACCATTGAACCACCATTTCAGAACACTGTTTATCCAATCCGTGCTCACCAAAGTTGCGCATGTGGCTTGCCACTTTGGTACCGTTATTTCCCACGGAAATTACCCCATCCTCTCCCGTGATCCAATGCATGCTGAAGGATATCATTGACAAAAACGAATTCTGCAGCGGAGCGTGGGAACTCTGATACAAAAAATTGCAAGTCGCAGAGTGAATTTCAAGACTTCGAGGCAGGTAGTGACAAAATGTAATGAGCGAACAAAGGCCTCCTGCTTCGCGTGGTATCGCCTGGAGGGAGAGGGAAATATTGGAACTCCTCTCCTTCTGGGGGGAGGAAAAAATACAGGAGGCTCTGAAGA
This sequence comes from Eublepharis macularius, assembly GCF_028583425.1. Classification (NCBI taxonomy): domain Eukaryota; kingdom Metazoa; phylum Chordata; class Lepidosauria; order Squamata; family Eublepharidae; genus Eublepharis; species Eublepharis macularius. The sequence goes on from NC_072795.1 coordinate 109,468,845, forward strand.
GTTCTTATAGGAATATCGATCACTTTGAGCGCATCGCCGTTCAGATGGCCTCACGGGGCCATAAAAGAACAGCTACAAAGTGCAGGTCAAAGACTAAAACAATGAGACTGGACTACAAGAAGGTGGTGGCGCACAATTCTACCTCCGGAAATGCTCCCATCACCTGTCCGTATTTCAGGTAGCTTGACAGCATTCTCTGGGGGGATGCAAGCATGAAACCCAAACAAGTGGCAAGAAGCCTCGGTGTTGTGTCCGTGGGGCGGCAAGTTAGAGACCCATCGCCAGTTTTTGATTCTTCCAAGGAGCTTTTTTCACACAACCTCCTCACCATAGATCATGGACAAAATAGAAGTTCCACTCCCTGCCAAAGAAGTGAGCGCAACCTGATTTGAGTGAGCAAGTGTGGTGATTGTTCAATTTTGAAAATTTCAAATTAATCTTTGCACATTCTTTATTTTTATGCAGGTGAAAGTGATTATTGTCCTAGTGCCAAAGCAGAGAATGACCCTGATGCCACTGTGGAGGGGCTGGATGACAAAGGTGAGATTGATCATTTCCATAGGGAACCTGCACGGGAGATTCTCCATGATGGCAGCTTAGAAGCGTTCGCCCCAGTCCCTTTGCTGCCCATTTTTCAGACCACATTTTCTCAAGGCACAGTAAATGAAAGTTAACCTTAATTTCGAAATTATTTTGTGCATGTGGTTGTGAGTAGCAGAGTTCTTCGGGAATCACCATAGAGATGTCTCCCGGAATTGGATTTACCATACCTTTAAAACCAGCGCTTTCGAGAACGTGCCAAACACATAAACCATTCTATGCCTGTCGGTGCCATATCCCTCAATCTTCGGCTTCCTTTTTTCCCTTAAGAGAGATGACCTTGTAATGTTCATGATTTGTGGTTTAGGTCTGATATTCATGGTGGCTTCAAACTTGGTTCTGCCACCGCCCATCAGTGCTATTCCCACGGTCAAAGTCCATGACCAAACACATCCTTCTTCAAAGCATGACTCTCTTATTCAATGGCTTCCATCATGACTGCGGATTAGTGTCCCTTTCACTTGCTGACTCACTACCTTGGGATGCCTACTCCGACTTGAGAAATTACTAGAGATCGGGGGGATGAAACCTGGACAAAGTGGAGTTTGGGGTGGGAAAGGACATTTGCATGGCAGAAATCCATGGAGCACAGCCCACAGAAGTTGCCATTTTTTCAAGGCTGACTTATCTATGTGGCCTGGAGTCCAGTTGTAATATCGGAGGATCTCCAGCCACTACTTGGAGGCTGGCACCACAGCTTGCTGCACGCTGTCAGTGAACATAGAAGCTGATTTCTAGTCCCAATTTTAAAAAAAAAAAAATTAACGCTGTGAGCATAGCCTTGGTTGCCGGATCGATTTAATGCAATGATGCGTGAGTCGAATGATTGGGTCATGAGTATTGCAGAGAAGATGTGTTATTTTTCTGGGAATTTGTGTGAAAGAAGACAGACACGGCTCAGGGCTCACAACAGGAATGTAACTTTTTGTTGGGCAAGCAGAAACAGCTCGCCTTAATCTGAGCAGAATTGTTAATAGTCCCTGATCTGATGACTGGAGCTTCTTTGTGGGCACATATGGATGGAGGTGGTCCTGCAACCCATTAGTAAGGCGACCAGACCCTTGTTCTCGATAATACATGAGGACTTATCCAAAGCAGGAGGATGAGCTAGCAGAGGATGGTCTGACTACTCCCTGCAATAAAAGGTTGTTAATATGACAACCTTGGAGGCAGAAACACATTTTAGCCTCCAAAAACTGCCTTCTGGAAGTACATCCATTGGTATGTTGCAGTTGTGAAGGTATTGTGTATCACCTGAAATTTGCAATGAGACCAAAAGGAGAAAAAGATCTGTTAAAAGGGCTGAAAGTGTCAGAGTACAGATAAGCAGAAGGAACATGCAGTTTCCTGGGAAACATTACCATACCTAAACTCAGGGCTTTTTTTCTGGGAAAAGAGGTGGTGGAACTCAGTGGGTTGCCCTCAGAGAAAATGGTCACATGGCTGGTGGCCCCGCCCCCTGATCTACAGACAGAGGGGAGTTTAGATTGCCCTACGTGCCCTATGCGCCAAGCGGCACGGAGGGCAATCTAAACTCCCTCTGTCTGGAGATCAGGGGGCGGGGCCACCAGCCATGTGACCATTTTCAAGAGGTTCTGGAACTCCATTCCCCTACGTTCCCCCTGAAAAAAAGCCCTGCCTAAACTCATTGGGAGACAACCTTAAGGGACATGGATTGAAGTAATACTGATTTCCCTGTACCTGTAGATCAAGCATCATAAGCCCATGGGCTCACATTTTAAACTAGACCAAGTGGTCAACCTGTTGTTCAGGAACAAACCAGGAAGCCTCAGGTAAACACATGCCAGAAGCAGAGTCAGAGCCTTCTTAACAAAGCTCACGTCTATGTCCCTTGAAGCAGAAATTGCATAGAAGAAAAATAATGGGAGTCCCACGTGAATGAAGAATACAGGATCAGGAAATGAAAAAAAAACCAGTTTATCAGCAAGTTGTGCCACCAAAAAGACAGGCCGTGTCAGCTACTGTAGCCACTTAAAGGGTAATTCTAACCCAATGACTACATAAAAATGACAACTGCTTATTCAATAGATCAGATCAGCTTTGAGGTTGCCTAAGCACAGTATCTGGACCCTTTTAGCAAAAAGAAACGTTATAACATTTTCCCTCTCAACAGTGAGTGCAACAGCTTCATCTTGTCATATTGCAAGCAGCAGCTGAACTTGAATTATGAACTGGATTCTGTTGGCTTTCATACACTCTCTCTACAATTAGTCATTAAATATCAATTGCATGGCCAAGGTTTGGCCCTGATTCATAGGAGGCCAATGCATTGTAAATAATTTATAGTGTCCTATTCTGATGAGCTATGGACAGAATGATGACAACTTCGGTTGAAAGTGATGAAATATGCAAGTCAGTACTTGATTAAGGGGGAAAGGGCCCTTAATGAAATCCACAAGACCCATCGTCAACTCCCCTCAGGTTATTCCTTGCCACGTAAGTCATTAGCTCTAGTCCTAAAATTATTCATGTAATGGGTGGTCACTATGAGCAAGGTTTATGAGGGCACAACATAAGAAGTCCTGAATGTCATTTAAATAGCCAACATTCAGTTCTTAGGCAAAGTGCTCTAGCAGGTGGTGTCTTGTGCCTTGTATGGGAGGAAGGCTGTGAGGCTGTTGGGGGTTAGAAGATGGCCCTGAAGATAAGGACCAATGGCAGGGTGGGAGTGGGACCAAAGAGGAGTGGCCTGGGGTATATAAGGCAGAGCTTCTCAGGGTTGAAGAGGGGTTGGTCAGGATTGTCTTCAGGACTGTCAGCTCAGCAACAGGAGACACAGGAGTAAGCCAATGTGGAAAGTAGTGGAGGGGGGGACTCTCTCGCCACCAGTTATGAGGCCTTCCGGGAGTGCACTCTGTGATGGTTTGCATGTTTTAAAAAGCCTGGAAGGGCTGTACACACACAGCGGCAGGACTGTTTATAGGATTAATCCCACACAGAATCAGAGAGATTTGAGTAACAGGTTACTCCAAGAGATCTGATTGGGTAGCATGAGCTGGAAAGAGGAGGGTCTTTTTTCAGTCTTGGTAGAGAGAGATTGAGTATGAAGAGCTGAGAGATGAAGTCCTAATGGACAGCAGTTTTAACATTGATAGGAGAACTGGAGAAAAGTTGGCAAGGAAGTTTGGGAAGTAGGTGCAGACTCCCAAGTGGGCCAAAGAAAGGGGATAGATCTTCTAAGGAGAGATTTTCTCATCCCAGTTGAACAGAGAAGTAGCTCTGGTAAGTAAAGAGATCCCTGGTCAGGTGTGATTGGAAACTGCCTATGGAGACCTTCAGATTCAGTTAAGGACTGAAGGAAAGCACTGGTGTTTGAAGAGAAGGGATTGGGATACTAGAAAATGGGTACCAGCATTCCTAACTCCTGAAGAGAAAGAGAATACTAAAAGAAAGTATACTAGAGTGCTTGGAGAAAAACAAAGGAACCAAAGCCTTTGCACACATTCTGATTTTACCTCAGAAATGTTGAATCACCTCAGAAATTTTCAGCTCCTGATTTCACTTGACCTTTCCCCTCTAAAGTAAATAAACTAGTTAGTTATTTTTGGAATTTTAAAAAATGCGTCTGATGCTGTTTCTGTTGTTTTAGGATGAGGGAACATCATAGCTGCCTTCCAGCCTAGGCTTCTCCCTCCCCCTTTTGGCATAAGGGTGTGGCTGAAAAATTCATCCTCCATCGTTCCTCACAAATGCCAATTGGGAGAATTAAAACAGATTCCACTTATCTCCTTTGACAGATAAACCAAATGGTAGGATGAACCCAGAACTCAATTTTCCTCCCCCTGTGCTGGGATGGTCCTGAACAGAATTTGTCCCCTCCAGCACTCTTAAAAGGCATTCTACAAAATGACGGTGCATTCCCACTGTGACAAAACAGCTTTCACAATTCCAGAGCCATTTTGCCCTGAGTTGGGTTCTACCTTCCTTAATACCAAAATAGAATTTTTAAGGTCCATGTATTCATATAAAGGAAGCGTTCCCTACTTTGAATCCGTGCAGAGAAGACAAAGCAGTAGTAGCAGAATTACCTGACAAAATTCTCTCTTCTACTCTGCCATTAAAAGTGCAGGAGCCCTTCCAGTCTTTGTGCCTGGACATCATACCTGTATCCATCAGTAACACAACTTTTCTGAATTATATTTGTAGTGTACAAATTTTATTTTCACCGCTCCGTGATTTTTTTTCACATTTGTGAATCCTTAAAGCTTGTTGAGCTGCAGTAAACATACATAAAGAAGCAATATGTAACTAACTTTGTTTGAAGATAAAAAGGCAGCTTGGCTTCAAAACTGGATGTTTTCCAAAAGAACCCAAGCAGAAAGAATAATAGACTAGCTTAAATTATTTATGAATAAGAATGCCCCGACTTTGCAGTTTTGGAGTTTATTTTGTAGACAAATTGCCCACTTCTTTATCATCCAGCAAAAGCACACAGCTAAACTAAAACTACAAGAAACATTCCTCACCAAAAAAGAATGCTGAGCTAGCCTGCAGATTGCACACCTTGTTCCTCAAAGCCGTTTGCAAATCCTGCTTTCCAATTGTAAGGGTACATTTACAGTTCAAAACATTTGTGTTGTTTTTTCTTCCTTTTATTATTCACTCCCAGAAACCAAAGAAAAACTAAACATCCACAAAGAAATCACCTTGGATATTGTTTCCTTTATTTGTCATGAAACAGTATTCTCAGAGGTGCTCACCAATACACTCAACAATGCATGTTGCTTCCAGGCATAAACAGTTGGGTTATAGGTCTCCTAGCTTATAAAATCTGGGAAGTGTTCCTGCATCATCTCCTCACTCTCCCCATTACATTCTAAGTACATCAGGAGCTGCCCTGGCAGAAAAACTAAACAATACTTTGCAAAGATAGTTGGGTGGCTCTTTTATCAGCTGGAAGCACAGAGGTTGAAGACGGGGGAAATTCAGCTCTCTCACTGGGCTGCCAGTGGGTTTCCAGTGCAATCAATGGGCTTAGACTGGAGTAATTCTTAGGATTGCACTGTTCATTATTAATGTTAAATGAAATATTTAAATAATAGAGGATATGGCTAAGCATACAGGGACTTCTGCTTTGTATGGATCTTAACATATGGTTGGAAGGCAAATGTTGCAGCAGTTTTGCTGAAGCTGAAGAGTTACCAGTGATTCCTATAGTGGATTGATGCCACTTCCGGTTTCCTCCAGATATGATGTTATGCCATTGCCACCGGCTATTTTTTTTTTACAGTATTTTTCTTCCACCAGCTGTAGGAGTGGTGGTGGAAAGCAGGAGCCTCCCTACCCCCAGTAAGAAACTGGCAAGCCTGATCTTGGGGGCAATATTTCTAATGTTTGTCATCTTGGTCCTAGTGCTCTGTTTATTGGCGGTCTCATGCTATCCAAGTGCGTTGCTTTACATTATGTAATCTGCCTTGAGTCTTAATAAGAAAGTTGGGCTATAAAGTAAATAAATAGATAAATTTGGTGTAGATCTGATGTATAGATTTTATCTCAAATGGCAAGGGAGATATTTCAAGGGATATTGTTGTGTTGATATCCTTCTCGTCTTTGGTTCATATATTTATAAAGATCTGATTTTCTCTTTTTTATTTTGTCCCCTCCCTGTTTCTGATTTCCCTGCCATAGTAGTTGACATTAAAAAACTAGAAGCAGAAAAGAGCCGCACAGGAGAATACAGATTATTACAGGTGGTCAATATATCAGTAAATTCATATATTGCTTTTTTTTTAATATTTTTATTTTTTATTAACTACATTAACTAACAATACAAAGGGAAGAAAGGGAACAAGGGGAGGAAGGAAAAAAAAACACAACAACTACAACATGTAACAACTATGCTACACAAAATGTTTTCCCTTCATACTGCCATTATTCAAAAGTTAAAGCTTTATGTTATATTGATGGAGTGGTTGACCTTACTAAATGCAAATTACAATTTAAATTCAAATTAAATTTTCCTTCCCCTCCTGGGTCCCGGACCCAATTCTCTCTGAGCAACTGCAGCCGCAGTGCTCGTTTCCTCCCCCCCCCCCAGACTTCTCCTTTTCGTCTTGCTTGGTGCACTGAAATTCCGGATTTTTATCCTCAAAATCCCTTAGTTGATCTTCTGATAATATCTTGAAAGCTTGATCTTTGTGACTGAACCAGATTCCTTCCGGAAATAACCATTTGTACTTTATTCCACGTTCTCTCAGAAGAGCTGCGAACTTTTTATACTTAAAACGTCTTTTCCGAACTAGAAATGGGACGTCTTTCAATATCTTAACTTTATTACCCAAAAAGTCCAAATCTGCATTGTATGAATTATATAGGATAGTGTCCCGGATCCTCTTAGATGAAAAATCAATGATGATCTCGCGAGGCAGCTGACGCTTCATTGCATATTTTGAAGTAGCCCAACGGACTTCCAAAATGGCGCTTTTTACTTCTTCTTTAGTTGCCCTCGCGGGTGTCGCCAGTAGTTCCGAGACCAGACCCCGTAAATCCTCATTTTCCTCCTCTTTCACATTCTGGAGGCGCAAAATTGTCTGTGTTCGTTCCACTTGTAGCCCGATCAGCTGGTTCTCCGCCAGCTTAAGCTCTTTATTCGTAGCCTTCACGAGTGACGCACTTTCCCGAGCAGACTTCTCTGCCCCCCCCGCTGCTTCCTTAATGGTTTTCACTTCGCTCTCAATTAAGCCCACCCTTTGATCTGTTTCGTTCAGCTTGTCAACAAAGGGTTTTATGGCTTCACCAACCGCCCTCCGCACTACTTCCTCCAACGACTCTCCCTTCAGGGCAGCCGAAACTGACTTGCCCAGAGCGGGACTTTGTTTTTTTGTTGCCATTTTAGGGGGGGGGGGAACCACCAACCAGATTCTGAAACTCAGCGAAGGGGAAGAACAAGCCTTCTTAGCTTCAGATCCCACCACTCCTTCGCGTGCGCTTGTAGTAACAGAAGGGATTCACTTACTTGCAGGCTTTCGCCTAATTCTGCTCTTTGCCGTTTTCCATGGCCCGGCAGCACTCGAGGCGCCGCGCACGTCTGCCGGCCTCCGTAGGGACAAACGGGCAATTAACCCCCCGCATTGATTCCGGGGGGCTCTTCCCGCAGCGTCCCAGACCCAGCCTCCCTCACTGGGAGTTTTGGGGGCTAATCTTCGCAGATCAGCCGCCCGGACAGGGTGCTCGGGCGCTTCCTCTCGGACCTGCGAAGAGGAGCGTCCGACATGGCTGAGAAAACGAAACCGAAAATCTGTAAATTCATATATTTCCACAGGTTATACACCAAATTAACACATATAACAGCAATACAATAATTCATAGGTTCGTAGGTGTGTAACCTCAAAGCAATATTAATTTCAATTGACCACCCCTATATACAACAACATGCAAGGAAAATTGCACATGTCCCAATTATACACACCCCATATGTTTCACAGGTGAGTCCAACAAATATTGATAATGCAAGTAAATCCAATTCTCTTCATACATCAAGTATATAAAGATGGCTTTTCTTTTTTCTATTTTAGGTGGAGCAAGCGAAAAGACTGAGATCCACACGATGAGCCCAAAAGGGCTATGATGGTACAGGTAAGTCTATAAGGATCTCTGCAGATGGTACTAACAGTAGTATCTTCTATATCATTTCTTTTTCAGATGAAACATGGGAGAATGCAGAAAACCCAACTAGTGTGCAATGCCCAGAACTGTGGCTAGCAGATTTTCCATTCAGCTCTTTGTCTGTACTTGCATAATCAATATTTGTTGGACTCACCTGTGAAACATATGGGGTGTGTCTAATTGGGACATGTGCCATTTTTCTTGCATGTTGTTGTATATAGGGGTGGTCAATTGAAATTAATATTGCTTTGAGGTTACACACCTATGAACCTATGAATTATTGTATTGCTGTTATATGTGTTAATTTGGTGTATAACCTGTGGAAATATATGAATTTACTGATGTATTGACCACCTGTAATAATCTGTATTCTCCTGTGTGGCTCTTTTCCACTTCTAGTTTTGGGGTATTTACCGGGGGAAGCCTCCTTTTCTTGTTAATAGTAGTTGACATTGGCTGTGTCCACACTGCTTACCTTGTTCCGGAAAACAGCGAAATCTCACGCGAAATCACACGAGAAGACGCTGTTATCGCACGAGAAGATGCGATAACAGCGTCTTCGCGCAAGATTTCGCTGTTTTCTGGAACAAGGTAAGCAGTGTGGAAACGGCCATTATCATGTTCTTCTACATTGTACAACTGTTATTTCTTACATAAAAATGTTTTTCAAAAAACAGGTATACTTTTTCTGTTCTAAGGCAAGTTTTCATCCCAAAACAGGCTTTTAACATGGTGGAATTCAAATAGGAGGGGATTGTTAATCTGTGGCATCAAAAACAACTGTACACATGTCACTCTTTGAGTTTGGCAACACTTGTAAATTCATGCCTTTTACTAACATACAGTTGTGTGAATGAACAGATAAATTAAGACACAAGTTGCTTTAAAAATAAAGAAAAGGGCATGTAGCTCACCTGAAGCAAAATTGATAGCTGAACCAAAGTTCACTTCCCTGGCATCTGCATCTGTCATGCAAATTACAAAGCTAGGAGGATGCTGGGTGCACACCACAGGTGAAGAACATGCTGTGACTCCTTTTTTAATCTATTACATCTGTCTTTACGCAAAGAAGTGAGAAATAGCAACAGATGTTAATAGGTGATAAATTCAAAACTGAATGCCAGCAAACTTAGTTTGCTACAGAAATATCTCATATGTCTACTTTGGTACCGTTTTCTGATTTGTCTTTTTTTTCTCCTCCTGCACTGATTATGAAAAGAAAATTAAATGATTTATAAATGCAGTATAAAGTAGGGGGGTTGTTTAATGGAGGGAAAAATGATAACATCTTGTCTCCTAATCTGGTTTGGGAGTAGACCAAGAGAGTTTGAACCTGCTTGAATATGCATATTCTCAGGAGCCCTCACCTGTGATATCTGCACAATCTGAAGATAATCTCGCCTTTAGACTGAACCTTTATTTCCTTATCATCAAGAAAGAAATTGAAGCAGTTCCTGCCCATGGTCCCTCCCAATGGGCCTGAGGAAATATTTTGATTTTTAAAAGACAGCCTAGATGCTTGTCACAAAAGAAATATAGTAAAGTGGGGGATGTTTGTCACAAAAGATGCTTGTCACAAAAGAAGCATAGTAAAGTGGGGGATGTGGCTCTAGTGGTTTGAATGGTTGTTTACCAGGTGCCATTTTGACAGGGTCAATTCAAGGTATTTTGTTGCCCCAAGCAATGTATCCAGTGCTGTTGTCAGCTGGGTCTAAACCAAGGCTATGTAGACAATCTTGCCAAGGTTTGGGTTAGACCCATTTAGACTACTACTGGCTGAGGAGGCAATGCCTACTGCTTCCCACACAGCCACGGACCAAGGGAGAACCTGTGGTGTGTTAACACCCTCCTCGTGCTATCCCCACATGGCTGTTTGAGTGGTTTGGCTGGAAAGCCCACCCAGCACACTGATACATTACTTGTTCTTTTAGATTGCCATCAGGGAAGGAAAAGCTATCGCTAACAACATTTCATCTTCTAGAGGGTTATTCAAGGTATCAGAGCTCTGTCTTGCCTTGCATTGGGAAAGGCTAGCCTTACAATAAACAGTGGTGGCAGAGGGAGGGGAGCAATTAAAGGGGTGGGAAATGTGTCCACTCCATAGCAAAATGTCTTGAAACTATCTGGGAGCAACTATTCAAGAATGCTCAATTGCAAACTTTTAAAATTTATTATTTATATACTGTCAACAGTGTCCGTGGTACACTGACAAAGTAAAATAAGCAAAAAAGCAGCAGCAGGAGCAGACATAAGGCACAGTATTGTCCAATAATACTCACTCAGTGGCTCAGGAGCCACATGTGGCTCTTTGACATGCAACCTGTGGCTCTTCTGAGCGCCTGCCCCATGTTTCAGGCTTCTGGCTTAGGAGATGATTCTCACTTTGAAACAGCTGCAGCCACAGGAATGGGAACGCTGTGAACCTCCCTGAGGTGCAGGATTCATGCTAGAGTTGGAAATAAATGTGGCTCTGTTGGTTGGTAGTAATTGTGGATGTGGTTCTCCATGAGCCATGCAGTGAGTAGCACTACTATAGCCCATAGGGCATCATTGATGTTCTGCAGAATGTGCAGTGGAGATGAGACTAGTGCGGTGATCTCACTTCTCCTTAGAAACATCCAGTGAGCAAATGCATAAAAAGGACCAGTGATTTGCTGCTGTCATTGGGGTGCCATCCCCAATCAGGAGAACACACCTAGTTTGGCCACATAGCAAGAGCTGTGGTTGGTAAGGCATGGATGCAGGGACACCAAGATGGTACAGCATTCTCATGTGTTTTGCTTTCATGCACAGCCCCCCTGGAGACTTCAACCCATCTCCACCATAAGCTTGAGAGGACCACTTGATGACAGCAGAGAGAAGGGGGAACCAACAGCTAGCCCCACCACTCCCAGTCTTCAAAAATCAATTTTAAAAGTTTCACCGAATAGACAGTACAGTAGTAAAATGCTAACACAGACCTGTCAACAGTTCTTCCATAATCATAGTACAAAGGATATGAAAAATCTAATTGTAAATTTTCCAGATTTTCAAACTGCTCTGTATTATCTTCTTTGGCTTTGCCATTAGGTTGGATTGGGCTTTTTACCATAATATTACTATGAATGGCTAGTCACACAAAAGGATGCTTTTATCAGCTAAAAACAAAATGAAATGGCTCAAAGTAAAAAGCTTCTAAAAATTATAAGGATGAGATTTATGCAGCTGTTAGCAACACTGCCTTGAAGGACACAAGAGCCATTGGCTAAACCAGATCCTGAAACGGTGTTCCTCCATCCTGATTAATCACGCTTTCTCTCTTGCCAGCCAACACACACAAAGGCAAATCTTCTATAGAATAGCTACCATTGTATTTCTCTGCTGGCTAGGCTGCCCATACTGGAAACATTCCTATTGGCACTCTCCTAGCTTCCCTTGTGATGAGGGAGCTACAGGGATTAAATCCCAATGTGTGAATTATGATCTCTTTGATGAGGAAGGGTTTTACAGAATGTCCCAAATTTAATCACTAGCATCTCCAGTTAAAAGGATCAGGTAGTAGGTGATAGGAAAGACCTCTGCCTGAAACTCTGCAGCGCTGTTGTCAGCAGAGACCTGATAATTGATGTTGTTGTTTTTATTGTGATTTTAATATGTATTGAAATTATTGTAACCCACCCTGAGCCCACTTGCAGAGAGGGTGGGCTAGAAGTTTAATAAATGAATGAATGAAATGAATGAGAAGATCATACAACCTTAACAGACCAATGATCTGATTCAGTATAAGAAAGCTCTGTGTGTGTGTGTGTGTAATTTCATCTGGGGATTGTGATGGTTATCATTCTACATATGGAAAATCCTTGGACACATTATGCCACAGCAGGGCCCCTAGTTTGATGCATCCCTGTTCTGTTATATATTAAACATAATCTTTAATTCATAACAGGTTAGCGGGGCATCCCCCTCTCTCTGAGCAATCCAAAGCTCTCCAGCCCATCCAGGCTTGCAATATGATGCAGGGTCAAACCAGATGAGCTACTGGAAAATGTGCGTGTTCCAGATCTTCCTAGCACCATTTAAAGGACAATAGGAGCCACATAAGCTCCTAATATGGATCCTTGGATTTGGAAATAAAGAGGGAGGAAGTTCCCTTTCTCCCATGCTGTTAAAATAGTAAAGAGTCCAGTAGCACCTTAAAGACTAACCAACTTTATTGTAGCTTAAGCTTTCAAGAATTACAGTTCACTTCGTCAGATGAAATGGTTAGTCTTTAAGGTGCTACTGGTCTCTTTACTATTTTTCTACTACAGACAACACGGCTAACTCCTCTGGATCTATCCCATGCTGTTGAAACCAAACCTCAGTATAGCTATTATTAGCCCTAGAAGGGAAAAAGATATACACTTTCTTTGACTGTCTTCCACAAAACTGCCCAAGGGGAAGGATTAAATGCCCCCTCCCCTGCACCACAGCCACAATCAGAAACAGCACCCCACAAAGATGTTGTTTCCATTTTTAAATTCTGGGATGGTCATGGATCTCCCAGTATTGCATCTTTTTTGACCCTCAGAATATGACATAGACAAATTAAACCTTCTTCCCAACTAGGCAGAGAGGTACTATGTTAACATTAGGAGCAATGGTTGTTGTGGGTTTTCCGGGCTGTATTGCCGTGGTCTTGGCATTGTAGTTCCTGACGTTTCGCCAGCAGCTGTGGCTGGCATCTTCAGAGGTGTAGCACCAAAAGACAGAGATCTCTCAGTGTCACAGTGTGGAAAAGGTGTAGGTCATTTGTATCTACTCAGGAGGGGTGGGGTTGAGCTGAGTCATCCTGTAAGAGTTTCCCAGGGTGTGGAATGCTAATGGCGGGAGGCTTCACTGTGTCCTGAGGAGGTTCTTTTGCATATGGATTGGTACTTGATGTGCTAATCTTCTCTGCAGGGCTATTGTCGGGGATAGAATGTTTTGTTAGCCTGGTGTTTTTCAGAACTGGAAACCATGCTCTGTTCATTCTTAAGGTTTCTTCTTTCCTGTTGAAGTTTTGCTTATGCTTGTGAATTTCAATGGCTTCCCTGTGCAGTCTGACAAAGTAGTTGGAAGTGTTGTCCAGTATTTTGGTGTCCTGGAATAAGATACTGTGCCCTGTTTGCGTTAGGCTATGTTCAGCCACTGCTGATTTTTCAGGTTGTCCAAGTCTGCAGTGTCTTTCATGTTCTTTTATTCTTGTCTGGATGCTACGCTTTGTGGTCCCGATGTACACTTGTCCACAGCTGCAGGGTATACGGTATACTCCTGCAGAGGTGAGGGGGTCTGTACTGTCTTTTGTTGATCGTAGCATCTGTTGTATTTTTCGGGTGGGTCTGAATACTGCTTGAAGGTTATGCTTTTTCGTAAGCTTTCCCATCTGATCAGTAATTCCTTTGATATATGGCAAAAACACTTTTCCTGTAGGAGACTGTTTTTCCTTGGTTGTTTGATTCATCCTGGGTTTGATTGCTCTTCGGATTTCATTTCTGGAGTAGCCATTTGCCTGAAGTGCGTGGTTTAGATGATTAATTTCCTCATTGAGAAAGTGCGGCTCACATATCCGTCTTGCACGATCCATTAATGTTTTCATTATGCCTCTTTTCTGTCGGGGGTGGTGATTGGAGTTTTTGTGTAAGTACCGATCAGTGTGAGTTACTGATCAGATGGGAATTACTGATCAGATGGGAAAGCTTATGAAAAAGCATAACCTTCAAGCAGTATTCAGACCCACCCGAAAAATACAACAGATGCTACGATCAGCAAAAGACAGTACAGACCCCCTCACCTCTGCAGGAGTATACCGTATACCCTGCAGCTGTGGACAAGTTTACATCGGGACCACGAAGCGTAGCATCCAGACAAGAATAAAAGAACATGAAAGACACTGCAGACTTGGACAACCTGAAAAATCAGCAGTGGCTGAACATAGCCTAACGCAAACAGGGCACAGTATCTTATTCCAGGACACCAAAATACTGGACAACACTTCCAACTACTTTGTCAGACTGCACAGGGAAGCCATTGAAATTCACAAGCATAAGCAAAACTTCAACAGGAAAGAAGAAACCTTAAGAATGAACAGAGCATGGTTTCCAGTTCTGAAAAACACCAGGCTAACAAAACATTCTATCCCCGACAATAGCCCTGCAGAGAAGATTAGCACATCAAGTACCAATCCATATGCAAAAGAACCTCCTCAGGACACAGTGAAGCCTCCCGCCATTAGCATTCCACACCCTGGGAAACTCTTACAGGATGACTCAGCTCAACCCCACCCCTCCTGAGTAGATACAAATGACCTACACCTTTTCCACACTGTGACACTGAGAGATCTCTGTCTTTTGGTGCTACACCTCTGAAGATGCCAGCCACAGCTGCTGGCGAAACGTCAGGAACTACAATGCCAAGACCACGGCAATACAGCCCGGAAAACCCACAACAACCATCGTTCTCCGGCCGTGAAAGCCTTCGACAATACATTAGGAGCAATGCTTACAGATAACAAAGTGTGGACAAATCAGCTATTCAGTTACCACCCTAGAATTGTCAGGGGCTCAGGTGTGCTCACTCCGTACCGGATGAAGTACTCTTTACAAACTAAGAAAACTGAAGTTAAGGTGAGAAAATGACCAGACACACACACAACCCTCTGCAATCTGGGCTGCAAAAAAGAATTATCTCATTTGTGCCCAATCTTTCCTCAAAGGAGCTTGGGTATGGACTGTGTTCATTCTCACACCCTCTCTGTGAGGTGGGGTTAGGTTGAGAGTAATTACTTTTCCAAAGCCACCCAGTGAGCTTCAAGATTCAATAGGGATTTAAATTTAGATCCCCTTGAATAAGCCTTCCATCCCACAATGGCCTTATTCAGAGATGTCATATTTCAGAGGTATTAGTGTCTGTAACTGTACCCAGGATTGAATACATAATATTCACTATACACATTATAAATTCCATCTAGATTAGTGGGAGGGACAGGCATGCTATTGCTGGAAATACGGCTTTGCATGCTTGATGGGACTGAATAAAAGCTAGGCATTCATTCAACCATTCTGAAATTCTCACTGTTGTCCAAATTGTCTATCTCTATGTACAATTCTCAGAAAGCTATTTGACTGTGACAGGCAGTTTTGACCAAAACTCAAGTGGTGCATGCCAAAAGAAAGATGGGAACAGAAAGAAGCTGTCCGCAATCGAAAGGCTGAATTGTCTCTAAATGCGGAAAATCTAGCTCGCTCTTTTTTTCCATTTGATATTTTAATATTTTTCACTCTCCTACCAGCACCCTTTTAAAGCAGATGATGAAACCATAATCAATCCTTCAAATGAATGAAAACGAATCATTGCCATGAAAGAGGAGTAATATTTTATCGCAGGGACCGCAGGGGATAGCTAAGTTCTGCCACATGACACTGATGCCATCTGTCTCACCAGCCATTTAGGTCAGTGTTGTCTACGTAAAAAAAGTGGTGAACATGCATTTTCCCCCTGTACAGTGCATAAGAGTTGTTTCACATTTCTGATCTTCTTACCAATGGGAAACAGCTTCTTCCTTTATTCAGCACTCTAGACATGTTAGCTGCAGCATCAGCTGTCATGTTGATGGCCCAGCAGCAGCATGCAAGACGTTCAACTGTGGCTGAAATGCAACATTATGCAAATTTGAAATTCAGGCCATCTTGAGATTCTGATATTCAAACTGAACTTTCAAACTCTATCCTTTTAAAGTTATTTCTTATTATTGAAAAAATGAGTGAAAATATAAACTCTCTATCGGTACAATCCCAGGCAAAGTTGACTTCAGCGGACTTGGAAGGGTGTAACTGCTTGGGTTAAGGATGCTGCAAATTTTTCCATAAACTTGTTCAGTTGTCAATCATTTAGCCTGCTGAACAGCCAGAAATCTACCAAACAGGCTTACATGGGATTACTGCAAAACTATGTATGCACACTGTCAATTCAAACCACTAGCATTGGTAGGAACAAGTTATATGAATACCAAAGCATTTATTTATGACAGATTTATATGATTTGTGATTGATTTACTTGTCTATTTAAATAATTGCCTGCTGTGCAAGCAGTTATGCAGCAAGGATGGGAGGTGACAGAACTTAATTGGACTTTGTGAGAACATGCATGTGTGAAAAGTCAATTGATCTGTACTGCATGGTTATGAGGGAGAACAGTGAAGCAACATCCAAACACCCACAAATTGTCCATTGACCCAGTTATCGAAAAAATGGCTCTTCTTTTCTTTCCAACAAACAAGAAGTAAGCCAACCTGGCAGGTATTTGAGCATCCCTACACAGGAGGACTACATTGTAAATAAACCAAAGCAAGTTTTTATGGATTGTAACTGTATATTGTTTTGTTATCATTTTAACATGCCTTGAGTCTGCTTTAAGAGAAAGGTGAACTAAATATGCTCTAAATAAAAACATAGAACTATCAGGCATCTTATTAAAGATGCACAGTTGGAAGTTTATGAATCAAGCTCCGGCTGACAGTTCATTTATAAATATAATAATCTGAACAGAATTATTCTTTAAATTTGGGGGTTCTTGAAAGCCTTCTGATCTGTTATTTTGAAAACTTTGTCTGATATATTTTTCCTGTGAAGGTGTGGTGGGAGAGGTAGGCAATGAATGGAGACAGTGACTCAGCAGCTGTGTGCCAGATAGGGATAATTCCAACCAGAACAGTTAGCTAATTTCACCACCAAGATGAATAATCCCATTTGTTGCTTCTGTCCAAACACTAGTATTGTAGTAGTGTCACCTGGAATGGGTCTCCTTGTGAGTAAGTGGAGGGAATTAGTGGCAAGGAAGATGGCTAAGCAAGAGGCAGTAACAATGGGATCTCTACCAATAATTTATGGGGTCCTATCCCAAGGATGCACATGAAGCTGGTGTTCTTAATTAAAGGGTAATTTTATTCAAGGGACAAATGCATACACACACACAAGATTGCACGCAAACACACAAGAGGTTTAGGAAAAGCAGTGGTGAAGGTGGAATAGATTTGAGGAATTGCAAGGTGATAATTACCTATCCAGAGAGTAGGGAAGTCTGTGGAGGGAGAGCTTCAAATGCCAGCATTCTCAGCCAGGAGAGCAAGAGGCTTGCAGCAACCTCAGGGGAGTAGCGCTTCAGATCCAACAAGTGTGCACGGAGAGAGAGTCTTAGGGAAGAGACCCTAAGGGAGCCGCGCCATGGAAGCAGGGGTCCTGAAAGTGTGCACAATTTTAATGGGGCAAGGGCACTACTCTTATAGGGTTAAATGTGCCCTGAGGTGGGGTAGTCCATCTAGCCATTGGAACAAAGACTCCAATGATCAGTTCCTGGGAGTAACAAAAGGTTTGATTACCTTGATTAGTAGCTGCCAGGGCATGTGAGAGAATGCAAAATTTGTCCTGGCACAGCACAAAGGGCCAGTTTGTTAATGAAGTCCACTGGAGCTAAATTGATTAATTTAGTTGGGGAATGTACCTTCCCAAGAATGAATTATAAATACTTATGAATGCTAGTTGATGTTGTCCTCAATCATGGTGAGGAGACCTCATCACAGAAGGAGGGAAAGGAATATGTTAAGTGGGAGTGACTGTGAAACCTTTGTTGCACTCGATTCCTTTAGGGGCTGGGGAGACTGCAAAACTAATCACAGCTAGTCTCTCCACATTTACATGCGGCATTCCATTCATGCCTGGGTCTCCCGGGTGACACTCAGCAACTGTTAGCTGGAATTCCCCTGGCAGCAAACCAACTGCCATTTTAAATCCAGGGGCCTTGTGATTTTATATCACAGGTAGCCATATTAAATGGCTATTAAGGATGGCAGAGGCCAGGCCGACTGCTCACAGTAGTTAGTGTGTTAGACTAGGATCTGGAAGACCTAGGTTCAAATCAGCAGCGGAAGCTCACTTGGTCATCTTGGGCCAGTCACAAACACATTTTCTCTGTCTCTGTCTTGCCTACCTTGAAGGGTAGTTGTGAGGACAAAAATTGAGGAGGGGAGAATGTTGTAGGCAACTTTGGGTCCCTATTGGGAAGAAAAGTGGTCTATAAATAAGTATTTTTTCTATTTTCCGCCAATCATTGCACTACCTCAGTGGTCTTGAGATGGTTTCCTAATTCTATTTAAGCATGGTTCCTCACTGTTCCTGAGCTGTTTCGTTCTCTGGGCTGTGCCTGCTAGTCAGAGACAACTGCTATGCTTGCATATAGGGTTGCCAGATGGGGTCCTAATACTGGACCCCGGGGAGGGGTGAGGGAAGGAACTTCCTTTTTTGGCTACAACGTGTGTGCACTCCTGGAATGGCATGATGCAAGAAGTGATGTCATCATGCCATCCCCCACTTTCAGGCACCACTCCTGGGTGGCACCGCGCAGCCACAGGAGGCTGCTCAGGTACCCAGGCTGCTAGCCGCTCTCCTGGGCCATGCAGTATGGCGGCAGGGGGATTCCTGGGCTGCTGGATGCTCTCCTGGGCTGTGTGGCATGGCCACAGAAGGCTGCCAGGTTGCTGGCTGCTCCTGGGCAGAGCCATGTGGTCACAGGAGGCCACTCGGGCTGCTGGCTCACTCCTGAGTGGAGTCACATAGGCACACTGTGCAGTCAGAGGAGGAGGGGCCAGTGTCCGGCTTGGGGAAAATGGTTTCCCTGAAAAATCCCCCAAAATACAGACTGTCTGGGTAAAAACCAAATACCTAGCAACCCTACTTGCATATTCTAACAAACAGGCAGGGTAATCAGTGGAGAAAGAAACCGAAGCTGTAGTTTCTCCTTTCCCTCCCTGAGTAGCCAGCATGGCCTGCTTTGTACCTTTGGGGAAGTTACGACCCTCAAATGGAGTGAAAACTAGGGCTATAGTTTCACACACAACATGTCAAAAGCCTGCTTGCTTGCCGGGGACATGAACTATAGTTCTGTTCAGATGTTATTCATGTACAATGGCTTTCTTTGCGCATAGGATGTAATGTGTGAATTATTCTTCATGAGAACAGCATGTCTTTCATAGCACATATGCATACACATAAGCCCCTACACAGAAAAATCTAAGGCATCATCTAGGGCTAGAAAGCAGTTATGCGAATCAAAGCACGTATTATAACCACACAACTGCTTAGCTCCATAGACCTCAGACAATAGAAGTTTGTCGCAAAACTTGTCAAAAATATGAACTTTCACCAGTCATGCCAAGTGGCCCTTAGTTATCCCCTACATCACTGCCAAGCCTCACATTCACTTGCATGCCCCAGTCCTTTAGGAAAGAACACATAATGGTCTATGCAGTGGGATTTTTTTTAAGTGATTTTACAAAGAAGCATATATCTCTCATGTCTTGTGTCTCGCTGCACATCTGAGTGAGAGCGCTGCAGAGCTATATTTATCTCTTCAGAGCTCTGGCTCAGATGTACAGGGAAACACGAGACAGGAAAAACCAGGCCTCTGGGCCTCCATGGCTAAGCTTCAGGAGCGCACATATAGGAATGACTCTGGTGACTGAGCTTCAGCCCTGTTGGTGCCACCACCATCTCCTGTTCCTGTACATCTGCCTCTGTGGACAACGGTCCTGCCAGGCTCCTTCACTGCTCTCCTGCAGCAATGTCTTTTTTACCTCCCCAAACTTACTCTGCAGGGGTGGTCTGTGCAAATTGGCATCTGTTCACCAACCTTACGCTGCTGACATGTGGTACTTCTTTTTCAGGCTTGTCCTGGGAAACAAAAGGATATTGCTTATCACTCTGGGCCCCTGTGGACAGAAACTGGTTTCTGTATGGAGCAATAGAAATCCCTGCCTAACTCTGTCCCTCTTCAACTTGATTGGCAGGCCTATTCTTGGCGAGCAATTCTTGCAATTATTCTTCAGGAAAGGAGCTTCACCAAAGGAGCAACGAACAGTCCATTCTGCAACTGTTGGGAAGGCAGGAGCAGCAGCCTTTTCCAGGGGGGAACAGGGAGAAAATAAATACATCCCCCATCACCTAGGGATGCTTTGCACTGCTTTGAGTGCTCTGTTACCAGAGTGTCTGGGTGGGATCTTGTGACCCAGTTCTGAGTTGGTGACTGCCTGTAAAACCTTGCCTAGTAAACTTTCTACAAGCTCCTGTTCCTGTCAGGCATGATTTTTGTGCAATGCGCAAACACCTTTGGATGCTTTGGATAATGTTGAGTTGCTAACACAGCGACTGCATGTCCAGGAACAGTGAGCGGCAGTGGCTGAAGACCAGGCAGGACTTCTTGCACTCTGTGCTTGGGGTGCATCTCCAAGAGGAACTGAAAGGCTGTGCTGATGAAACAAATGAGTGAATGGTCCTGGAGGGTTGGCATTATCAACATCAGCGCATCTCTTGTATGGCAGCATTGTTGAGGAGGTGGAGCGATACATAGAGGACATTTACAAAGTGTTCTTTCTGCTCAGTCTCTGAAAATGCCAATCCAGTTGGGATGGAGAGGACTCGCTTTAATCCTAATATTAAAGAAACTGATAAGTTTTTAAAACTGCACAGAAACTGAATCCAATTTTTTGCCTCTCCCTTAATGTTATATGCCCTTGAATTTTCCTGACATTTTGTGCATAGGCTTCAATTTGAATGTCATATGTTTTGTGCAGATGTAAACTGCATACCCTTTAAATTCTGAAAGGTCTATATAATGTACATTTGGTTAGATATTCTCAACCAAAGACTTGCTTAAGCAATGCATCTCCTAGTTAATTCAAAACTATGTCTCCATAACTGCAAGTATATAACCTAGAGAAGTAACTGAACCCATGTTGTGAACTTCAGAGATAACAAACAGGACTCAGTCCATCAAAGAAGTTAAAAAATGTGACCTGTGCAAATGCTACTGATCTTTTTACATTATCTCATATCTATGTGATGAATGAAACAAATAGAAGGTTACAATTACTTTTAATTAATTATTATCATATGTTCAATTGATTGTATAACGTATTTACTCAAAAAGCAGGATTATAATAGACATTGACCTTTTGGTTCCTGTTACTATGGTATCCAAAGAAATGAGAAACAGCAGCAGCAACTATGTGGTGAAAATATCATTAACTTTCAACACTTTCCTAATTAAGAGCCATTTCCCCATCTGGCAATTATGTGAACACAACTAGAGGTGGGTAAAGCAAAGACAAAATCTAAATCTTTATTTTTATTTTATTATTTAAATCTTCCTCTAAAAGGACGAGTCAGTAGAAAGAAACATGAATATACACTTTATCTGGATGAAATTCTGTTGAAGATGATGAAATATTTCACGAGGCATTTTCCATACACCAAACGGACCGATCTGGTAGCCAAAGGAAATTGAAGTAATAATGCATTTGGGAGAAGAGAAAGGCTGTGTCCAGAGCAAAAAGTCTGGGGAACCCGCTGGATGGATGGTCCTCAACTACATTCACCTCATCACTGCTGCTGGAGAAAAGGCTGAATAGAAGATGACAGGATAAATAGTGTTATCAGCAGGGCTTTTTTTCAGGGGGAACGCGGGGGAACGGAGTTCCAGAACCTCTTGAAAATGGTCACATGGCCGGTGGCCCCGCCCCCTGATCTCCAGACAGAGGGGAGTTGAGATTGCCTTCTGCACCGCTGAGCAGCGTGGAGGGCAATCTCAGCTCCCCTCTGTCTGGAGATCAGGGGGCGGGGCCACCGGCCATGTGACCATTTTCTCCAAGGGCAACCCACTAAGTTCCACCACCTCTTTCCCCAGAAAAAAAGCCCTGGTTATCAGTGATGGAAGGTTTTAAATGAATCTCCAGAACTGTGTTTGAAGATATTGGAATGTGCATGCTATACAACACAGCATAAGATGTCATCTTGAATGGCAAATGGAATCCTAGAAACTCACCCTCTGCCCCATCATAGCAAACTGCAAAAGGAGGGAGACGATCGCCTGCTGCACCACAGAGGGCCATAAGTTATGCTCAGCAAGAGACACATGATACAAGGGGCCAATGGGGTTCTACCTAAGAACTCATGACTGTGCATGTCCCCTCAGTTGGAACAGTATCCCATCCTGAAAAAATTGAGTTTTCAGAGTGACAAAAGCTGCCTGAGTTTCTCACCTTCCAGCTCTGTCAAGCTGCAAAGAACAAAGCTCCTTGGCCATGACATAATGAAGATAATGGATCTTGTTATTACTTTAAGTATACAGCAACTAATTTAACATGCAATGGGAGTATATGAAAATCTATTATAGAAATCTGGCCTGCTTGGGATCTAAATTAAAATCCAATGAAATTTATTAATAATTTTTTACAAAATATACCGCTGATACATGGCTAAATAAACTGCAGGAAACTGGGCAACAGTTAAGAAGAAAATGAGTGCTTCTAGGTGACAACAAAGTGGCAGGGTTTCGTTAACAGTATTCCATTGCAAGAGACAATGTAGTGTAGCAGTTAGAGTGCTGTACTATGGTCAGAGAGACCTGCATGCAAACTTACAAATTAACAGTAAAGTAGAGCGTGAATATCCATGCGTACTGATTGCTGATAGAGAAGCCAGGGCAAATATTCAGAATTTGAACCCTCAATACTATACACATGCAAATTACTGGAATGGTAGAGGATGTAAAGTATTAATCTGTTAGGTTCATTTATACCCTGCCTTCATCCGCAATGGATACCCAAAGCAGCTTACATAGTTCCTCCATTTTATCCTCATGATAAACCCTGTGTGAGGGTAGGCTGAGAGTAAATAACTGGCCCAAGATCACCTCGCAAGCTTCCATGGCAGAAAGGGGATTCGAACCTGGGTCTCCCAGACCCTAGTGTAATACTCTAACTACTTACTACTCAAGACTGACTGGTCGAAATCAAAAACTAAAAATAATGTTGAGTCCATTGGAAGAATTCACAGAAGATATTGGCAGAATGGGTATTCTCCCTCATTGCTGCAGCCCCTCTTTTCTGCATGCTATGGCTCATTTGTTTGTGATGCTCTGCTGATCCTCAGAGAAGAGTTTCATGACAAATGTTCATGGGGAAGGAAAAGGCAAGGAATTACACCTTCCATCAGCTCCTTCTCCGAACCAGTGGATCCAAGCCCCAAAGCCTTCTGCTGGTGGAATAGGCCTTCTTCTTTGGAAAGCTCTACATTTTGCTGAGGAGTAGTAGGATACAAGATACGCCCCACCTTACTTGGAAGACTATCTCACCACATTTGGGGAGGCTCATACATAGAACTGAAGCCTTTATTGCTTATTTGAATGCAGCTAGCTGCTTTTCTTATGACATTTCTACCTTGTGCTCTATTTTCAATAAATCATATCAATAAAAAGCTGTTTGCTCTAACAAACTGAAACATAAATTGTAAAATGAATAAAAATCAGGAAACCTTCATGAACCTTGAAGTGTTTGAGAATGCTAGGATATATTTCACTACCTCCATAACTTGTACTTTTGTAGCAATGGCAGGGATCATATATCTTGGACTAGAACTCTGAAACCCTATTACTTCTCCTATCTATGTTTTCACAGACACAAAACTCCCTGCAAACAGTAACATTTAATGTATCAGATGACAAGAAGGCCCCCCCCCACAAAAACCAATTTTACCAGAAGTTTGGTTTTCTAAGTGTCTTGTATGATGTTATCACACATAACAGATTATTTCAGAATCCATAAAACATGAGCTGATATTCACCCTTAGAACCACATGTTTCCATTCCTCCCAAGTCCATCAGGTTTCAAGGTGAATAAAAGAACAATAACCATTAACAAAGGCTGGCATCTTATTAACGGCTTTTCTAAGGAGAACACATTCGTTTCTCCAATGCAGAAACTCAACAATTAAGTTCCACAGCTGTTATACCTTTAACTGCTGATTTACAAACTCCATGTTGGCCTCTTATCTTGCAAAAAACAGAAGTGATCAAGGCCATGGGAGTTGAATTACCCAGTTACAAGGCTTAATATTCTTTGTCAGACAGGTTCTAAGGGTCTATGAGCTTTAAAAAAAAATCGAGATTATTGGCATATTCAATTTAAAGTGGAAATTAACATTTTGGAGCTGTTTTTTTTCCTCTGGAATCCTTTCAAAAAGCCACTTGTTCCAAATTAAGCTGAAAACTGTTCTTTTTTTGAATAAACAAGGTTGTAACCAAATGGAACCATTGCTATGCTGTCAAGAAACAACTACTGTTGCTTTTCTGTGTGTTCAAACTCAGCTATCACTGTGGCAAAGAATGTTGTTGTTGCCAATGAAATCACCACAACTTGAAAGAACTCAGCTTGCCACCACCGAAATTATTTGTCTCATTCCCACACAAACAGCCCATTCAAACAAAGGTCTTTCTACATATCTGAAGAAGGGAGTGCTGACTCTCGAAAGTTTACACTCTGAAAATCTTGTTGGTGCTGCTGGACCAAAATCCTGCTGTTCTACTGCAGACCAATGCAACTACCCACCTAAACTGTCTTTCTATGCAGTTAGTGTACCCTAGTACAGGAATAGATTAGTTTTGTGAAACAATATCTATAGAAAAATATATAGTATGAACTGGATTTCTGAGCCAGAAGAACAGGCTGGAAACACAAATGCTTTTAAATGGGATTTTTAAAATATGCTGTATTATGTAGTGGGTTCAGATGTTGAAGTGATTTCAACATAGCTATTTATTAAGGAAGAACACCAACTGAAAAGAACACGTGGCAAGCCACAACTATATACACATTCCAAACGCCAAAACATGCCCCCAACTTTATAACAACCAATAGGAACACTCCAGCACTCAGAGCTCTGATTCGTTGATGCTTTAGTTCATTGGAGCATTCTGATTGGCTGTTCTGCAAGCCCAGCCAATCATAGTGTAGCAGTCTGGAGCCTCTCTCCACTTAAAGCTCCCAATACATTACACCCCTTCCCGCTAAGTCAGGGTTGAACCCAAAAACAAATGTAGTCTTTTAGGTGGCAGGGTGGACCCCACAACCGCTGGGAATGGTGCAGTCCCTCTGTGGTTGAGGAAGAGTTTGAGGCTGCCAGCTGCGCCGGTACTGACACCGTGGCTGGACTCTGTTCTGGGCAACTTTCTGCAATGACATCTGCCTCCAAACACTGAGGCGTCGGCGAGTCCTGAACCAGCTGCACAGTCACCATGTGCTACTGAGAGTCCCAGAGCGCTGGCCGCAAGGATGTCCTTGGGTGTTGTCCTCTCTGACCATCTGCTTCGGAGCTGGTCTATATGGCGATGCAGTCTCTGTCCGTTGGTTGCTACGACTGTGTGGGACACTGGTCTGGTCACTTCTTCCACAAAGGCCGGCACCCATGCTGGGTCCTTGCCATAGTTGCGGGCATAGACCTAGTCTCCCGGCTGGAACGTTCTCACCTCTCTCTCGGGCAGCTGCAGTTCCTCCAGTGACAGGTCAGGATGTAGTCTGTCAAGCATGGTAGTGAGTCTTCTGTGCATAAGAAGCTCCACTGGGCTGCAGCCAGTGGTAGAGTGGAGCGTGATGTGCTGCTGTAGCAGAAAAGTAGTGAATCGCGCCTGCCAGTCTCCCTGCATGATCCAATGGAGGCTGTCTTTTGTTGTTCTCACCATCCGCTCCACTTGCCCGTTGGTCGAGGGGTGGAATGGAGCAGACGTGATGTGATGGATAACATTGTCGTCCAGGAACTGCCGGAAGCCCACTGCCATGAACTGTGCCCCGTTGTCAGAGACAATAGTGTCTGGGAGACCATGTGTTGCAAACAGGCAACGGAGTGCCCGAATGACGATGGCAGTGGACATGGCCGACACAGGAATTACCTCCAGCCACTTTGAGAACAAGTCCACTACTATTAAGAAAGTCTGTCCTTGGAACAGTCCGGCAAAGTCTATATGGAGTCGGGACCATGGTGCCCCCACCGACTCCCATGGGTGTACTGGAGCTAGGGCTGGGGATGGACGAGACTCCTGACACAGCTGACAGGTACGGACCCACTCTTCGATCACCTTGTCCATGCCAAGCCACCACACGTAGCTGCAGGCAAGTGCCTTCATTCACATGGTGCCCGGGTGCCATAGTTTGCTGCCATAGTTTGAGCAGAATAACAACTCGGTTCCCCCACAAAAGGCAGCCCTTGTGTACTGAGAGTTCATGCTTCCGGACACTGAATGATCCCATCCTCGTCGCCAGTATTATGTAGTGGGTTCAGACGCTGAAGTGATTTCAACATAGCTATTTATTAAGGAAGAACACCAACTGAAAAGAACACACAGCAAGCCACAACTATATACACATTCCAAACGTCAAAACATGCCCCCAACTTTATAACAACCAATAGGAACACTCCAGCACTCAGAGTTCTGATTCGTTGATGCTTTAGTTTGTTGAAGCGTCCTGATTGGCTGGTTCCGCAAGCCCAGCCAATCATAGTGTAGCAGTCTGGAGCCTCTCTCCACTCGAAGCTCCCAATACATTACATGCTGCATAAGTGAACTTTAAAAAATGAACTTTCCAAACATAAGAAGAGCTTTTTTAACAGCAGCCACCCAGAAACTTGAATTCTGTTACAAGCCTGACTGAATGCAATGATTCCATTGGCTTCCCATCAGTTACTGGGCTCAATTCAATAACAACAACACCCTTATACACCACCCTTCTGGACAGATTAGTGCCACGTTCAGAGCGGTGAACAAAATCATTATTGTTATTATCCCACAATACAGCTGGGGAGCTGGGGCTGAGAGGTCACCTGCAGAGTTCATGGCAGTAGTTGTAGCGGAACCAGCAGAGTGCTGATTCGCATTCCAGCAACTTAACCACTATGTTACAACAGCTCTCAAGGTTTTGGTTATCACATACAAAACCTCTCGTGGACTTGGTCCCTCATATTTCCAGGACCATCACTCTTTCTATGCCCTGCCATCGCAAATTTGCTCATCTGAACAGGGCCTTCTTCAGGTGTCGTGTTGCACATGGGCAAATCAAAACTGCCTGTACATGCTCGTTCTGTGTGGCTTTCCCCAGCTTATGGAATGGCTGAGCTGGTCAGGAAAGCTCCCACTCTCCTGACTTTCCACTATGTATGTAAAACTGAATTATTCAGGAGAGCTGTTTTAGACAGGTTTTAAGGCTGTTCTGTAATGAAATGATTCAGTGAGATGCACTGGAAAGGTATAGAAACTGTAGGCTATACTACTTCGTACTGTGTGTTGCTGCAAGTATGCTCTTACGGGGTAGTTTCTGGGTTGTTTAATATGCCATGTTAAATTGCTTATGTTTTGTTTTGCCATTGTTTCAGCTTTATATCAAATTGCTATAATTGGAAAAAGAAGCAGAAATCTACTGTAATTTCTATTGTATTGTTTATTGAATGTCCCAGCTGTTGATTGTATCTATACTGTGTAATCCAGTTTTCTTTCTACTCTAAGATATTGCCATGAATGGCATCTACCTCAATAAATTGTAAATTCTATCTTTTCTACAATGTTATTGTAGAAGATTACTTACTGCATGTTGGGGGAAACATTTCAAAGTAAGTCTACTACTACTGTGACACTGAGAGATCTCTGTCTTTTGGTGCTACACCTCTGAAGATGCCAGCCACAGCTGCTGGCGAAACGTCAGGAACTACAATGCCAAGACCACGGCAATACAGCCCGGAAAACCCACAACAACCATCGTTCTCTGGCCGTGAAAGCCTTCGACAATACATAAGTCTACTACCATTCTGTTACCAAATAAAATATAATTGTTTCTAATAATAAGTCCTACAGCAGATCTGTAAGAGATAATCATATACAAGATTACATAGCAAATGTGAGTAGGACCAGATAGGGTTACTAGGTCCCCTTACCCTCCAGGCAGGAGGCGAGACACCTGGCACTCACCTTTTCAGATGTCTTCAGATGTTTGGGGACAAATCAGGCCTGTTTGGGGCTGAAACCGGCCCATTGCGGAACATGGGAGTGTTGCCAGGGCAATGTGATGGGCCCTGGAGTGCTTCTACACTTTGTAGTGGGCCGATTTAGGCCTGTTTGGAGCCCAAATCGGCCCATTGCAGAGCATAGTAGCATGCCACGCAACCCAGGAGCGTGCCCCAGGAGGCGTGTTCCCCTGTCTTTTCCCCCGCCAGGCAGGTAAGCAGGGGTAGGGGGTGGAGGGTGAGAGCAGGGGATCCCCTGCTCCCGCAGTGGAGAACTGCTCCCCCAGTGGAGAACTGGCAACTTTAGGCCCAGAGTCTGAAGAAGTGAGTTTTTTCTACAGTTTCTCAACAGTTTACCAGTTAAGACCATAACCTGATTTTCAGTTTAAGATAATCCCTTTTCATTTTGGGACTGGTTCGCTTAAGCTGATCACCCCAGATGGTACAACTTTAAATTATCATAAACTATTTTGGGACTCTGAATCTGTTCCTAGTATTATATTATTATTATTCTTTGGGGGGGAAATGTGTCTACTTGCTCACATTTGTCCATCTCCTCCTCCTACGCAGATCACACGTATTATTTAATAAGATATGGTAATAAGTTTCAAGGAAGTGGTACGTTTATTTTTATGGGATGAACCTGTATGTCCAGAGTTGCTTTAGGAAATTATTCTTTGCTTAAAGCGCCATTATGCTTATGTTCAGCAAACTAACCCAAAGCAGCAGTAGGACAGTGGAATCACACACAGACACACCTATCTCTTAGTATTTGATGCAATGCATAACTGGTGAGCATAAATTGCAAAGGGGGCTTTACTCAATAGAACAGGGCAAAGACTACATGGAGTTGATGTACACGTATCACCATGCATCTGAACATGAATCAATTGTACCTTTAAGACTAACCAATTTTATTGTAGCATAAGCTTTCAAGAATCAAGTTCTCTTCGTCAGATGCATGGTACAGAAACTGGTCAAATATAGAAGAGGAGGGGGGAGGAGGGGAGGAGAGAGAAGATGCAATTAGGGGGGGATATTTGACCAGTTTCTGTACCATGCATCTGACGAAGAGAACTTGATTCACGAAAGCTTATGCTACAATAAAATTGGTTAGTCTTAAAGGTGCTACTGGACTCTTTTTGATTTTGCTACCACAGACTAACATGGCTAACTCCTCTGCATCTATGAGTCAATTGTATCACACCAGATGCATGGAAGTGTGGCAGAGCCAGGAGAGGGAAGGGGTGCTTGAAGTGCAGGGATTGAACCGCAACCCCACTGGGCTGTTATTGTATATAATTTACTTATTTATATAGAAAGTGTATATGCTGCCTCTCCAGAGATTTGCTTGATGAGGTTTACCTGCTCAAGGTTAGCATACACAGGAAAGCTAAATTCTACCACCTCTCTCGCGCTCTCTCTCTTTTCAGAAGGAATCGAAGAACATACTGTGATGGACAGAAGTCTGTTGTACCCCTGAAGCTGAAAAGCCAATTAGCCATTAGGGTCTGAGCCTGTTTGAATACTACTCTAACATTCAGTCATCTCTGAGAGAACTCTGTATCCCCTTGTGTTTTTTGTCACATTTACTACCAACAAAGGTCTGTATAGCTGGAATTTCAGGGGAAGCTGCTGGGGTTGTCAACTCTGGGTGACTTTGGAGCAGAGCCTGGGGAGGGGGAAACCTGGGGAGGGGAGGGAGCTCAGCAGGGATGTGATACTGTCCAGTCCACTCTCTGAAGGTGCCATTTTCTCCAGGAGATCTGATCTGTATAGTCTGGAGATCGGCTATAATGCCGGGAGAACAACCGGGTTGGCAACCCTAAAAGATCCTCAGTGAGGACAAACAAGGCCAATCTTCACAACAAACAAGACTGCTACAGGGATAATAATGCCTCCGACTCCCTTACCGTGTAATCAATGTCATTATCAGCCCAATTACAATGTAACACTTTTAATGGCAGTCAGACAAAATAGATAGGTGACCCTTCTTCTACCTAAGGTACTCTTCCACATAAATAGTCATTAAGATGCACAGCACAGCCTCTCCTGTCTTGCACAGACAGGCACTCTTTTCTCCAGAAGGATCAGAACTTGCTTGGCATTGCTGTTCACACAAAATTAGAGAAGCTGTGTTTTCTGCTTTTTCATTTGCTGCAAAAGTTGTTTGAAATTTCATAATGCACTCAGTATTCTCCCATCGCTTTGTTATTTATTGATTCTTGTTTATATGGTTCTGAAACAGAATATTGGATGACCATTTTTGTAAAAAAAAAAAAAAAGTCTTGGGGTTCTTTCCTTTTTAATTGTTCCTTTTTTTAAAAAATAGTGTTCCGTATGCAGCCCTGTTTCACCATCAGTCTTCACATTGGTACCTTCACACACCCCTGTATTTGATTTTAGTAGGACCCCCCCCCTTCCGAAAAACACTACTGTACTTACTGTAAAGATGAAGTTGACTCAGTTGCCCATATCCTTTTTAGATGCCCTCATTATATATTTTACTTTGTAAGCCATATACTACTCCCTGGACAGACTACAGAACATTTCAGAACACCAAAAACTAAAGATCTTACTGTCAGGTAAGATTAAAAAGAAGTGCACATGTGATTTTGCCATATTTATCTACGTAGTTATAAATAATTCATAAAATAGTCCCAACGTATGGCTTGTAGGCAGTTAAGTTACAGGGAATAGATTCAAGATCACCTGTCAGCCACAAAGTTCTGGTTATTCTCTGCTTTACAGTTGAGAGGAAATTTGTTCATTTAAGGAGAAGCAATGTCATATAAGAAGGACAGTGTGTATAGTACATACAGTGATGGACAGGAAGTGGAGCACGCATCTGAGAGCTACCACAGGCACAAAGAAGAAGAACCCCTCCACCCCCACATTCAGAAAAACACACACAACATGCTTGATTAGAACAGGCATGTTGTTATTATTCCCAGCAACATTTTACCCAGGGCAATACAAGTGTTGGGTGTCCCTCAGGCCTCTTCCGCAGGGTGAACTTTACATCAGGCTTTGTGTGTATTCAGCCTATGCAGACTGGATCCACTTTATTCATCACTTCTGGCCCCATACTGCTTTGACTCTTTAATTCTACACTTTGAAGGAGCTGAACTGAAGTTGTCTGTTTTTTATTTCTGCACTAAAAAAAATGCCCTGATTCTGCCACAGGGTTTGAGGACTCATCAGTTTCCTCGGTTAATTGCTGAGGAAACTTACAAAAAAGTTTTTTGTCTTTTTTAATGACACCAAGGTTGGTTGGTTTTTAATGACACCATCGGTTGCTGTTAAACCAATCAAGATGCAGGGAAATAAGGGGGGGGAGGCAGGGCAGGGAGAAAAGCTGCAGAAAAGCTGAGGAAAGATCAGTTCTGCAGCAGTAGCAGCCTTTTCCCATGCAAAATACAAACAAGTCTGGGAAGCAGTTTGGAGACTGAATTAGGGTATTTTGACCATGCATGCAGAAGCCTGGAGAGAAACTGAAGCAGTATGGGGCCAGAACTGATGAAAAAGCCCCATGCGGAAAAGACTTCAGTCTCTCAATATCAGAAGCCAGGTTCAAGCTATCTCAAGAAGTTGTTGTAAGGACAGGATTGGGGGGGGGGGGATGTTTTATCTCTATCAATTTAACCTGCTCCCATCAAAAACCTCAGGGCAGGGTATAAATTCAAAATCAAATATTCACTAGATAACAAATATTATGTCATCAGTTGACCCTGGCTGACTCAGTTAAGAAACTAGGGGTTACACTGGATCCAGGGCTGTTGCTAGAGAAGCAGTTTAATGCAGCTGCAAAAAAAGTGTTCTCCCAACTCAGAGTAGCCTGGAAGATGGCCCCCTACTTTGACATGGCCAATCTGGCCACCTGGATTCATGCCATGGTAACATCAAATCTAGACTACTGTAATGCACTCTACATAGGTCTCCCTCAAAGTCAACTCAGAGATCCCAGCTGGTATAGAACACTACAGCTCATTTACTATCAGGAGCTAGGCACAGCATGTATATTACTTCCATCCTTCAGTCACTCCACTGGCTAACTGTCAGTTACTGGGCTCAATTCAAGTTTTTGAGATTATCACATATGAAGCCCTTCATTGCCTTGGCCCTTCAGATCTGCAGGACTGCCTCTCACCTCTGTGCTCCACCATGACAGCTTCACTCATCTGGCCTTCTGCAGATACCCCCTGCAGTCAGTCAAAATGAACAGCTGCCCACAGACATGCTTTTTCTGTGGTGGCCCCCATCTTACAGAATGGCCTGCCGGAGCAAGTCAGGAAAGCTCCTCGCTTTGCACAAACTGGGCAAAACTGAATCATTCAGGAGGGTGTTTTCACTCAGGGTCTGCTGTAAGAACTGGCTCAGAGAAATGCATTGTTAAGGGACAGGAACTCATGTTTAATTACGTAAGCTGTGTTTCAGCAAGCTTTCATCTCTGTGTTTCTGATTTATGTCTGTTTCAAATTTCTGCAATCCATAGCTTTTTTTGTTCACTGAATGTTCTAGCTATTGATCATAATGTATCTGTTCATTGAATGGGCTAGTGGTGACTTGCACTGTGTTGGGTCTCAGAGAGAAAGCAGATGATAAATAAATTAAATAAAAATAAATCAAGCACTATATCCAGCTAAAATTGTCCCATGACCATTCCATTAAAAGCCAGGCCTAACGGTATCTTCATAGGATGATCTCTCTCAGACCGGAGCCTGTTTCTTAAGATAAGCTTATTATGTTATTTTCATCCTGCCTTTCCTCCAAGGTACTTGTGGGGCAGCCAGAAATGCAAAAAGATCAGCTGTGGCGGATCAAACCAATGGTTCATCTAGACCACCATTCTGCTTCACACCTGATGGCCCAGGAAGACCTACAAATATGGCCTCTGCTTGCCCTCTCAGTCTCTCTCAGGGCGCTCACCCATTGCATTTGTGACCTAGTCAAGGCACTGCTTGAATGATCTTAGACCTGCCAAAATAAGTGCACTGAATTTCTCCAGGGAAAGCTATAGGACAGTTGTCAACACACCAGGGCACAAGTTTAAACCACTGCTCATGACAGGCTTCTGTCTGAAGACAAAAAAGAGTCTTGTGGTACCTAACTAGGTATGTCAACCCCCCAAGTGGGGGTGAAGTATTCTCCACCCTCACCTTTCAGTCCCCAGCCCTGCTCACCAGACCAAACCCCAGAAATGCACTGTTCCCATAATAACACAATACTCCAAGGTACATTTATCCAATCATATTCCTCAACAATAAGTAAAGTGCAAGTGCTATTCAAGTCAGTGGCAATTTACAAATTCATTCACACTTGTTGCCGATATACAATCCCCACCGAAGCTCATTTAAAAGGATAATGCCCATCAATCATACTTTCCAAATACATCAATAAATACTTATACAATCACTTACAATCAGGGGTTTTTTTCTGGGAAAAGAGGTGGTGGAACTCTCAAGAGGGAAATCAGGAAGAAACACATGGGATTCTTTGAAATAATATTATTTTCATGCACTATTGCTGAGTATTTTCAAGAGGTGCTGGAACTCCATTCCACCGCGTTCCCGCTGAAAAAAAGTCCTGCTTACAATAAATAATTATTCTTACAATAAATAATTATTCTTGAATGAGATAATAAATCAGAGTATACAAAATTCTTAATTCAATACACAATGGTGACCAGCTACTGGACCAAGGGAAGAACTTGGTTAGGAAAACTGCTGGCTGACAACGAAAAGTGAGAATTTTCCCCTGAGAAAGCGGTGACAAAACAGGAGAGTAGCTAGCGTCCTGTTGGGATTTTGGGGGATACTCACACTGATGAGGTGTGTGCGGGGGGGTCCCATCTGTGGCTTTGGTGTATGTGGACTTTATTGATTGAGGCGGTGATCACCTCTGGAAGGCTACATCTCGCTGGACCCGTGGAAAGAATGGAATGAATGAAATACAACAACACTAGTGTGGTATATGGACATTTATCGAATAGTACCACAGGGGAGGAGCAAGATTCACCTCCACCACCCCATTGAGGGGTATTTCACATCTGTATTATTCCACTTTTCTGTGTACCATTGTGTACTGAATTAAGAATTGTGTATACCCTGATTTATTATCTTATTCAAGAATGATTATTTATTGTAAATGATTGTATAAGTATTTATTGATGTATTTGAAAGTATGATTGATGTGCACTATCCTTTTAAATGAGCTTCGGTGGGGATTGTATATTGGCAATGGAAGTTTGAATGAATTTGTAAATTGCCACTGACTTGAACAGCACTTGCACTTTACTTATTGTTGAGGAATATGATTGGATAGATGTACCTTGGAGTATTGTGTTTATTACGGGACCAGTGCATTTCTGGGGTTTGGCTTCTACTCGTAATTGCTTTCTTTGTCTTCACTGCTCACCAGACCAGCAGGGGGAAAGGAGTAAGAGGGCAAGCTGAGAGCCACTGGAGCACCTGGTGAAATGGTGTGAGCTCCAGAGGTTCCGATGATGCACTTCTGCTTGAAAACGGGAAGCAACGGTCAGCAGGGTCAAAATGTTTCCGTTTTTCAACTGGATGTGACATCATTGGGGATTCCAGAGCATGATGAGGAACAGCCGCTAGGACCCCATCCCCCATTTTTGAGATAAGGATGGCTGGCAACCCTAAATCTAACCATTTTATTGCAGCATAAGATTTTGTAGATCAGCACCTACCTCAATGATGCAAGTATTATTCTCAATGCATGAAACAGAATTCTCAGTTGGGAGAGAGAGAAGACAGGAACTGGGGGATGTTATTACAAAACAAGGCCAGAAGACCCAGCAATCCAAGAGACAAAATGTTGTATTATTAAGCAGAACTACAAATACAAGCAAGATCCAGTCAAAAGAGTACACAACTCAAGAGAAGATGTAATCATTCCTAGCTGGTGCTGAAATTAACAAAGCAAGATACATAATGACCGTCTAGCCGAAGGGACACTTACTTCCTTTAGTTGAGCTAGCCATTTCCAGTCCCTATGGAGAAGGAACTCTGGTTATATAGCTTGTGATGCATGTTCATTCACCTACCAAATATTCTCTAAATTAAAAAAGGTTGTCACTTTGATTAAAACTACAGCAATCTTATTTCAATTACATAGTTCATTCCAGTTGTAAAATGAAATTTAAATTATTGCCATAAAATCTGTGGAATGAATCAGATGGATGTCTTCCATCTTATTAATTTCTCAGCTCCATGACTGGGTTTGAACCTGTGCGGCACGTCTGTTTACAAGACCATCTATTTAGTAATATCCTGATTGTACTGACTATGTTAAATATTTGTTAAGGCCTCTCTTGTGCTATGTTAAAATAAATGCTGCGGAGGGTGCATTCTCAGCATTTATGAGCGGGATGTCAATCAACCTGTCTCTCCAACAATAGTATTGCAAACTTTCTAATCTCCTAGGTTTAGGCCTCCCTCATTTCACTGTTCCTTGGTACTGCTTTCCAATTCATTGGTAAGCAATTTCATGCTAATAAAGTCAAATTACAATTTAAAAAGGAAAATCCTCATTCTGCTTTTTATTTTAAGATTCCTATATATGCTTAGTTTTGTGGAGTGGAGTGGGGATTAAAAGTTTTTCACACGCTAAAGCAACTTTTGAACGGCGCAGCAACAAATTTTAAAGTCTTCCTTATGAGTTTCTATGGATGAGGTAACCTGAAAATTAGACAACAAAGAATCCAAGAATAAATTTCATTCAGCTTATTTCACTCTCCTGATATAATACCCTTACACTAATAAAGCAGTGCTTTTAAAAATTAATCATAACAACTTTTGCTCAATGAAGGAGCATGAGTTTCACATGCAAGAGGTCCCAGGTTTAATCCTTGAAAACTAGTTAAAGAATCTTGGGTAGCAAGTGCTGGCGGGGTGGGGGTGGAGCTGAGACCTGAGATCTGCTGCTTGTTAGAGTAGGGAATATAGAGCCGGATGGGCTACTGGTGCGGCTTGCTATTAAGCAGATTCATACGCTCATGTGTGTTCAACGTTTCACACTTCCCATTTCCTCCTCACAAATATCCCTTACTCCCCCCAAATTATCAGAAGAACATTTTTTTTCCATTTATTTGAACTGGGCAGGCTATTTCATTTCTTTTTGCTAACTTGACATCTTAGCCATTGCTTTTGGATTATTGCTGAAAAAATATCAATACATTCATTTATAAATTCCTGTTTGGTTCAGTACTGAATATCCCATCCATATTTACACGAGTGCCGATGTAAGCAAGTGATTAAGATGTATATGTATTGGAAAAGTCACCAGTTCAAATTCTGCCTCAGCCCTGAGCTCCACTAGTGTCCTCATCACCAAGCTTACATGTACAATGCGAGGACAAACACTTATTATTATTAATTCAAGTATCACATATAGCATGGACCACAGTAAAATTTCTCTTACGTATAAGCATATGAGCCCTGTCCTGGATAGCCCAGGTGAGCCTGATCTCGTTGGATCTCAGAAGGTAAGCAGGATTGGCCTTGGTTAGTAACTGGATGGGAGACCTTCAATGAAGACCAGGGCTGCAGTGGCAGGCAATGGCAAACCACATCTGTTAGTCTCTTGCCATGTAAACACCACCAGGGGCCACCATAAGTCAACTCTGACCCAACAGTAAGCTCCAGCACCACAAGCATATGGGCCCTCAATATTCCAGGACATTATGGGACTGCCCTGCGCCCTCACACTCCTCCCATACCCGAGGCCAGCCCTCTACTGTCCTGCTCAGTCAAATAAAGCAAACATAACCAAGAGGAGGGAGCAGGCTCTGTGGAGATATGGACAGCATACACAAGGCTCCTATTCTGCATAAACATCTGGCCTATGCCCATGTGTGCTCTCTAAGAGATCCTGATGTGCAGGATTCTGTATCAGTCCCCCTACCTGTCACAACCCTCAACGACTAGCTAGCGGAGAGTAGCGTACAATAAATTAGTGCTGGCAAAAGGTCAATAAAACCAAATGTAAATATTAAGGCAGGATAACTTGACGAAGTTACTGTTTGGACTTATGGGTGGCAGCCCAGGGTTCAGGGGTTATATTCCCTCACCCTTCTTTTGATCCACACAGACACCTTATTTTAACAATACACTAATGAGTTTTTTGTCTCTACCATTAAAAGGTTAAGTAGCTTATTTTGGTTGACAAGTAAAACATAAAGGTATAACGGGTTTTCACAGTGAACCTGTGCCACAGTTCTCCTAAGAATCATTATAGTGGCGTGCACGCACTCAGGATCACAGAACTGAGAAGGTGTTTCTCTGGGTAAGAGAGAAAGAGATTTTATTTGGAAAAGGCTCACTAAACCCTGGGGTCTCTGACCATTTCACTACTGCCTTTACCACACTGATAGGGATACTTGAAGTGTGGACCTTATCTTTTAGTCCCTACCCCAGTCTGGTCACCCCTTGACTCGGATCCTGAAGATAAAGCTAGCTGGTGTCTCAGGTTTCTCTCTTGACCTTCTCATTCATCCCTATCTGATTCCTAGTTGCTGTATGTCTGACTGAGCCCTAACTGGCAACTTGCTAGAGATGCTCCTCTTCTAACTCCCATTCACGCATGCACACCCCAGAGGATCCATGGCATCTCATACAACCCTGAGGATCAAGGATGGGCTATAACAACTGACAGGTAGAACTGGAAGCAGTCTATCACAGGGATATAAGGAAAATGAGCCTCTTTGTGGGGATCCATTTACATGTCAGCAGTGTGTACACCTTGAACCAGACTGGGGGCTTAGCTTTTTCTTTCCTTAATTAAAATGGTGGTTTGATTCCCACCCCCAGGATTGGTCTTCAGATAAGGATGATAAATTTCAAGTGTGGTGGTTCCTAGTCCCTGAGAATCCAGCTAAATTAGCATCTCAATCCAGCTTCTCTACTTCACTTTTCAAAAAAAACAATATTAATTTCACATCATGCCATCAGCAGACAAATCAGTTGCAAAAGTGGGTTGGGCCAATCCCTGAAGAAGAGATTGTAGGTAGGGTTGCCAGGTGTCCGGTTTTTACCTGGATAGTTCAGTATTTTGGGGGACTGTCCAGGGAAAAACCCCAAATACTTGGCCCCTCTCCTCCCCCTCCCATGTTGCCCCTCCCTGCCACCCAGCCTCCTGCAGCTGCACACCATGGACTAGGAGTAGCCAGGCAGAATGGGAACCCAGCCAGCCTCCTGTGGCTGTGCAGTGCTGGTGGAAGTGGCCAACCAGCCAGGGCCTCCTGTGGCTGCACGATACCAGTGGGCGTGGTCAACCAGCCCGAGAGCCTGGCTAGCCACTTATGGCTGTGAGGCACTGCCTAGGAGTGGCCAGCCAGCCCAAGCACCTCGAAGTGGGGCGTCACAATGACATCACGTCTGGTAGTGTCATCACTGAGCAGGATGGGAGCATGTTAGTCTGCAGCACCACCCCGGTGTCCTGTATTATTCCATCCAGACCCCCTCTGGCAATCCTAATTGTAGGCTGCCTGGAGAAAAGGCAACATATAAATGCAACACATAAATGTTATATTAAAATGGATGCAACTTTATGAAAGTAGCATACAATTGATGATATATACTTTTTCCTGTTTTCCTTTATACACACTGGCACTACAGATTGGGAACAGCCCATTAACTTGACTGAAGCTTTTGCAGAGGTTCCATCAGCCCTTCTATCTGAGGCACTGCCAAGACAGGCCTGCTCTGCCCTTCATTATTAAACCTGATAACACTCAACTCATACGACACGCATGACATAAAGTATTTAAAACTGAGCCAAGGATGGCCAGCTTAGCTTGGTCTACTTAGATCTATTTTGATCATTCAGGCTCAAGTTATTGTTGTGACAGAATTTTCGTCTGGGAACTGTCAATACTGTAAGTCACATTGTGGCAAAGACCCACAGATCTGTCTCAGTCACTTTGGCATGCTCAAGAGATCAGTGAACTGGAAAAGGGGGCTCATGGCCCAGATGAATCAAAAACATCAGCATGTAACAGCTAAGGTTATGCCTACTGAAGGGGTGAAACGTATTTACTGCTTCAATGATCTGAGTAAAATTTCATAAAGTTGACTGAGTGAGTGGTTTCCAAAAATGTAAATGTGACCAGACTTGATTCCCTTCACTCTTGGTCTGTTGCCATCCTGTCTAAAATGTAAAAGGTCAAAGTTTACGATTCCACAATACTTCATGATGCTGCTTGCCAGGGACAGAGAAAGCATTTACTGTTTGCGATTCACGCATATAAAGCAGTAAAAATACCTTACATATATGAACCTCTTTTCACCAACATTACCCCAGCAATGTGGAAATAATTTTCAACCCCTCGCCAGGAAAAAACTGCTTTAAGATTAAGTGCTTAGTCTTGATTCAATATTTATTCTTTTCAGCAGGGGTACCATTTCAGATTTCAAAAAGGGGATGCCAAGATGGGGCAAAGTCCAAAGACTCACTCTTGAATACATTCAAGCTTAAACTGTGCAATAAACATGAATTTTAGCAACAATTGTTGTCATTTTTTTCTATTCATTTATGCCTCATGATAACAATGGCAATGTTATACAAACACACCTGTAGTAACAAGTTAAATACCTATGTTTTAGTCAGGTATCCCAGTGACAGAAATCTGCCGGTGTTTTTTTTTCTTCTAGAGGGTCTTTTTGCAAGTTGAACCAGTAGGATGACTAGAAATATACGGGGCCTGAGAGGAATTAGAGATAGTCCAAAACCCATCCTCCTTAAATAGCACAATAGATTTTCTGAAGATTAATACAGTGTCCGCCCTGATTATAAGAGTTGTTTGACATTCAATCGGCTTTTTAAAGAATGTTTGTGCCTTTTGAAGAGGTATCTGTATCTCTAATCCTCACCATAATTTAAGAATATAAGAACTGCCTTTCTGGTCAGTTCCAAGATTGCTCTAAAAGCCACAGTAGACAATATACGTGACATGCATTGGGTCAGGATCCCCAACTCAACTTGCAGTCACGCATGACTTCAGGAGACGAATGTTCCCAACTGTTCTGGGGCTGAAGCTTGGAAGCACGGTATGGAAAGAGGAGGGACTTCAGCCTTCCCTGCCATGCTGTTTTTCCAAAGTGAAACAGCTGCAAGGGCCCCTGTTTGCCCTGCTGTGGGGCTCCATGTACTTGCATGTTGGTTCCTGGAAGTCACATGAGACAACAAATCAGGTCAGGGGGCCCTGACTCAATGCATGTTACTTATATTGTCTACCGCTGCTGGAACATAGTGATTAAGTGGTTGGGATGCAAATTAGCACTCTGCTAGTTCAGATCATACTACTGCCATGAGCTCAGCAGGTGACCTTGGGTAATCCACCCCTATAAGCCTCAGTTTCCCAGCTATTGTGGAAATAATAATGACACAGGCTTTGTTCACCACTCTGAGACGGGCACTGATCTAGAAGAGTGGTATATAAGTGTGTTAGTGTTTGTTAGTGTTAGTGTCAGTGTCAGTGTTAGTGTGTACCTAACTCTGGCCATTTCCACACATCCTTAAAGGGTGGCCCACTCACTGAACACTGGCGGCTTTTCTCCTTCACTCCACATGTCTCCAATTTCAAAGCAATAGTAGGCTGGCTTCCATTTTTTCAGTGCCTTGTCAGGGACACAGGAATGTGGGAAATTGCATTCTCATAAAAGGCACCAAAAAACAGAAAGAAAAACACGGGCTCTCTAAGTATACAATTAAATCACTCAATTCAATATAAGTAATAAACAAAAGTATGCAATGTCAATGTGTGATAAAGAAATTGATTACATCATATCCATTATTGATTACATCACATCCATTATACATTGTCATTCATCTGGATTGAACATATACAGACCACACCAAAAACCAGAAGCCAAACAGCCTGCTACAGCCTGCTACTGCTTTGAAATAGGAGATGTGTGGAGTGAAGGGGAAAATCTGTCAGCATTCGGTGAGTGGGCTGTCCCTTTAAGGATGTGTGGAAATGGCCTCTGTCTCCAGAAGTAGCCAACCAGATGATTCTATGAAGTTGACAAGCAAGGGTAATCCTATCTAAGGGCAATCATAGATTTACTACTTCTAGAACTGGAGGTTCTATTTTTAGCTAATAGCTATGGAAAATTCCAGATGGCTAGCTGCCTTTGAAAGCAGCAAAAGGGGGAAGGGGGGATCCTATGGCACCTTGGACTATCAAAATTTATTCCAGCATAAGCTTTCATAAGTCAGAACTTACTTCATCCGATACATGAAATGAATATTCAGCAAGCCAATTTGTATTCCCAAACCAATGGGAGGGTGTTACAAATAGAGGCCAACTCAAAACAAGATCCAACTCAAAAAGCAATCCGTTCACTTGGACAAATATAAGACACTCCCAACTTTTTGTATCTGTTTACCTTATTTTATTTTGCACTCAACAGCTTATTTTTCCAAGGCTATTTTTCCCTCCCAGTCTGTATGGATATCCCTAAGATATACTAGCCTCAAGCCATTTAGATCTTTAAAAGTCGACACCAGCTCTTTGAATTGGGCCTGGAAGCAAATTGGGAGGTAGTGTAGATGGAACAAGACTGGAAGGATATGGTCCCTATAACCCTCTCCAATCTACATTCTGGCACAACATTCTGCACCAATTGTAGCTTCCAAACACTCTTCAAGGACTGCCCCATGTAGAGTGCATTGCAGTAGTCTAATCTAGATGTTACTAGGGTAAGCACCACAGTGACAATGGCTTTTTTTCCTAGTAAAAACCACAGCTGGCTCATCAGCCAAAGCTGATAAAAGGTGCCCCTAGTTGCCACTGCCGCCTGCTTATCCAACAGGAGGTCTAGGTCTGGCAGTACCCCCAACCTACAAACCCATCCAGAACAAGAGACTTCCAGATTCTTGGGTCAAATATTCCCCTACCATTTGGTCAGGATTACATTTTATCTTGTTTGCCCTCACTCATCCCAAAACTGCCTCTAGGAACTTGTTTACAGTTTTCATAACTCCCTGGAATCCACCGGAAGTGCAAGGCAGAGCTGAATGTCATCCACATATTAGTGTCAGCCCAGCCCAAAACTTACCATAAGAAGGAACTCACTATCTGAAATTCTTCAGGAGTGCACCAAAAATTATCTGACACCACACTAGAAACACTGGAAATTATCTGACAACACACAAAGTAACTCCTAGAAATAATCTCATGGCTATGTGTGTTATGTGCCGTCAAGTCACCTCCGACCTATGACGACCCTATGAAGGAAAGACCTCCAAAATGTCCTATCATTAACAGACTTGCTAATCTCATGGCTATACATATGCAAAATACTTCCTGCAGCGGGGTCACCTACAAGTTGCTTATAAAAGTTGGTCCATTGAACTGAACTTGAAATCGTGCATAATTCTGGTTCATGGGCATTTTTACTAGCAGCACACTGCATCTAAAAGGGTAACATTGGGATAGTCAATGGATAAAAACTGGCCCTAGTACAATACAAAATGAGACAGCCCCCTTAAAAAGTATTTGGAAATTCCTACTTACAGGGGTTTATCAGGGAGAACAAATAGGTCTCACAATGGATCCTTCCTAACAGGGAACAAACACATGCCAGATGAATCCACAGAATTAGTCATTTTAGGATATATGATTTTTAAAAGATCAAGATGAAATATTGTTGATGTAACATATGGAGGAAACCTTTAATTCAAGAGACCATGAGGATAGTGGCAATGGAGGAATGTGTTTGGAGCTCATTCATCTCACAACTATCATACCAGTCTTGAGAAAAATCTGCAGGGAAGGATTTTTTTAAAAAATGCAGATAACTATTTTCAAATTCAATTATGCAAAAAACATAAATCGCACACTGAACATATTGTATTATGATCTCATTACAGAATATTTTAGGGAAATCCTGCCAAATCAAAGAGCCCAGGGGGACTAATATGAAATAGATTATTTTTTAAGCAAAGAAGAAAAGAATTCTAGGCATTTACAGGCTTCATTTTCATCATGAGCAACAAAATTAAAGGTAAAAACTGGCATATCTTTAGGGCAACAGCACTGTGGGCAAAAAGCAAAATAAATGAAAAGTTGTGTGCAAAACAAAAATAATTTTCAAAAATGAAAATACAAACTAGTGACTAAAGTGGGATGCATTAACTGCCTTATCAGCTATAACAAGACACTCTGATATTCAGTAAACTGAGATTATCTCCGTTATACTGATCATTCCTGTAATTCTTTTGCTGGTCTAGGATCGTAATAATAATAAATTTGATTTGATTTGATTAAAACATTTATAACTAGACATGGGCATGGAACAAAAAAAAAAACACGAACCACGGAACTGGACCAGTTACGAACCAGTTCGTAGTTCGTGGGGTTTAAATGCCCCTTTCTGGCCTTAACAGCAGCAGGGGAAGGGGCATTTAACAGTTTAAAGGGCCCTTAAAGGGACCTACAGGTGGCAGGGCCCTTTAA
This sequence comes from Eublepharis macularius, assembly GCF_028583425.1. Lineage (NCBI taxonomy): Eukaryota > Metazoa > Chordata > Lepidosauria > Squamata > Eublepharidae > Eublepharis > Eublepharis macularius. Next base: position 109,512,429 of record NC_072795.1, read on the forward strand.
ACTGCCCAAACCCCAGCCCTCCTACCCCCAGCCCCACACTTACCTTATCCTGAAGCGCAGTCCTTCCTCTCCTCCCAGGAGAGGCGGGAAGGCCTCTTCCCCCACCCCGGGGGCTTACAGGGTGATGCAAAGGCTGAAAACAGCCATCCTGCCCTTCAAATGGCTGCTGCAGCAGCCATTTGAGGGGCAGGGAAGCCAAAAACAGCCTCCCTGCCCCTCCAATGGCTGTCGCGGCCCTGGAGAAATGGCCATTTGAACTGCCCCAACGAACCAGCATGGAAAGGAGCTTCCATGAACCCTGGTTCATGAACCCCGAACCGGCCCATGGATTTTTTTGGGTTGTATTTAGGTTCATGCCCATCTCTATTTATAACTACTTGATGACTGCCCCCAAAAAGTGCAATGCTAAGAATGCTCCATTGACTAAAACTGATTAGGACTGATCAGATGTGAGGGCGATCTGGCTGCAACATCTGTCACCCCATTGATCGCCAGGGTTGATTCGGCTGATCTGGCTGGCTAGGCGGGTGTCCCCTTCTTCCCTCACCACATCCCTCCCGAAGCTGCACACTCGGTGGAAGAGGACGGCCATCCCAGATAGAAGGAGTGTACCATTCTTCTTCGATTAGGACTGATCTTTTAATCTGATTGTAGATAGTGCCTTCTAAAGAGACATCAATAACAGTTGCCTTGGTCAATCTTCTTCAAATATTTCAAAGACATCTTAAATGGAGATGATACTAAACCTGCTTGATTAGAGGCCAGTTTGGTGTAGTGGTTAAGAATGGAGGGATTCTAATCTGGAGAACCAGGTTTGATTCCCCACTCCTCCACTTGAAGCCTGCTGGGTGACTTTGGGTCAGTTACAGCTCCTCCAGAGCTCTCTCAGCCTCACCCACCTCACAAGGTGATTGTTGTGGGGATAATAATAACATACTTTGCAAACCGCTCTGAGAGGGCATTAAGATGTCCTGAAGGGCAGTACATACATTGAATGTTATTATTGTTGGAAATACAATGTCTTGTCCACAGAGAAGGCAGAAGACACAGAATACCTGCAGAGGACAGCAAATCTGACAGATAGCAGGATGGAATCCTTCTTTCCTCCTCTTTTCTGTCCTTCTTGCATGTCTCCAGATTGGTAATCTTAGGCTACTTCCTGCTTCTTCCTGGAAATTTCCTCTGTCCCTGTTTAGTGAGGTAGTTAGTATCTATTATTCTTATTATTATTAAACTAAAGAGAAGGTGGCAGTTGCTGTTAGCAACTATATTCATGTTGTCCTCATCACACTGGCTCTCTTGCCTACAGGTAACATTCACTTTCCTGGAAAATGTTGATCCTCAGATTAGAGGATCATTTTCACAGTATGATCTGAGAACAGGCAAAAATGAGACTGGAGACCAGCAATAATTTGTAGGAGCGCTGAAAATGGTGTTGCTTCTTATGGTTATACATGCATATTTTTTGTTGTTCTTGTTCCATGGCTGCCTCTAATCAAGCAGGGGTTTTTTTTAAACAATACAGTAGCCTGAAAAACCTATTATGCCAGAGATAAAAACTGAATAAACAGCAATTTCTCTCCATCAATCTTCAGCTCTGTGAAAAAGCTATTGCCTCCTTCCAGCATAAAACTGCAGTATTAGCTGCTGTAGTATATGTGAATGGAGGCCTTAGCCAACCAGAACAGTAGACTATTAGAACAGCCACATGGAACCAAATGATGCCAGACTAGAAGGGGTGGAGCCCAAGGACAACTGTGTTGTTATCATGGAAACCATGCAGCATTTGAGCAATGGACGTGGTGTCATTGTGGCAGCCCTGTATGACCTTCTAATAGCAGCTTCAGAAGGAATAAAGCCCAAGAAGGATATTCAGCCCAATATGCATTTGTTGTTTACATATTTGAGTCCTCCTCACTCCTCAGTGGGGACCCAAACCAGCTTACATCATTGATCTCCCACAGCACCACAGGTACATTAAGCTGAGAGAGGATGGCTGGCCCAAGTTTACCCAGTGAGCTTCCATAGCAAAGTGGTGATTCAAAACTGTCTCCCAGTTTCCAGCCCAATACTCTAACCACTACACCATACCAACATCTACTCTACCTGAACATATTTAAAGCAAGTTTGACTTGTAGAAGGGCCAAGGATGTGTCAATCAACGCTGTGGAACTCACTCCAGAGAACAAAGGGGGCACCCTAGAGCACTGCTTAAAATCCCTCCTCCTCATTTAAGGGTCTAAAGCAGTTAGCAGGGTCATACCAAAAACTCATTCTGCTTATACTTTCCCCCCGTGAAACCTCATACATATATCACTATTGACCTCTGTTATAAAAATTGAATAATCTCAAGCATTCTGCATATCAAGTCACAGTCACAGTAAACAGACTGATAACACAGAAAGAAAATATAAACAAAAAGGCCATAAAGAAGGCAAAAATATTCAAACATCACAATAAACCCTCTGTATATAAAAACAAGCATCTGAAGTACTCTGCTTTACACTTGATATCCATCTCTCCTACACCATTACATTATTGTCACTCTCTACTCAGCTGAATTATATGGTGATTAAAATTTACTGGCCTTTTATGCATGAACAGCCATGTTTTTGAAGCAGTTTAGAATCTCTCTCTTAGCCTTTCTGAGGATTTATGATATGCTCGGTAGTTTTCCTAAATCTGAGTGATGGAAACATGGGGAGAGTGTTGCTGTATGTGGGTGGGGGGGGGGTGGAGGGTGGAGAATCAGTTTTTCCAATATTCAAACATAAGCCATCAGCCTTTCTAATTTATAGGGCATTGTGGACTAGCAGTGCATTTGTAGGTAAGTCCACAAAGAAATGAGTATCAGAGGTTGGGGCTGCTGCATTTTTCATGATTTTCACCATGCTTAAAAAGTAATTCATTTCCCCTCTCTTTCAGTGTTATGTGGAACAGGATAAAATATTTATTTTAGCCAAAACTATGGCCTTGTAAATGTCTAAATGCTGAAAATTACAAAAACTACAAGGTGAAAGTTTCTGCCCCTGCTGAAATCACAAGCTGATAAATGGCTCCAAATACAAGAGGACTTCCCTTCAGTTTAGACAGAGGCAAGGTTAACAAAAAAATAAATTCAACTAGGTTTTGAAGAAGATTCAAGAATGGAGACTTTCCTGAAAATGACCCTTTTGTTGCATTTTTGGGTGTCTGCATTTCATTTCCACTTACAATAGCAGATAACTGGAAAATTCCTGTCACACTTCACCAAAACCTTTTTGCCAGTGGAAGGGAGGCGGGGCTGGTTGAAGTCATTTTATTACCCCAAGCTCTGTGACACTGCTTGTCACTTCATTCTGTGGACACAAGTCCCAGCAACATGCCAGAGCCTCCTGTTTGTGTCACTTTAAGTAGCCCCAGTGGCTTGGGCAAAAAAATGGTCCTGGGTGGTGGTAGAGGAGTAGGGAACTTCAACAGAATGTTATATTTGTTCATTCTTTTTGAAAACTTTTTCTTAAACCTCATCACCTAGAAGACAATTCTAAATAGCCTAACTACACATGGGATCAGAATTCCATGACTCTAGATTTATTATTTGTAGGGCTTCTCACAGTCACCATGAACACCGCCCGCTTAGACAAATGTTCCCTCTCGGTCCCTCCCCACACCACCCAAACCCAACTCCAGCATAGTATGAAAACAAATTCATAACTCATCCAGCTCCATGGGCCCTCAGAATTTTGTTCCCTACCGTGGCAACTCTGGTTATTTGGCCCTTTCAAGCACCTGTGGGAGACATTTTCTGCATTGGGTTATGGTGGTTGGTGTAGAGGGAGTAAATTTCTCCCACACCATGTCCCCAGTCCAAATGCCTCCCCACGTTCTTTAACATGTAGGAACAATATGAATACTTGTCTTTTTTCCCCTAAAGGTAAAGGTAGCCCCCTATGCAAGCACCGAGTCATTCAGAGACACTCATGGGGGGCACCCATGGGGGGATGTCACATCACAATGTTTTCTTGGCATACTTTTTACGGGGTGATTTGCCATTGCCTTCCCCAGTCATCTACACTTTACCCCCAGGAAACTCAGGGCCAAGCTACACATGACGAATGACACTTGAACGGCAAGTGGATTGAGTGGAGGGCAAGTGAACAGGGAGAAATACACTTGCCGTTCAAGTGTCATTCATCATGTGTAGCTTGGCCCTGAGTCCTCATTTTACCAACCTCAGAAGGACGGAAGGCTGAGTCAATCTTGAGCCAGCTATATGAACCTGGCTTCCACCAGGAATGAACTCAGGTCTACTGGAGCTTAAAGCAGCTCAAGGAGGCAGTTTAGATGGGGGGAAAGTGTGGTGTGTGTAGAATAATGAACCCCACTAATCCCGAGTACCATTAACTCTTATCTGTATCACCCCACACACACTCACACACTACATTTCTGTAGTTCCAATCATAGATTTCTAGAGATTTGGCCTCAGTACAAGTAACTGCACATATTTAGGTGCCAGGTAGGATTGCCAACCTCCAGGTGGGGTCTGGAGTTCTCTCAGAATTGCATTTGATCTCCAGACTACAGAGATTAATTCCCCTGGAAGAAATGGCAGCTCAGGAGGGCAGGCTGTCTGGTATTATAGCTCTTTCCCCAAATTCTGCCCTCCCCAGGCACTGTCTCCAAGCCAGAGCTGGCAAACCTAGTGCCAGGCCAAAGCATTGTTCTTTACCCAGACTTTTAAGTGAAGTTTTATTTCATCCTTTTTAGCAGTTTGTTTCATGCCATGCTTCTGGTCTGGGGCCTGTTTTATGAACACTGTTTTATGCTGCAGAATACTATTTTAAAGCTGTTGTTTCTGACTCTAGTTAAGTTTATTGTTGGTTTTAATAGTGATAATTTTATGCTTCTCGTTTTATGATTTATTAATGGGGGGTTGCCTCATGAGCCACCTCAAGCAAGTCTCTGGAGAAGCTACATATCCATTTCTATATTTGAAAAAAAAAACTCACATACATCAGTGGTGATACATAAATAGTAAGTGTATTATTTATAGGAACACGTCCCTATCCCAGCTTGCACCACCACCCTGCACCAAATACATGGAGTGGAGATCCATCAATTGCTATTAATTCCGTAGCAATGCACCAGTGAATATCTGTTGCAGAAAAATCAAATAGGGGGAGTTTTGGCCTTCTTGTTCTGCTTCAGAGACATTCTATGGGCATTGAATTGTCCATTGTTGAAGTAGACAGACTATTGACTTGATCCAGCAGGACTCGGCTTATGCACCAGCTTTTACATCAAAAAACTTTTGGGAAGTTATTATATACTTGTTACCGGTATCTGTGTGTTGGACAGCAATTCTACTCATGTATTGCCCTGGTCAGAAGCCTCTATCATTTAATCTTCATTAAATATAAAGGGTAGCTTTGAACCCAAACTTTATCTTGTGTTGAATGGCTAAGTAGGGGGGGACAATCAGACTGGCCTGCTTCAGTGATTTTTAACAGCTTGAACTACAAAAATCAACCGGTAAAGCTTTTCAAAGAATCAAGACAACCGTTATCACCAAATCAAACTGCTATTAAAGGCACAGGAGCAGAAGCCAGTAGATAAGTTAGGAACCCAATTGCAGGAATTATTTCTTTTCCTTAGTAACTCTACACAGTAGAGTAACTCTACAAAACCCTTTTTCATAACAAACCCCCTCAGTCTCCCCAACAAGTCTCTTTTGCTTTCATGTTAGTGATGGGAGAACACACCTCAGCCCAACTTGGAACTGGCTCAGGAATTACGAATTTTCTTTGGGAGTGTTTGGAAAATGTTGTTTTACTAAGAAATTCTCCTAGTTTGGAACAAAAAAAAAAAGAGCCCCATGGTGCAGAGTGGTAAGCTGCAGTACTGCAGCCCAAGCTCTGCTCACGACCTGAGTTTGATCCTGGCGGAAGCTGGGTTCAGGTAGCCGGATCAAGGTTGACTCAGCCTTCCATCCTTCTGAGGTCGGTAAAATGAGTTCCCCATTTCCTGGGGATAAAGTGTAGATGACTGGGGAAGGCAGTGGCAAACCACCCTGTAAAAAGTATGCCAAGAAAACATCGTGATGCGACATCCCCCATGGGTCAGTAATGACTCGGTGCTTGCACAGGGGACTACCTTTACCTACCTACTAAAAAATTCTCCTAGTTCATAACATTGCTTACATGCACAGTCATAGTGTTCTAAAAGTGTACATTATTATATTGGTTCTAAGAACTGTTTTTCACTGGCTCTCACTCATTCCATAGCACCCACCAAAGAGAGAGCTGCTTGGGTAATCAATTGTATCCAAAACAAAACATGATGGGAACAAAAGAGGTGTTCAGTTCTAGCTGAGAGACCACAATCGCATAAAATAAAGTACTCAAGAGAATCAATTGACCCAGATAGAGAATACACTCACCAAAGAAAGGGCTGCTTGGTCTAGTGGGCCAGTAATGTTGCTCACAAAAAGCAACAATAGTTTCAGCAAGAATGAACAGTTTATCTAATCTATTTGTTTTAAATCCTACCATCCTCCAAGGTACTGAGGGCAATGTACATGGTTCTCCCTCCGTCCTGCACTTTATCCTCACAAAGAACACGTAAGGTAGGTTAGGCTCGGAGAGAATGAATTGCTCAAAAATCACCCTGTGAGGTTTTTGGCAGAATGGGGATTTGAACACTAATCATTTAGTTGTTGTGGATTTTCCAGGCTGTATAGCCGTGGTCTTGGCATTGTAGTTCCTGATGTTTCACCAGCAGCTGTGGCTGGCATCTTCAGAGGTGTAACACCAAAAGACAGAGATCTCTCAGTGCCACAGTGCTACACCTCTGAAGATGCCAGCCACAGCTGCTGGCGAAACGTCAGGAACTACAATGCCAAGCCCGGAAAATCCACAACAACCATTGTTCTCCGGCCGTGAAAGCCTTCGACAATACTAATCATTTAGTTCTAGCCTGATGCTCTAACCATTGTGTCACACCGGTTCTAACCTGTGTTAAAGAATGCCTGTACATGCAGCAGTTTTCTGTAGTTCACATAATTTCACAGCCATCGACAAACATTTCATTGAGAGCAAAGGTTAACATTAAATTGTACTCAGTTCATAATAGTTCAGCGTTCTGGACCATCATGTATCTCCCAAACCAAGTAACTGGAATATCAACAACATAACTCATTCTTTAATCCCCCATTTCTTTCCATGATTAGCGTGTCCTGAGGGCAGTTCGCTTTCCTCAGTTCCAATTGACTCCAATTAATCATTCACCATCACTGCCAAGGTGAAGCTGCCTCCATCTCTAGAAAGTAGAGGAAGTTTTGCAGGAAGTCAAGCCTATTAACCTCAGCAAGGGCAGCTAGCTTTGTGATATCTGGGCTAAAGATTATTTTTAAATCTTACCCTGTGGTTGGAAGGTTAAAAGGATAGGACCTCTCCCAATTTCAGTTCATAGTTACAATGCTTTAAAAAAGTTGGTGGGGTTTCTTGAAAGCAGGGCTTCCTTTCAGAATTATGGAGATACTACTAAAGATACATATGGGAAGGACAGAATTGTTTTCTTTTTGGTAATACCTAGTAGACTATGTTAAATTATCTTGTAAGCCTTTTGGAGAATGGCCCTGGAAGTCTTAAAGTTATGAATGCAGTAGACAAGATGTACTTTTTCTATTTGTATGTTTTTCTGACAAGTCAATCAAATAATAAGTTCCAAAAATAAGTGGAAAAATAAGCAACTGTATAGCTCATAATAGAAAGATAACTATGTTGTTTCCTCATCCTTAAACAACAGAAATGGCACCCGAGGCATTTTTAAAATAACAAAAATAACTAACTAGTTTATTTACTACAGGACCGTGGAAAGGGACTAGTGGGCTCTGAGCAAAGTATTAAAGTTATTAGCTCCCTAGTTTACTTTTTCATAAGCAGAATAAACTGGAAACACAGCCTATGTTGAAAAAAAATCTTCCCTCCTCTTCAGCTACAAATGCATCTCAACCATTAAAAAGAATTATGATGCCATAGAAGCCTAAAATTCATTGCTCCAACAATTGCCTTGCGTGCCAAAAAGTTTAGTAGTTATTTTTGCAATTACCAATATGCAGTTTTGCATCCTGATACAAGTTGGTATTTAGATATATGGTATGATTGTATGACAGGACCATGTGATCTGTTAGCTGGAAAAATATGATTCAAATTTATAAAATTAATGATGATGTGTAGATTGGACAGAAGATATTATTCTCCAAAGACACCAGAACACTTGATCATATGATCATACAATGTCACTTTTTTATGCAGAGCTCAAGAGCTCAATATCCAACCTGAGGAAGAACTCCAAAATTAGCTTATTCTTTCGTTTCCTGAGCAAGCATGCTTAGGATTGCACTGCACCTTTTTTAAATGCTGCAAGAACTCAAGTCTGGAACATTTATTTATACATGTGGCACGGTTACTCTGCCCATTCTCCAAGGAGCACAGAGCATATTGACTGTGTATCTTACCACACTAATACTTCTGCCTTTCATTCATGTACTTAGGAAGTCATGCACGAACACACACACACACGTAACTAGAGTTCTGTGGTAGGCTTGCTGGTTTAGATCGTCATCAATCTAACTCTATTTTTTTTTGTGAAATCCAGATTTGAATGCTTTAATAAATTGCAGTTTGCTTCTTTCCCAGGATCCTAGATTCTAAACCAGGTGTGTGTCACTATTTAGAATCCAAGTTACAGGAGAAAGAAACAAACACAGGCCTGATTAACACATGCTGAGCCTTTAAAGTAACTTAATGCCCACTCAGAGCAGTTTACAAAGTATGTTATTATCCTCAAAACAATCACCCTGCGAGATGGGAGGGTCTGAGAGAGCTCTGGAAGAGCTGTGACTGACTCAAGATCACCCAGCTGGCTTCAAGCGGAGGAATGAGGAATCAAACCAGGTTCTCCAGATTAGAGTCCTGCTGCACGTAACCACTACACTAAACTGGCTCTGGAGAAGGCATAAGTACCCTCTCCTCATAGATTGAGGGCATGATTCAATTGGGGACCCCTGTATCCCTGGGAATTAAGTTCCAAACAGGGAACTCACAGAACACATCTGACTGAAAGTCCTTGTGGCAGACCCAGATGCAATTGAAGGACATGATAAGGAGGAATCAAGCCCTCTAGTAATTGAGCCGTCAGTGACAAAGATCCCGCTGGATGTGTATACAATGTGACTGTTCTAAAAGAGCAACTGCAACAAACAGGCAGCCTCTGATAAAGTCAATTCAACTTCTGGCTCATGATGACACAATATGTTTGTGTTACAAGTGTTCCTTTTTTTTGCATACCATAGGGATCCTTGAAAATAAGGCTGCTTCCCTACACACACCCATTGCCCATCCTAATTATAGCCATTCGGCTAGTTTCTGAATAAAAGAAAGACAATTATAGCTCTTCTCTCATTCAAGCAGTTCAGGGTTTGATCTCTGTGGTGTAAAAATAATAAAAGAGTTAGGCCTGTAACTAATAACATGCGCTGAGCTTGCTTTAGGGAACAGCAGAATATCACAATGAATGTATGTTAACAGGCCCATAAATAAATCCAGCTGCTTCAGCGTAGCCTTATCTTTGTTTCTGAGGTCTTTTAAGCTCTGTGACACCCCACAGAGGCAACAGATTGCCAGGCCTGTTTCTCTGGCTTGAGTTAAAGGTACATTTGATTAAAATAATGAGTGTTGTTACTTCAGCAGCTACCAAGATGGACAGATTATTTGTTGGTTTATTTAACTGCCAAAAAGTAATCACAGCTTAGCAAACAAATGGCAGCACTTGAGGAGTTCGCCCTGTATGGTATGTTGTATAGAAGGATAAACTCAATGAGGGCCGGTGACAGCACATGACGAGGTGGGGCATCTGCCAGGGCCCATTGCTTCCCTCCTCACACATCTCCTCTGATGTCTGTACTCACACCCTTCCACTGCTTGCTTAGAGACCATCTAGTCCAACCCCCTGCCCAATGCAAGAACAGCCTAAAGCATCCCCAATAAGTATTCATCCAGCCGCTCCCTGAAGACTGCCATTGAGGGGGAACCTACCACATCCAGGCAACCTATTCCACTGCTGAACTAATCTAAATGTGAAGAAGTTTGTCCTAATGTCCAGCCAGTACCTTCCCTCCCATAGCTTAAAGCCATTGTTTTGAGTCCTATCCTCTGCTGCCAACAGGAATGTCTCCTTTCCCTCCTCTAAGTGCCATTCTTTTAAATGCTTAAAGAAAGTAATCATGTTAACCCATAACCTCCTCTTCTGGAAACAGATCATTCACAGGTTCCTCAGTCTTTCTTCATAGGGCTTAGTCACCAGGCCCCTGATCATCTATCTTCCTATCCACCTGTATCCCAAGTTCTTGTTCATACACACTGCTACCCAGCCAAAAGTGTATCCCACATCCAGTAAGCATATTTTGCATTTTTGTTACCCAGGTAGACAACCTGGCAGTTTTCCCAATTTAATTGCATCTTATTCAAATCTGCCCACTTTTCCAATGTATTCAGATCTCATTGAATTGTATCCCTGTCTTCAAGAGTGTTTGCTATTTCTCCCACTTTGGTGTCACCTGCAAATGTAATGAGTAATTCCTTCCTACCCTCATCCAGGTCATTTATAAAAAAATATTGAAAAGCACTGGACCTAGGACTGAGCCCTGTGGCATTCCACTGGACACCTTCCTCCAATCAGATGTGATGCCATTGACAACCTCTCTTTGAGTGCGGTTATCCAGCCAGTTCCCTGTCCATCTAACCATTCTAGAGTCCAGTCCACAGTCCACTGGCTTACCTATCAGAACATTATGAGGATTCTTGTCAAAAGCTTTACTGAAATCCAGAAAAACTGTATCAACAGCATTCCCACGATCCAGTAAGCCTGTCGCTTGATCGTAGAAGGAGATGAGGTTGGTCTGGCAGGACCTGTTAGGGACAAATCCAGGCTTACTTCCCTGTATCACCATATTGTCCAACAGATGCTTGAAGACTGACACCCCCCCCCTTAATACCTGCTTCAGTATCTTCCTTGGAACAGAGGTCAAGCTTTGTCCTTATTCCCTTTCTTGAAGAATGGAATGACATTTGACCTCCCCCCATCTTCCAGCACATCACCTGTCCTCCAAGAGGCCTGGAAGATGATCAACAAAGGGTCTGCAAGGGCTTTCAAAAGTTCTTTAAGTCCACTATCTTAGTAATCCTTTTAATTTTTTGTTTCCTTCGGCAGCTTTTACGTACATTGTTTTCCAGTCTCTCTAACCCTAATTCTACTGCATTGTTTATTGGAGGTCTTTGCCATCTCATTGAATTGTTTTCCACATTTTGTAATCTGCCTTGAGTCTCAATGAGAAAGGTGGGCTGTAAATGAAGTTAATAAATAATAACAACATTGAAATCCAGAAGCAAATTAATTTAATAGCCTGATGTAGTAGCTAGACCAGGGGTCCTCAAAGTGATGACCATGGGTGCCATGGCAACTGCCAACACCTTTCCAGGTACCCTCAATCTAACCTATCTCACCAGGTTGTTGTGGTGATAAAAAAGAGGTGAAGAGAATGATATAGGTTGCTTTGGTTCCCAGGAGGAGAAAGACAGGGTTATAAATGATTGAATGAATAATAAAATCTTTAGGAAATCAAGATTACTAGTGCTTCAGACATAAAAGTAAAGGATGCGTTCATTACAGAGTTCTCTCTGACGCATGGGAATTAAGAGTTCTAATCTGCTGTAATTTTAGGGTTCTGAAAGTTACTGTATATTTTCAAAACTAGATCCAAGGGCCTTGAATGCCAGCCTCTATTAATTTAGAACATGTGTTCTCAGAGAACAAGGAAACAACCACCACAAATTTACCTCATAGCAAAAGAAAATAGAGTCCCACTCCTTTAACAGAGAAGACTATACAAAGGTAGATTACCTATTTCTTGTAATGTGGACCAGTCAAATCTTACAAGCAACACAGACAGCTTCATTAGTGATGCGAACGCTAATGAAGGCGAAAGTTTAAAAAACCTTTCTAAATATTCAACTGCTACTTATTTGGAAAAGACAATATTTCTAGTTTATTCCATTTATAATAATAATATTTGATTTATATACTGCCTTTCAGGACAACTTAACGCCCACTCAAAGCAGTTTACAAAGTGTGTTATTATCCTCATGGCAATCACCCTGTAAGGTGGGTGGGGCTAAGAGAGCTCCGAAGAGCTGTGACTGACTCAAGGTCACCCAACTGGCTTCAAGCAGAGGACTGGGGAATCAAACCTGGTTCTCTAAATTAGAGTCCTGCTGCTCTTAACCACTACACCAAACTGGTTCTCTGGGGTTACACTGAGAAGGAGTTAGGAAATTCGCTGAAAGCATTTCAGAATATTTAACAGGGATTGGACAGGCATTAAGAAGACAGGATTTAGATTTTGCTGTTTTATTTATTTTATTTATTTATTTAGAACATTTATATATTGCCCCTGCTCAGGGCAGTTTACAAGTAAAACAATAAAACAACTATTAAAACACATGGCTGTTATATGACAGACAACCCATATGAATGCCCAATAAGAGAACAGCTTTTCTGGCATCCATATGGAGTTTTGCTCTTCTAAAATGAAAAGGGTAGCCTTGAGGCCAGTCACTGTCTCTCGACATAACTTACCTCACAGGGTTCTTGTTAGGATAAAAAGAAGGAGAATGATGTTGTAGGTTTGCCAGGCTCCCACCAAAGGTGGACAATATCCTGAAGACTGTAGCCTTTGCCTGCCTATTGCTGGCAATCAGTGGGAGACTTCCGGGTAGCACCTGAAGTGACGTCACTGGCAGGCACTACATAGTGTGTGAGCTGTGTGTGCACACAAAAAGGTACATAACCAGTTCCCCCCTCCCACCAGTTGCTAGGGGGAACCAGGCAACCCTAAGTTATAAACTGCTTTGGATTCCCATTAGGGAGAACTGCAAACTATATATATAAAAAATGAATAAAAAGGAACCCAATAACAGCCAGTTGGCCAGCTATTAACAATTGTCAAAACAGGGTTAGAAGGGCTCCCTGCAATTTCAGCTTCAGATTTTCAGTTATATGCAATGAGAATGGTGCAAATACACAACTGGGCTGAAGTCCAGAAAGGGATAAAAGTAACTTAGATTTCTTATCGGTACAGCCTCTCTGGGAAGCAGAAGATGGGAGCTACCACTTCAACCTCTTTCTTACCCGTCGTCTGTACCAACTTGCACTGCCTTATTTTCACCTTGAATCCACTTAACCAGAAGTGGAATTCTTGCATGCTACTTTAGGCATTTCTGGCCTTGAACCAGAAGCCAAGACTGAAGCTGGCATGCTGCTTAGTGAGCTACTGTGATGTATTAAGAGATAAATAAGGTGGAACTGCACATCTCTGCCTTGTCTGACAATATAAAAATTTAGCCATTGTGCTGAGACTGCTAAAGCTGAGTCATAGAATGAATTGGGCCATTCATTAGTCAGTCTTCTCAGCGCCTGACACAATTTGTTACATGAGAGATAAAAGGATTGATTGGATTGTGCCATCACCTAAGAAGAAATTATATTGTACTAGAACTCTAAGAATGATTGGCCTTTAATTGGTGCCTTTGAGAGCAGAGAGAAGGTGAAAAAAACTTGCACATGTCTCAGCCTCTTGTTCCACGATTAACAAATGAAGGGAAATATTCGGTAGGTCTAGAGAGGGCTTGGAGCTTATTAAGATTGCTCAAACTGATGCTCTGAAGGATTTCCTGAGTATTATCCTTATTCCCTTCTGCACTCAAGCTTCAGAGCCCACTTCAGATCTAGGGTAAAATAAAGATGAACTATGTTGTCTCCCCCCTAATTGGCAGGCAAAATTAAGCCTCATAAGTGGCCATGCTGGCCGTAAACACCAGTCCAGTCTTCTGTTACTGCCTTCTCAATAGAGCATTACTTTCTACTTGCTACACTCCCAGTTCAAGCACTGACCTCCCCCCCCCCCCAGTACCTATTCTGAATTTAAATAGGGCCTAGTTATGAGCCCTCCGACATGCAATTAAGAATCAGGCACACAAGAAATACAGGTGGTGACAGTTGTAATGGAGTCCAATGCCCCTAAGAGAGACTAGAGATTACTGCAGCCATGATCAGCATTCATATTATTGCACAAATTCCAAATGTTATTCTGACCAATTATCATGTCTGGTGTGGATATTCCAGATTTCAGTCTCTCCAAGAGGAGAATAAAGAAGCAGGAGTTTCAGGCAGCTACAACCGACAGAAAAAGATGGCACATTCCGAATGGTCAGCTAAGGATCCAATGTCTTCTTGGATTTCTCAGTCCTGTCCATATCCACCTCCTTCCCATTGGCTCAGAACAGGAAGAGAAGGGCAGCTTGAACAACCACGAAAACTAACTTTGCTGGCTTCCTCTTTCTTAAATACAGCATCGCTTTTTTAGTCCCAAATACAATTGGTCTTCTTACATCAAAATGTTATTTACTATAGGTAAAAATGGTAAACCACCAGTTTTAATCCAGATTTTTTAAAAGTGAAATTGAAGCATCAGAAGGAAACATTAGAATCTTCCAGCATGAGCAAAACCTGAAGAAGTGTTTATCTGTGTCAAATTAACCTAAGGATGTTTTTTACAGCTATCATTTTAACTCAGACAGCAATTCAACAGGGTTAGACTTTGAGACAAAAGTCCAGGTCCTTGTCCAGTGATCTCAGAGGGGCGTGGGGGAAAGGCTGTAGCTTTCTCACTGACACATGCATTAGTATCTATGGATGACCACCACTGAGAGCATTAAGCCAGAATTCTAAAATTATTTCATGGCACCACAGAGAAAATTTTCATATGCATTGTTCATGCTGTTACTTGTCTCTTGTCTGAAACATGCAAAATTCACATTTTTGTAATGTTAAATAGCTCCACACCAATGGTCAGAGCCAACAAAGAAGTAGCCAAGCGCCATCCTGTCCTCCCTATTTGCTTATTAAAGTATTTATAGCCAACTTTTCCCACTTTTCTAGGAGTCTCAAAGGGATTTGCAAAAGAACATCTGCCAAAATGGGCACTATACCTACTACTACTACTACTACTACTACTACTACTACTACTACTAATAATAATAATAATAATAATAATAATAATAATAGATTTATATGCCCCCCCCTAAGGACAACTTAACACCTACTATGAGTGGTTTACAAAGTGTGTTATTATCCTCACAACAATCACCCTGTGAGGTGGGTGGGGCTGAGAGAAGCTGTGTGACTGACCCAAGGTCACCCAATTGGCTTCAAGCGGAGGACTGGGGAATCAAACCTGGTTCTCCAGATTAAAGTCCTGCCACTCTTAACCACTACACCAAACTTAAAAAAACAATAAAGAGTAACCAAACAGCCCATAGGTCTCAGTCCTCCAAAACCTCAAGGCAGACATAACAGCCGCCCTTAAAAAGCCTACCTAAACAGTACTGTTTTGCACTGCTTCTAAAGCCTACCAAGACAAGCATGGAGAGGCCATTGCTCAGAGGTAGAGCATCTACTTGGCATGCAGAAGGCTCCAGGTTCAGTCCTTGGCATCTCCAGTTAAAAGGAACAGATAGTAAGTGATGTGAAAGGCCTCTGCCTGAGACTCTAGAGAACCACTGCTAGTCTGAGTAGCTAATACTTACTGACTTTAATGGACCAAGATTCTGATTTGTATAAGGCAGCTTCATGTATTCAAGCAAAATTTATCCTGAACTTCTCTGGGAGGCTGTTTCGGAGGGACAGTGCTACCACCAAATATGCTCATGATCAGGTTGTGGCTGATTTAATGGTTATGGATAGAGGACCAGCCAAGAGAAGTTGCTGAGAGGATCTAAGTCTGTGAAGCAGTCCAGGACAGTCCTATTAAGCTTGACTGACACTTCTGGAAGTGCATACCACCATCCAGGACTATTAGTTGCATGCCACTGGGCTGCAACCCAAACATTCTTGAGATGAGAGAGTTTAGCATCCATTTAGCATCCATGCAGTCTGATACTAAAAACCAACTCTGTGTCTGCCTTATTTTGAGAACATTTTGGCAGACTTTCCTCAATGTGGATAAATGATAACTTGAGTGTGCAGTTTTGAAAATTGATTGCATAATTCTTAGAGGTCTTTTCTCCATTTTCTTTTCTAACACAAAAGATTTGGCCTCTTGGGCACTGGGCAAGTAAGGTGTCTCCCCTATTCATCTTGCAGGTACCACATTTGTCAAGCTGCTTCCTTGCTTTTTATGAAATTGAATCTGTGCTTATTACTCAAGGGATGGGACACATCGATCTTGTCAGGTTTCACTTATAAACTAAGCTTCTAAAGTTGTTGCTCAGGTTGCAGAAAGAGGTTTTGACCAATTCACAGCAATTAAAATTGGTAATTGCCCCAGACTTGTTCTCTATTTCATTTCACACTGTGCTGGCTGAAGGGACCTAACTCTAAGTGTCCTCCAGTCAGCACTAAGGACAAGGACAGGCCTTTCTGGATGATTAAAAAGCCCAAGGGCATGACCTTGCCAAAGTTAAGCACTTTCATCTCTACAGAATCAAGAGAGAGTGAATAGGACTTGATTGTGCCCACACTTCCCCTCTTAATACTGTGCTGAGGTATGAAAATGCTGATCTAATGCAAATAACAGAAGAGAAAGTCTTTACTGAGGGAGCATTAACCATAAATATTTTTGCTCCAAAATAAAAAAAAAATGATCAGGTTTGCCTCTTCTTCTTCTCTGGATTATTTATTTATGAGCTTCATTTATACCCCACCTTTCTCCCAAGTGAGGACCCAGAGTGGCTCACATCATTCTCCTCTCCTCCATTTTATCCTCACAACAATCCTGCGAAGTAGGTTGGCTGACTGCGTGACTGGCCCAAGGTCAACCAGGAAGATTCTTCCATGGCAGATTAGAGATTCGAACCTGGGTCTCCCTGGTCCTGGTCCAGCACTGCAACCATTATACCATGCTAGTTCTGATCATTTTTTTTTTAAGTACAAATATATGGAGACAGAAAGACAGTATTCTTTCTGGAAGCTGCTACCAAAAGCAACAGCTCCGTTGCTTCAGAGTATGGATGGCTCTGGCACAGTGGATAGCTGTGCTATTTTCCACTTTTAAACAAAATAAGGAGAGGTACATATTTTATCTTCCCTCTGTTGGGTCAGCTTTCTTTACTGAATTTTCTGTCTCTCCTGTTGCTTTGCAATGGCTTATGTATATAGTGACCATAAAACACACCACCTAGTTTATTTTCATTTTCTTTGTTTTGGGGCCAGTTGACAAAACATAGGAGGCAGCCTTTTAAAAAATTCAGCCTTTAAAAAAAATTGTACAGCTGAGGACCCAGCAACCTATGGGCTACCCAAGGACTGCCTAAGTGTCAGAACTTTTATTTCAGCAGTTAGGCATCCCACTTCCATTTTAAAATCGACACAGAAATATGACTTGTTATATACAGGGTTGTTAGGTTGCAATCCAGAAAGTCACATCGTACCACCGATTTCTTCCCTCATCTACCCCCTTCCTCTCCTGCTATATGTCAAACCTGTAGTCTATATTACCACAGCAGGGTTGGGTGTATGAAAGGACTCGTGAAGAGAGGAGTGGGAGAAACTGCATCATCCCCCATTCCACTGGGGTTTTTGAAGATCCTTCATAAACCTCTGGATTGAAATCTGTGGCAGCAGCATAGTGTGGGTTGCAAGCGCCCGGGGCAACTCCCGGCCGGCAGGAGGTGGCGTGCATGCGCTCCCAGGCTCCTGCGCAATGTCACTTCTGGGAAGTGACGGCATCGCACAGGGCACAGCAGGCACTCACAAGCGCACCCTTGATTTGGGGCCACTCACTTCCCCACCCCTTACCCCTCTGCCGCAGCCACTTGCCCCACCTGCGAGCACTCCCCGATTTGGGGCCGCTTGCCTCTCCATCCCTTACCCCTCTGCCGCAGCCGCCTGCACCACCGCCACCCGCTCGGCATGCTCCTCGACCAGCAGCCGTGGAGGACCAGCTCGGCGCCCAGCAAGCCGGCTGCCCCGTCAGCATGGCAGGCGGCAAGGGTGGTGCAGGTGGCCTCTCAGCTCCTGCGGATGTGGCACAGGCTCTCCTCAGCAGCCTGTCCCAGACAGGAATAATCAAACCTCTCCCCATCTATTGTTCTACCTCTAGACAAATCAGTAAGCTATTGTTCTTGACAGCAAGACGTCAAGCTTGCCGCAGGAAATGTTTTGCCCTATAATTGGGCTCCATAGCCATGTGCTCTGTGTGTATGTTGGGACCTGCCATACATGCCCAAATTCATTTGGGCTTCTTCTCTTCTCCATGAAACACTGGTTATTTTACTGCTGTCTTCATAGACATCTGTCTTCAAGACTAGTAATTATCAGTCTCCCTAAACTGCTTTCTCCCACTTTTCTCCCTGCTTTTCTTATTAGACTTGTGTGTGTGTGCTGTTTGTATTTGTGTTATTGCCCTTTTTATTTCTCTTTTAATTAAAAAACCCTTTCCTGTTTAACTCTGTCTGATTTATTTGAGAGTACTCTAAGGGAATAATCCCCATAAACATTGGAGGAGATTCCTAGTTACCCCCTTTCGCTTGCCTCCTTAATGCTAATTCCCCCCAACCAATTAAGGAGACCTTCTATTTCAGTAACACAGCAAGCATCTGTGAAGCTGATTCCAGCTGGGTATTTTTGCTATTTTACTGTGTGAATTGCTAGTACAAGTGCCACTTTTCTAACTTTTTACGTCCCTTGGTCAATAAAATTTAATCAATTTTTAGAAGTATCTCCTATTCATTTCCAAGATAGCTCACTCGTATATGCTTGCTTATAGTTTTTTTAAAGATTGGGGCATACACGAGTGAAGGCCAGATATGTGCTCCCTTTCCCTCCTTATTCCGTGACAACTCTGGCCAATGTGGCTGCACAAAATAACCAGAGCAAATAACTTGCCCTTAATTTGTCTAGCTCCTCTCTATCTGTTAGAAGCTATCTCTCTTGCTTTATCCAATGCCTTTGTACTTTTTCTCTGGAATGCTTTAAAAAGCAGGGCAGCTTTAAAGAAGTGACACTTCAAGAAACTAAAAATGCAAATGTAAAATACTGCCACATGAGATGCAGGATCCAATTTAAAACAGACAGAAAGCCTTTTATTAGGGAAATCCTTAAGAACATCAGAAACATCTCTATATTTCTTCACCTCAGTAGTCTTGGGAGTGTTAATAAGCCCCAAGACCATTTTTCACTCACTTGTTAATCCTGGTGCAAAAGGCTTGCATACATCCAGGGTTTTTTTTTTTTTTTCACTTTCTTCCTCTTCCCAGAGGCACCAATTACAAGGCCAACCATTTTGAGAGCCCTGCTCAATAGATGGCACAATCTAATTTCTACCAATCCAAGCAAGCCTTTTATAGGTCATGCAACAAATTGTTTCAGACACCAAGAGTCCACTAATGAGCGGCCCAATTCATTTGATGACTCAGCTGCCTTGGCATGAGACTCACAATGGCTACTTTTTTTCAAGAAAAGCAGGGCAGAGATGTCCAGCAGCACCCATTGCCTTCGAAACCAAGGATTCAGCCATGTTTTCAGCTTTGGCATCAGTGAACCATACGTAGCATGATGCTTAAGGGACAGGCCTCATAACAGGGCCCCAAAGGCCCATATCGAGGCACAGAGAGAAAGAAATCAGGTCACAGATAGAAGTGGAGGGCTTCTCAGGCAGCAGCCAATAGGATCAGAATGATAATCACTTCAGTCTTTCTCCGACTGCTGCAGAAAGTGTAAAGGAAGCACAGTACATCAGCCATTCTACCCTTCAAAAATTGCATTCTATAAGCTGTGGGAAATAATTAGAGATGAGCATGATCCAAAAAAAAATACCAAGCCGTTCATGGATCCAGGCCGCTGCCGAACCCAGGCCATCGATTCTAACCGATCAAGTCCCATTTCCGATCCGGAATCGGAAAGGCCAAAGAGGGAGGGCGCCCTGCTGTTTCCAGTGATATAGGAACGGTGGTTGGCAGGGGGAGGCGGCGATGAGCCGCCTCCCTTCAGGGAGGGAGGGGACATTCACACACACACACACACTTAGAGTAGAGGGGGAGAGTTTTTAACCCAGCAACGAGCCGCCTCCCCTCAGGGAGGGAACATTCCCAGGGCCGGATCTATGGTTGCCAGCGCCCAGGGCAACCGTAGTCAGGCTCTTGCGTGCACGCGCGCACTCCTGGGTCCCCCCACCCCGCCCACACAGCAAGCCGGCTGTCCCGGTGTGCTGCGGAGCTGGCGGCAGTGCGAGTGGCTCGGCAGCTGCCCGCGCCGTTCACCTGCCCCGCAAGACAAGGGGCGTTCGGCTTGCCCACGTGCCCCTTGTCCTGGGGAAAGGCGAACGGCGCAGGTGGCCTCCCAGCCTCCCACGCTGCCTTTTGCCTTTTGCCTTTCCCCATGACAAGAGGCGGCTGGCTTGCCCATGCGCCCCTTGTCCTGGGGAAAGACGAACGGCGCAGGCGGCCTCCCAGCCTCCCGCGCTGCCTTTTGCCTTTCCTTTGTGCCCATGGCTTCAGAACACCCCCTTCCCCCTCCCTCCCCTGGGTTGCTGCTCCTTGGTTGGAAGGAAGCCTGCTAATCAAGGAAAGCTGGGCTTCCATTCGTGTTTCGAGGGCGACAGAAGGAGGGCAAACACAGCTCATTCCCCTGGCTCCATTGCCCCAGGAATAAATTACTGGTGCAAGAGTGTCTGCAATTCCAAACAGAAACCAATATATCCGATCAAGTCCCGAACAAGCAAACCCCCAACTGCTGGATCAGTTGCCGTGGACGGAACCGATTAGCTGAGTCACGATGGCGCAAATGCCAAAATCAGGGGGGGGGGGTTGAAATCGTAATTCAGATCGTGCCCATGTCTAATAATAACTCAGCTCACGTAAGCTGTGTAAAAATTACAACATTGAGAGGGGAGTGTTTATTTTATACTCTGCTGATGCTCAGAGGCTAATTTAACATA
This sequence comes from Eublepharis macularius, assembly GCF_028583425.1. Lineage (NCBI taxonomy): Eukaryota > Metazoa > Chordata > Lepidosauria > Squamata > Eublepharidae > Eublepharis > Eublepharis macularius. Next base: position 109,533,460 of record NC_072795.1, read on the forward strand.
GGCCTCTCAGCTGGACAAGCACGTTCATGTAGTTAGATTTCAGATTACCTGTTTAGGATAAAGGTAACTGAGATTTTTATAGTGAGGAGTCAAACGAATTATCTGGTGCATGTTGGGGTGGGCAGGGCCCAATACTACTAAGCCATAAAATATATAAAAAGTGAAAACAAACTATATCCATTATATACTGAGTTCATACTGTACAAATATTCAAAGCCCTAACTAAACTAACCTTAACAAATCCACTACTTAATATGCTACACAGGCTGAGTGAGCAGAATACCATCAGAGAATAGGAAAACAAAATCCACACTGTTTCTCCTTTCTTCACCAGACTTTAAGGACAGCAGAAGGGAGGCTCCTGGTGCAGGAAATAAAATTAACACTGCATCTCTCCAGTTCCCAGAGGCCAGGCTTCACCTTCCTGGTTAGCCCAGGAAGCAGCACTCACTAGCTCTTAGGTCAATGCAAAGGCCTCTGTCTCCCTTCTGTCTGGTTAAAGGATTTGGTTAGAATCCATTTTCCAGAACTGTTAATCTCAGCATTTCCACCTCTATGTCTCCTCCTATACTGTTTTTTCTGGCAAAGATGTCTTCTACCAATGGAGAATCTTCCCTTCCCATGTACCTTTAAGGAAATAAAGGCTGTGCTTTTGAGTTTTGCAGGGAGTAATTTGCTTATCACCTTTCTCAAGGGAAAGACTGAGACTGATTAAGAGTGGGGCTGACCGTCTGCCATGTTCTAGGGGAAGAGTAGCAGGTAAGGAGGCAGGGGAGAAGGAGACAGAGGCAGCTGAATCTGGTGAGGCTATTGTCATGGACCAACCTGGCCCAGTGGAGCAGAGAGACTCAGAGGACTCTTCTGAGGAAGAGGCAGCTGGTGAACCCGACCCAGATCCACAGCCAGTGGCAGAGGCACTGCAGGAGGAGGCAGGCCCTGAAGGCTCAGATACTGATCCACAGCCAGGTCCCAGCACATCGGTTCCTCAGCTTCCCAGCCCTGGGCTGGCAACAGAAAGCCAGGGGCAGGCCAGCTCTCCCCCTTCATCACCAGAGCCTCGGGAGCGCTGCCAGAGGAGGGCTAGAAGAGCCCTCCAAGCCAGAAGGCGCAGTGCCAGGCTAGCAGCACAGCACCGGCCCAGCATCATTAGTGATGATGAGTGCTCGCAGGAGCAGGACAGACAGCCGGCAGGTGCATGCTATAGCACAAGCAGCTGAGCACTGTGAGGCTTAAAAGCAGCCAAAGAGGGAGTGGCTGCGTGGAAGCAACGAGTCCGCTCACTACTGACCTTGCTGCTGTTTGGAACTGATTCTCTTGTCCCTGACCTTGGCCTGTTCCTGTGGATGTGTTTTTGGAATCCCCCTTTGGACTTGAAGCCGTGAGTGTGCCCAATTGGTGCCTGAACCTTGGAACTGGGTGCTGCCCTGCTCGGACAACTTGGGAGTTATCCCTTGCCTGCTGCCAGTGTGAGTCTGCACCGGGACAGCTATGCTCCATTTGCTCTAAAGGATCAGCATAAGTGATAATCAAAGAAACAAAAGTTTGCTTTTCCTATAGCATTGGTATCCTCACGTATGGAATGAATTGCTAGAGGCAGGATACTAAAACCTCCCATCAAGTAGAAGGGGTGGGGTCCAATGTTCATACAAGGAGGAGGGATTCCGTTATCAAGAGATTTGTTCAGAGTACAGGAAATTCATGAGAGCATCTCCAGATAATCTGAAGCAAGAGAAAGGGATGTCAGTGTTTCTTATTGATCCCTGGCTGGGAGAGTCCTAGGCCACGTGAAGCCAAAAAGATCTCTCCAAGAACATAACCTGTACAGAATCAACACAAAAAGATGGCATCTACCTTAAGGAGATCATATAAAGGGAAGACAATTTTATTTATCTCCATTTTATCATTTGCTCAGTAGGAGACAATTTTTGATCAGTATATATTTTTCCTTTCTATAACTGATGGCTTTAATTATGTTTTCTTCTATGAAACTAGTGTTTTATTATGGTCAAAAGAAGCCTAACTTGGCCCATGCTTACCCAGAAAAGATGGAGAAATTCCTGCTCAAAACTGTAGTATGACAGCTGGCTGGGGCCTCAAGGCTTTGCCCTATATTCATGGGAAACAAAAAAAATGCCTGTTATTGTTAAATGAAAGAACTTGGAGAAGATAAGGAAGATTAAAACGCACACCTCCACTTGTTTTGCTGGTGGAAGTGGTAAAAGGACACTATGATTGGAATGAGGCTGGAGCAGTAAACTCCTCATTAAGATCAAGTGATTAAAAACCTGGAACACTTTAAAATTACACGTCCGCTAACTGTTTTACATCAGAAGCCATGAGAGGTAAATGTTTTGATGAAGCATGCCTCTGAATAGCAGCCATATTTAATGAGGAAAGGTTCGCTGGTCACTGGTGGAAACAGGATGCTAGACTAGATAGACCCTTCATCATCTGCCCATAATCCCTTGTGTGAGGGAATGAATTTACCAGCTACATTCCCTCAGGGCCCAGGTGGCTGGAAAAACCCCGCAACTCTCACGTCTCCACTTGGTGCTGCTGCCCCTTTCCCTTTACACAGTAGTAATCCCTACCACACCAAATCTGAAGGAATATCCCCTGCTAGATGGATTTGTACATAGCACTGGTACTTCTCTTGCTGTTTAGAGGCTCTGTATCTCCAGCTTCACTTGCACTAGCTACCATGGGGACAATCAAATGCATATTTGTAGTTTTAAGTTATTGTGCTCAAGAGATGGCAAGCTTAGTTGTCACCTCTCCTCTTTACTGATCTTTGGAAAGCAGGACTGAATAGGCATAGTATGTTTATGGAGATCATGCTATGAGCTTTCAAAATATAAGTCTAATAAACAAAAATAATAAGAGTACATATGGTTTCTTTGAGCATTAGGTTGAGCAAGTATACAAAGAACACAAAAATTCAGTCTTCTTACCAGTCTATACTCATCCTGAATGATGTTTAAATAGGCTAGCAATTTTTGAAATTGCAGCATTTAAAAGTTCATTATTACCTTTGTTCTAAGAGTTGGGGCTACTCCCATTGTCCTTTGACGCATGGTCAAGATGGAGCCCCTGGTCTTTCTTGGCTTGTGTACAGAAGAGCCCAAAAGACAAGAGAGCTACTTCCTCATGTCCTGAGAATTTATAATCTCTCCTTTGAAAGTCCACCCCTCCTCTGGGGTTATTCTGGTCTCCCTGCTTCAAGAGGAAGTAATTATTAGTAGACATGGGCACGAACAGGAAAAAAATTCCGAACACCCTGTTCGTTGTTCATTGCTATCCACGAACAACGAACAACAAACAGAACAGAACATGTCCCCTTAACGAACATGTTTGGTGTTCGTGGCCCTTTAAAGATCCCTTTAAACTATCGGCTGGCAGGTGACAGGGGGGGATTCCCTCTTGCCACCTGCCAGCTGATAGTTTAAAGGGCTCTTTCCTGACACATGCAAGGGGCAGGGCCCTTTAAATACCCCACAACCCCCAGCCCCCACCCCCGTGTCCCACCCCAGTGCCGCCAGGCTGCTGCTGCTGGGTGCAAAAGGGACAGAGAGATTCTCTCCATCCCTCAAAGCCGGCATCGCGGGCCACTTCTGCCTGCTGTCAGAGGAACAAGGAGGCTCGCCTTGTCTCTCTGACAGCGGGCAGAGCCGATGCCACCGTGGGGCCACTTCTTCCTGCTGTCAGAGAGATGAGGAGAATCTCCTCATCCCTCTGGCAGCGGGCAGAGCACTTCTGCCCGCTGTCAGAGGGACGAGGAGAGACTCCCCTGGTCCCTCTGACAGCGGGCAGAGCCGGTGCCGCCACGGGGCCGCTTCCGCCCGCTGTCAGAGAGACGAGGAGAATCTCCTTGTCCCTCTGACAGCGGGCAGAGCTGGCGCCGCGGGGCTGCTCCTTCCCAGAGCCAGCGGGACAGAGAGATTCTCTCTGTCCCTCTCACCCTGGGAGAGCCGGTGCCACCCCCTTTGCTGTCAGTTTCTCTTCACAGAGGCAAAAACAGTACTGCCTGTTGGAAGCTACTTTGAGGGGTTACAAAACTGACCTTCCCAATGTCCAATGCCCACCAAATTTGCAGGGGACATAGTCCTTGGTGTCCATTGAAGACCCCCCATGTTTCAGAGAGATTGCAGCCCAGGAAAGGTATGATCCCTTTGCTGTCTATTTCTCTTCTGAGTGGCAAAAACTGGACTGTCTGCTGGAAGCTGAAGGGTTAAAGTCAGAAGGAAAGCCAGAAGGAGTTCAGACAGAGTTCAGGCCTTGCCATTGCCAGGGGAATTGATTGAAGGTGCCTGAGTGTCTGACTTCCCAAACAGCTGCCGAATGAAGGAGGCTTGCAATGACCACCTGTTCGTTTGGAATGGGGCCCGTTCGCAAACAGACAAATGAGCTGTGGGGGGTTTTTGTTCGTATTGCTGTTCGTGCTCATGTCTAATTATTAGTAGCCTTTTGGCTGTCCCAGTTTCTGTCCCTTTTTGATATAACATTCCAGCAAGGTGTGAAATGTTAATCCTTTGTTTTTACTTTGACCAAATCTATCTAACAGCTGTGGTGCCCTGTGTTTGGGAGACATGACTCATCTCTGAGACGTGTGTAGAGTGCAGCCCCCAATTAATAAAATATCAAAGTGGATTCTAGGGTGGAGGACATTTGTCCACACATTCCTTTCCCAATTATCCCACCTTCCTTGTGAAAGAATACATCTCTTATTTTTAAAAAATCGAATAGTCTGAACAGAGACATGCTTTCCCCCAATCAAATGCAGCCATTACACTAAGTAATAATCCCACAGCTCTCTATTAAATAAAAACTAGATGCAGCCTACCTCACAGATGTCAAGAAACACTTTTTGAGGAAAAAAACACTTCTTTAATTATTGTGAAACCTGATAACTAAAGCTTTTTGAAAATAATGGAAATTTTCAGGTGACAAATGCTTTGCACATCTCTGGTTCTAATTATGACTCATGCACTAAATCATTAGTTCTTGCTTCTCTCTTCAGAGTGTATATATATCACACATACATACATGTTGGATAATTTATTTTTTGTGAAAAGCTACATTGTTCTTTTATTGCACAATTTTGTTTTTAAAACTCTGGCTTAAATCCCAAACTTCCCTATTTGAATGTAACACCATTTCATCATGTTTCAGGTAGGTTTTCAAAAGCCCTTTTTTCTAAAACAAACAATTACCAATAACTTATGTAACATCTGAGAACAATGCAGCCAATGTTAACAACTTCTAAATCCAAATTATTTCAATGGAAGACAATTTAGCATGGGCTTATTTCTTCTGCGGGCAGCAAACGTTAATTAAAAATGTACTCTATACCAGTGGTTTCAAATCTTTTGGATATGGCCAGGGATGGTGGTGCCTGAGGCCAGGGTTGCGCATGCGCACACCTGAACTTTGTGATGACGTCATGTGACATCATCACACAGCGTGCACTGCCATCCCCATTGGTGCAGCAGGCAACTGGGACGGTGCAAGGGTGCCCTGTGCCACCCTGGACACCTGCCACATGTGGTCCGCAGCTGCTGCACCCAGCCGGGAGGCGTGTGCTGGTGGCGGGAGGGCTGGGAGGGCTGGGAGGCTGCAGCAGCTGTGGCTTTCCATCCCTCCTGCTTAGCCACCAGCTCCGTGGCATGCGCCTCTGGCCCCGGGGGCCCCGCGCTCAAGGCAGGGCCTACCTGTCTCAATGGGCGCGCCAGCCCTGGATATGGCAATCCACAAATCCAAATTTACTTGGTACGCAGATCCATCCTGTGTCGGCCCAAAGGTTTCTGGCACCCTAGTCAAAGTATGACCTTGGCAGCCATCTGGTCCATCATTCCATTATCTATAGTAGCCAACCATATGTTTTTGAGAAACCAACACACATCACATCTACTAGGAACTTCATCTTAGTATGAAGTTCATTTGTCATAACTGTGAGCTGGTAGTGTTACTAGAAGAAAAAGTGAAGAACCTGGAGGAGCAGATTGGTACCCTTCAAGAGATGAAAGAAGGAGAGGATTTAATCAACAAAAGTCTTCAGGCCCTGCAAAGAGATGGGGAGAGTGGTGGAAGAGATATTAAAACAGAATATTTTCCTAATGAACCTCCTCAGAGATCAACAACACAAGCCAGAAGGCACAGAACAAGACAGCACTCAGTGCCATTGGAACTGAGAAATCGATTCCAGGCCTTACTGACATGACAGAATCACTGGCAGATGTACAACAAGGACCGGAAAGTACAAGTAGGAAAGATGTGGAGATATGTACAAATAACATTAGAAGGAAAAGGAAAGTCTTGGTGATTTGGTGACTCTCTGCTGAGGGGAATGGAATGTCATGTGTCCAGGCCTGACCTCATGGCCCGAGAGGTGTTGCATGCCAGAAGCAAAGATCAAGGATATCACAGACCAGATGGCCAAGCTAGTCAAACCAACAGAATATTACCCATTTGTGATGGTCCACGTGGGAACATCACTGAACACATTAGGGCTAATTATGAAATCCTTGGAAGCCAACTGAAAGGAATGGGGGAACAGATGGTATTCTCTTTGATCCAGCCGGTCAGAGGAAGAGGAATGCAACAGGAACAGAAAATTATGGAGATGAACCACTGGCTGCATTCATGGTGCCGGCAGGAGTGATTTGGATTCTGGGACCACGGCCTACATTTTCTTGAAGATGGCCTGCTTGCATGCAATGGACTCCACCTGTCAAGGACAAGGAAGAATGTGTTTGGAAGGGACCTGGGGAGACACTGCAGTGGAATGGAGACAACTGGCATAGGAATTTGAGGACAGTAAATAGCAGAGGCCTGCCTGGGAAGGCCAGGTCAAAGATGGGGGTTGTAGCAAGGGTCCAGTGCCTATATACCAATGCCCAAAGCTTGGCAATAAGAAGGAGGAACTTGATCTACTAATGCAGACAAAAATATATGACTTAGTAAGCATTACAGGGTGGGATGATTGCCATGACTGGAATACAGTAGTGGATGGATATTGTCAGACTGTGGCTAGATAAGGCTCTTACTACAGGTTCCCCTTCAGAAGCAAACAAGAGTCCATTGTTTGAATAAGGAAACTTTACTGCAGAAAAGGTCCATTATAGTCCACTGTCCCGAGTAGGAGACTCAGGATGGTACACGATCATTGTTACCAATGAAGAGCAAAGCATGAGGTACAGAGTAACAATTCCCATCCGAATCAGCCTCCCCCCACAGTTCTCAAAACAACATCTTTCAGTCCTGGGAAGCTGCTCTCCTCCAAGGCCAATGCTTGGTGGAACGGTGTTAGACACAACATTCTCCTCGCGATGGGAATGCTGCCTGGGAACTGGTGCACCTGCGAAGAAAGCACTTAAACACTAAAAGCATTAGAAAATGGAGTCAGTACAGTTTAAACATACACTGGACCTGACATTCTGCCCCCCTTAAAACAGATCCCCCCCTGGCTTATATGGGTAACGAGTATGAAAAGCTTTGGTTAATCTAGGAGCATGAACATGTACAGAGTTCACCCATTCATCGTAACCAGAATCAAAGTCCTTCCACCTAATGAGGTAAAAAAGCTGATTTCGTTTGAATTTAGAGTCCAAAATTTGTTGCACTTCATAGTGTATTTGGTCGTCAATCAAAGTTGGGATGGGTGGAGCTTTGATGTGCCATTTGTTGTCGGTGGGAGCCCTTTTTAGGAGGCTGACATGGAATGTATCATGAACATGGCGCAAGTTCTTGGGTAAATTTACAGCAACAGTCACTTTATTGATTACTTTGCGTACCGGGAAAGGTCCAAGGAACTTTAACGCTAGTTTGCGGCTTGTCTGAGCTAGTTTCAGGTTCTTGGTGGAAATATAAACATGATCTCCAGGTTGTAAATCCCATTCGGCCGCACGATGGCGATCTGCGTACTTTTTGTAATCCAGTTTGGCTTTTTCGAGGTGTTTCTTAATAAGAGTCCACTGTTGCGCGGCCTCCCCCCACCAGGAAGATACATCAGGCGAGCTAGATGAATGGAGAGGGGGAGTGTCCAATGGGAAGGGATTGAAGTGAGCTCCATATACAATTTTGAAAGGGGCCTCCCCAGTGGAAGCATGCACACTGTTGTTGTATGAGAATTCAGCCAGAGGGAGAAGGTCCACCCAATTATCTTGTTGGAAATTAATGTAGCAACGAAGGAACTGCTCTAAAATCTGATTAGTTTTTTCGGATTGTCCGTCGGTTTGTGGGTGGTGGCTTGAGCTGATTCCTTGCTCAATATTCAACATTTGCAAAAGCTCCCGCCAGAAGTTGGCAACGAACTGTCCGCCGCGATCCGAAATCACCTTGGACGGAAAAGAATGTAATTTTACGATGTGTTTTAAGAATAAATCCGCCAGTTTTCGAGCGGTGGGTATAGCAGTACATGGAATAAAATGAGCTTGTTTGGAGAACAGATCTACTACGACTAAAATGCAATTATGTCCTTTCGAAAGGGGTAAATCAGTGATAAAGTCCATAGATATTATTTCCCAAGGTCTGTTAGGTGTTTCCAATGGTTGTAGGAGACCTGGGGGTTTCCCTTTCCGGGTTTTGGCGCTGAGGCAAATGGGGCAGGAGCTAACGTATTGGGAAATGTCTTTGCGCATGCCCGGCCACCAGAATTGCCGCTGTATTAGATGCAACGTTTTCAGATACCCATAATGACCAGCAGTGGGGGCATCATGACATCGCTGTAATACCTCCCGGCGGAGGCTGTCCGGGACATAAAATTTGCTTCCAGCTAGCCAATCCCCCTGTGGGGATTGGGTCAGTTTGTTTCTAGGTGCCCTATCCCCCTCCTTTTCCACTTCAGTTTTAAGTTTCGATTTCCACTCCTGGTTGTGTGGGAGGGGCTGGCTTGCTCGGCTGCGGGTAGTCACCACGCCTCCCAATTGCGTAGGTGAGAAGACCGTGTCTACAGTCTCCTCCCGTTTGCTTTTGTGTTGGGGCATGCGCGATAGGGCGTCTGCCAGAAAGTTAGTCTTGCCCGGGAGGTAATTTAAAGTGAAATTGAATTTGGAAAAGAATTCTGCCCATCGCAATTGTTTGGCATTCAGTCTGCGTGGGCTTCGAAGGGCCTCCAGATTTTTATGATCTGTCCAGACCTCGAAGGGGTATCGCGCCCCCTCCAGCCAATGTCTCCAGTTAGTGAGGGCTGCCTTTACTGCAAAAGCTTCCTTCTCCCACACATTCCAATTTCTTTCTGCCTCCGAAAACTTCCTTGACAGGAATGCACAAGGCCGCAGTTTCCCATCCTCCCCCTTCTGCAATAACACCCCTCCTATCGCCGTATCGCTGGCGTCGACTTGTACTATGAAAGGGTAGTTCTCGTTGGGGTGGCAGAGGATGGGTTCTGTTACAAATAGCCCTTTCAGGCATTGGAAAGCAGTTTGGCAATCGGATGTCCATTGTAATTTGGAGGAGGGTTTTTTAGCCTGGTCCCCTTTATTTTTAGTTTTCAACAGTTCCGTTAAGGGGAGCGTGATCTGGGCGAAATTTGCTATAAAGTCTCTATAGAAGTTGGCAAAACCCAGGAAGGATTGCAGTTCTTTGCGGGTGGTGGGAGTTTGCCATTCTTGGATCGCTTGCACTTTGGCTGGATCCATTTTTAATCCCTCTTGGGAGATACAGTACCCAAGGTAAGTGAGTTCAGTTTTATGGAATTCACATTTGGACAACTTGATGGGTAGGTTATTATTCATCAAGGTGGCCAGGACCTTTTGCACCATTTGAATGTGTTCCTCCTCTGTGTCCGAATAAATTAATACATCATCAAGGTACACCACCACACCTTTATAAAGGAATTCGTGTAGAACTTCATTTATCATGGACATGAATACAGCCGGGGCTCCCGCCAATCCAAAAGGCATAACTAAGTATTCATACTGTCCGAGGGGTGTATTAAATGCGGTTTTCCACTCATCCCCTGCCTTGATACGGACGTGGAAGTAAGCATCTTTTAAATCTAATTTTGTAAAGATCTTACCTTGGGCCACGACGTTGAGAAGGTCTCGGATGAGTGGGATGGGATAGGCGTTGTTGGTGGACACAGCATTAAGTCCTCTAAAGTCCGTGCACAGCCGAAGTCCCCCATCTTTTTTCTTCACGAAGAGAACTGGAGCGGCGTGGGGGCTATTGGCTGGGCGGATGAACCCTCTTTGAAGATTGGTGTCGATGAATTTCCGGAGCTCTTCCCGTTCATGGAGACTCATGGGATAGAGTCGTCCTTTGGGCAGTGAGGCTCCAGGTAAAATCTCTACCGCACAGTCAGTTCGTCGGTGCGGGGGTAAAGTATTAGCTTCTTCTTCGGAGAAAGCGTTCAGAAAGGGCCAATACGGTTCGGGTATTTGGTTGATTTCTTCTTGGGTGAGAAGAGCCTTCTCAGTGTGAGTTGGATCACTACCCCAGTTTTGGTTCCAACGATGGTTTTTACAGTTGGCGTGACTGAAAGTGATGCATCCTTCTGCCCAATTTATGTAAGGATTGTGATCACATAACCATTTGCTGCCTAGAATTAACGGGTATTTGGCAGTGGAGCTGATGACAAAAGACCTTTTCTCCCAGTGTTGGCCCATGCCTGTGATTACTGGGATGGTTTCGGTGGTAACAGGGTTCATATTGGTGCCATCCATTTGTTCAAATATTACTGGATTTTGCAATTCACGAGTTGGTAGGACTAGTCCGTTGACTAGGGCTGGGGCGATGATGTCTCTTGAACAGCCCGAGTCGATAAGGGCTTGCACTCGGATGTGCATCTTCCTGTCTGGGTTAAGTAAAGTCACTGGCATGAATAAAATGGACCCAGGCGGCCGGTTCCTTGTAGGGACAGGCTTGGGGTGGATCTGTCGGTTGGGCCCTTTTACGACATCCATCTCGTTTCCCGACTGGGGGCTTTCTGGATTCACCTCTGCATTTGGGGAAGCGGGGTCGTATTCCATAACCTCTTCCGCTTCCAGCCCCCTTTCTGAGGCGGGTCGTTGGGAAGCGCCGCGGCCTCTGTTCGCTCGTGGAGCGGGAATCGGGCGTTGGAGAGTAGGAAATGGAGCAAGGGTTGGACGCCGTAGTTGAAGCGGAGGTCTTTGCACAGGCCGGTAGGGGCATTGTGCTGCAAAGTGACCAGCTTGTCCGCATTGCAAACACAGCCCTTGTTGCCATCTAGCATCTCTCGCTCCACGAGTGGCGTATCCAGCTCCCCGTCCTCCCTTCTGTAAAGTTAAGGGTCTTCTTTGTCCCGTTTGTTGTTGTTGTTCAACCAAACGGACTTCCAGAATGCGATTTTCAACTTCGCATGCAAGTTGGATCCAACCCAATAACGTAGGAGGATTGTCCTGCATAAGGGCTCTGTCCAGAAGTCTCGGGTTTAGCCCTTGCTTGAACAGGATAATTTTGGTGGACTCCTCACACCTAGGGCATTTGGCAGCTAGTTGTCGGAATTTCGTAATATAGTCCCTTGCCGACGTGCTGCCTTGTTTAATGGCTTGCAATTCTGTTCGGGCCCTGGTTTCCTCTAAGGGGTCTTCATATTGTGCTCGAATAGCGTCCACCAACCCCTGGAGAGTATTGAGTTCGGGGGCCCCGATATTGTATAGACCTACATACCAGTCCGCTGCTTTGCCTTGTAAGCGGGAGCCGAGATGCTCAATTTGACTGGCCTCGCTGCCGAAGAGGTGTCCCCACCGGTTGAAGAATTGCACTACTTGCACTAGGAAAAACCCTAGTTTGGAGGGATCCCCATCAAAAGTAGCTTCCAGTTTCACCCAGCCCATTGGGAGGTCTTGTCTCGGAGCCGGTGCTGGGTAGAAATCCGTCGGAAGCATCAAGGGTACTTGAGGTACGAGGGGAAGTAGTTGGGGACCCAGTTGTGGCAGCGGTGCTGGTTGCACTGGCGGCGGCAACACCGGCTGAGCTGGCGGCAACCTCGGCTGGGCTGGCGGTGGTGGCCTCGGTTGGGCGGGCGGTGGTCTGGGTTGGGCCGGTGGCTGTAGTAGTGGCCGGGCAGGCTGCTGCAATCTTGGTCGGGCTGGTGGTGGCAACACCGGAGGCGTCGGCAGTAGTGGTTGAGGTGGAGGTGGCCGGTGCGGTGGAGTGATGATCGGCCGCTGAGGGGCGGGTTGGTGGGGTCGTAGTGGTGTAGGCCCCACCGGTTGATTCGGAGGTGGTAATACGGGTTGGTCCGGTGGCAAACGGATCGGTTGCTGCAAAGGGATTAGTTGCGGTCGAAGCGGAAAGGGCCGCAGCGGCGAAGGCCTGATGGGTGGCGGGCCGCGCGGGCTTGCCCCTCCCGGCGTCGTTACCCTGGGAAGCAGAGGCTGGTCTTGTGGCGCCGGTAGACCGTCCCTTGGGGTTTGCTGAATGGGGACAGCTTCTAGCGGTTGTCGTGGCAAGTCCTCAGGCGGAGCCGGAGGCTCTTCCGATTGATCCGGCCAGACCGTTATTGGAGAAGCGGGAGGGGGTATCACCGTCGTCTCGGTTGGACGGGTTGGCCTTTCTTCCCCTTCTGCAGGCACCTCCGCTGGAGTTTCAGCTGGAGTCTCCTCGGGAGGTGGATCCCCGTCCGATTTAGGGGTTTCTGTTGGAGCTTCTCCAGGTACCTCAGCTGGAGTATCCCCGCTAGGTGGAATTTCGTCTAATCTAGGAAGTTCCGCGGGCGGTTCTCCCGGTTCTCCAGGGCAGGATTCCTCCTCTCCTGAAAGCGGCGGCTGCTGCGGAACGACCTCCACCGGATAGGAAATAACACTTTGGAGGGTAGCTATCTGTACAGCCATTTCTTCAGGTGATAATCTCTCTCCTGCCCCCATCGCGGAGATTAGGTGAATGGCATGAGCCAAACTTTCCTCCATGTCGATCAGCCTAGCTTCCAACTGTTGCATTCGGTTTGGACCCGGTTGCCCCATCACGGAACCTCCCTCAGTTGCACTCACCGGGGAAAACGGCCCCCAAGGCGGAGGGTCTCCTTGATCGACTCGCGATCTCGCTGCTAGAATTCCTTTGGCTAGGCCCGTCACTGCCGAGATGCCGGAATCTACAGCATGGGTGCGACTTTGCATCTGCACCCAACTTTGTTCAGGAACTTCCGTTGGTTCTTTCCACGGGGCAAGTTCCGAATAATCCCAACTCAGGGCGCCGCGGCGGGATGTGTCCCCGTCCGTCTGTTCGGTCGTCCTGTTCCAAAACAGCCACGGTTGGCTGCTATCCATCTCAGGGACAGTCTCTAGGCTTCGGCGCCCTTCCATCGAAAATCGTGGATGTAGTCCACCGGCCCGGCGCTCTCTCGTTTCTCGGGGTCTGGCTCCCCACTCCGACGGGGTGGGTAACGAGATCAAGGGGAGAGCGGCCGCCGTCGGCCTAGTCCCTTCACTGCCGAGATCGATGAGAGGCGGGGTAGAAGTCGAAGCTCCGGTCCCGGCTGGCACCAGTCCCTGAGATTCTTGGGGTTGCGCTGGTTGATTGTCGGGAGACGCATACGGATCAAACAAAGGATCCCTGTCCGGGACAACCTTGGATTCCGCTGGGCCCGACTCAGGCATGATTTGGTAACAAAATGTCAGACTGTGGCTAGATAAGGCTCTTACTACAGGTTCCCCTTCAGAAGCAAACAAGAGTCCATTGTTTGAATAAGGAAACTTTACTGCAGAAAAGGTCCATTATAGTCCACTGTCCCGAGTAGGAGACTCAGGATGGTACACGATCATTGTTACCAATGAAGAGCAAAGCATGAGGTACAGAGTAACAATTCCCATCCGAATCAGCCTCCCCCCACAGTTCTCAAAACAACATCTTTCAGTCCTGGGAAGCTGCTCTCCTCCAAGGCCAATGCTTGGTGGAACGGTGTTAGACACAACATTCTCCTCGCGATGGGAATGCTGCCTGGGAACTGGTGCACCTGCGAAGAAAGCACTTAAACACTAAAAGCATTAGAAAATGGAGTCAGTACAGTTTAAACATACACTGGACCTGACAGATATGAGTTTTTCAAGAAGAGGAAGTGGCGTAGAGGAGGTCAAGTGGCATTGTACGTGAGGAAAGGGCTTGATTGTCATGAAATACTGGAAGGGGAGAGTGACAATCCAGTGGAAGGTATCTGGGTGAAGATTAGGGAGGGAAGGATAAGAAGTATTGTGGTGAGGGTCTGCTACAGGCCCACTTGACCAAGGAGATGAGGTGGATTCTGCCCTCCATGAGCAGCCTAATAAGGTATCCAAGAAATACAATCTTTTAATTATGCGAGACTTCAACTTTCCTAATGTGCATTGGAAGACCAACTCTGCTACATATCTAGGATCACACAACTTCCTGACCTGGCCAACAACTTATTTTCTCAAATGGTGGAGGAAGAAATGAGGAGCTCGGCCGTACTGGACTTGATACTAACCAACAAGAAAGATTCCGTTGATGGGGTAAAGTGGTGGGAATCTTAGGGAGAGATGGCCATGTCCTCCTAGAATTTCTTTTGCTATGCGGTACCAAGGGAGTTTGTAGCCAAATGTGCATGTTAGATTTTAGCAGGGCAAACTAAAGATATGGTGAGAGTTATTTCATGGACAAAAATGCTGGAAGGGAAAGGAGCAAGTGAAGGGTGGGCTTTCCTAAAAGAAGAACTCTTGCAAGCTCAAATCATCACCATTCCACTAAAACAGAAATGTAGTAGAGGATATAAGAAGCCAGTGTGAATGAACAGAATGCTCTGTGATGAGCTAAGGAAGAAAAAGGAGATGTTCAGGAAATGGAGAGTAGTAAACTAATCTAAGGAAGAGTATCTAAGGGATAGTTAGGCACTGTAGGGCAGCTGACAGAGGCCAAAGCTTGGAATGAGCTGAGACTGGTGAATAAGGCTCACCACAACAAAAAGACGTTCTTCAGATACATGCGGATCAAACAGGTAAAAGGGGTGATACCCTCATTGCTAGGTGAAAATGGACAAACTCTGTCAGAGGACAGAGAGAAGGCAGAAAAGCTCAATGCCTACTTCACCTCTCTTTTCTCCCAAAAGGAGAGAACCAGCCAACCTAGAGATGGTCATAGGCGAGGCAGGGGTTCAGGGCTGCTGGTTGACAAGGAAAGAGAAATTGTTGAGAAGTACTGTGCTGCATTGGATGTGTACAAATCCCCAGAGCCAGATGGGGAGCATCCAAGAACACTTAAAGAACTTTCAAAAGAGCTTGCAGACCATTTGGTGAACATCTTCTAGACCTGTTGGAGGACAGGTGATGTGTCGGTAGATTGGAGGAGGGCAAATGTCACCCTAAACTTCAATAAAGGGAATAAGGATGATCCTGGAAACTACAGTCCAGTCAGACTGACCTCTGTGCCAGGGAAGATACTGGAACATATATTAAAGGTGTCAGTCTGCAAGCATCTGACAACATAGGGAAGTAAGCCTGGATTTGTCCCCAACAGGTCCTGCCAGACCAACCTCATCTCCTTCTACAATCAAGCGACAGTCTTACTGGATAATGGGAATGCTGTTGATATAGTTTTTCTGGATTTCAGTAAAGCTTTTGACGAGGTTCCTCATGATGGGTAAACTGGTGCACTGTGAACTGGACTCTAGGATGGTTAGATGGATGGGGAAATGGCATCCAAAGAGTAGATGTCAATGGCATCACATCTGATTGGAGGAAGGTGTCGGTGGGAAGGTTCAGGAGTTCAAATAAAACACTTCAACCTTTGACCACTCTCTTCATCTCCATTATTCCCTTTAATCCTCTTTAAGATTTTAAGAAACTCACTCTAGTAACCATCAGGAGGACCCATTTTACTTGATTCTTTGTCAATGAACATGGATGTGCAATGAAGGGGGGGGGGCGGAAACCAGATAATGTATGACATGGAAGATACCGTTTCCAGAGTCAGGTCTTAGTTTTCAAAATACAGGTCAAAGCCTTGCCTCAAATTTATCACTGAAGTTGGTTCTTATAGGAGCCCCTTCAGACATGATTTTCCTTCAGAAATATTATTTTACATAGGAAAATGTAAGGTTACTAGATGCCGGATAGCTCCCCTGCCCTCCTCCCCCCACCCCCGCAATGATTGTTTCAAAGGTTGGGAAAGTGAAAATGTGAAAAGCTGGCACGGAGGAGGATGACAGAAAGAGAGCAATGCAAAGGGCAAGGGCAGCCATTAGGGAAGACTGGCCTGCAATCCACTTTCAGAGGCTTCGCAGACCACTTTGGGGTCCCAAGCCACAGGTTGGGAAGCATTGGTCAGTTCTGTACCTTTGCTGCTCAATCAACTTTATTATATTCTTAACCATAACACTGTTTAAATTTCACTCCACTTTTCATCCTTACTATGGCTATATTTGCCAAATATATATATATATTTAAAATAAAATTCCTGCAATATTATTATTCAATATATACTTTACCATTATTTGTGTATTTTATTTTGTTTTAACTGAGCAGCAGCACAAAGTATTCTCCTTCCCCCTTTTGATTCCTAAAAAATTGATGCTGGAGATCATGGGACCAGAGTTGACAAAAAGCTATGCTTGCAGTAAGGAAGAAGAAATCAGGCAAAATTGCCCCTCCTCCCTTTTCCACCAATGAAGAAGCTAATCACGACAAGCAAGGGATGAGAGGAAAAGATGCAAACACAGTGCTTGCTCCTATAATAGCAAACTGTGGTTTAATGTTAACTCCTGAACCTGAGATTTGAACAAAGGCCATCCTGACTCACAGCTCAGTCTCTTAACTATAAAGATATATCAAATTTCTCCTAGAAGCAGGGACAGTGCCAGGGTTTCCGGCGCCCGAGGTTGGGGTTGCGCACGTGCACATGCGCGCGCACACCCAAACTGCGCGTGCACCCAAACACGCAGCACATGCTGCTGCCAGCCAGCCCCATTGGTGCGGTGGGCAGCTGGGACAGTGCGCGGGTGCCCTGCAGCGCCCCAGACGCCTGCTGCGCGTGGTCCGTGGCTGCTGCACCTGGCCAGGAGGCATGTGCTGGTGGTGGCAGCAGCGCAGGGTGGGAGGGCTGGAAGACTGCAGCAGCTACGGCTTCCCATCCCTCCCGCTTAGCTGCCAGCTCCACAGCATGCGCTTCCACCCCCAGTGCCCCCTCTGGCCCCCCGCGCTAGAGGCAGGGGCCTACCTGCCTCAGTGGGCATGCCAGCCCTGCCTGGAAGTTTGCCCTTTGATTTCTTAAGAGCTTAAATTTACATTTTCAGCATTTTTAAGATACACCATACGCATGATCAGGAAACATTTTTTTTAATATACTGCGCATATACGTTAAGAATGACTGAACACAAAGTAAGTTCCATTACTTGGTCCCATTTACTTATCTTACAATTACACGCTGAATCAACAACGACAAAGATATTCCACCTCCACCAATCCTTAGAACAAGTTCACTTTGATACACCTGGAGAGTTTTCTCACAGGAGAGATTAAAACCTTCTGCATATATTGCCAGGTAAGTAGATTAATAAAGAAGTTATTAAAGAAACTTTAGAAGAAAAAACATTAGGTGAGCTTCGGATGTAGTCAGTACTTTTGTGAAATTGTTTCATTAGCGCAAAGTAGCTCAAGTACCAGGGTACCTACCTGAGACTGCAGAGTGATGAAGGCAATTTGTGTTGTTGAGAGGACACTGTGGGGTCTGTTGATGCCTCTTGATAATCTATAGCACCAATTTCTATACTTGGAAAGAACTAGCCGGGAATGAAAAAGTGTGTGCCAACACTTCATAGTTAATTCATTTATTTATTTGCTTGTTTGTGTGACTTATTTCAACTGTTGCGCCACTAAAATAAATACTTGCAGCTCAGTCCTCAGCATGTTTTCTTGCAATCAATTACAGACAGAAAAATGAATAGGACAGACCTGCAGGGTTTTTTCACCTGTGCCGCTTTGGAGGTAATTATATTGTAACTGAACAGGACAGTGCAACTAAACCATTGCACCTACACTGGTGTAAAGGCTTGAGAGAGATGTAGGTAGAGAAATAGTTGATTAATTAATACCCAAAATATTAGAAGCCCATTGCCAAAGCTCCTTTATATTAGGATTATTTAGATGCTGCAGTTCTGCAAGACTGCAGAACTCACAAAAGGATGCAGAGTTCAATTTGCAGAATGCTTCCACTTTATTTATTTATTTATTTAAAAAAGCAAGTCTCTAGTCCTTATGAAGATATGCTGGAAAGCATATTGCCCCCTGAAATTTCACAAGCCAGAGCTCTAGCTGAATAAGATTGTGAACAGATGGGGTGAGGCTTCAGTTTCCATACCCTTCCTACCACTAACAACACTAGAACTATACAAAATAGGAAAAGTCTAAATGCAGAATTAATGATACTCTATAATGGTGCTTCCACACTAGCTTTTTACTGCAGAACAGATGCCCCCATAAAGCATCACTGCCTAGAGCAGATAAGTTATCCAGGAAGATCTGGAGATGTTGCAATTGATCTCTCAACTATCTTGCCAAGAAAGGCAAATTACAGTCTGGACAATAACAGGCTACATCATTCTTCGTGAGTGAGTGAGTGAATGAGTGAGTTTTAGTAAAGCACAGATAACTGCCTTTTCCAGGGACTGGGGAAAGGTGCCCTGTGTCATTGACTTAAAGAGCCAAAGACAGAGACTGGAAGAAAATAAGATCAAGAAGCCTTGGCTCCAAAATGGGTAGCTCTGCTGACTGAAAGCTGCAGTTTTAAGCACATCGTCAAAAAGTCCCAGTAAACCAAATGCAACTTGCCTCTGAGTAAATATACTGTACATCTTGCCATATGGCTACAGTCCTTGATTAGTAATGCAGTGCCAGCATTTTTATTTGCAATAGGGACTATACAACCATGAGAAAACCCTTTTACAATTCTTCTTGCAGCTAAAGGCAGAAAAAGAAAGCCCAAGCAAGAAAAAAAAGGATGCCATGTGGACTCAACCTATAAAAATCAATGCAAATGTAAACAAGATGCAGAATTGTGGGTTTTGTTTTGTTTTTTGCCCAGAATTTGAATTTCCTGAGTGTACCTCTTCCCAACCCCGCTTACCATGGGGTATGTGCCCCAGTGGCTACAAAACACAGGGAGAAACAAAAGTGACCATCACATGCCATAAAGCTATTGGGCAACCCCAACCTACCAAAAGCAAATATCCCCAGGTGCTCACATTATGTCCCAAGTCCATTTTAATGTAGAAAAAAGTTGGATCAAAACCAAAGGTAACAAGTAGAGGTGGGCACAATCCAAAAAAAAATACCAATCAAGCTGATTGTGGATCGGCACCCGCGATGATCCCGAATTAACGATCCACACCAATCATCTCCCATTTCCAATCCGTGGATCGTGGATCATGGAGGCCAAAGCGGAGGGGCGCCCCACTGTTCCCAGCAATACAGGAACAGTGGCTGATGCCTACGGCATCTGTGTTTGTGTTTGGCTTTCTGTGTTTGGCCGTCAGAGCTGCCTATCAGGGTTTGCAGGGATGAGATTGGAGTGCCCATGGCTACAGAACACCTCCTTCCCCCTCCCTCCCTTGGGTGTCTTCTCCCAGCTGGTGACTGCTTTGCTGCTCCGTGGTTGGAAGGAAGCCCTGCTGATCAAGGAAAGACGGGCTTCCATTCGGGTTTCCGGGGCGACAGAAGGAGGGCAAACACAGCTCAGGCATTCCCCTGGCTCCGTTGCCAGGGGAATAGATAGCTGGCGCCTGAGTGTCTGGCTTCCCGATCCAAGCACAATCCCCCCGATCAAGCCCCGATCCAGCCCCCCTCCTGACCGCTGGATCATTGGCCGTGCCCAAGCACAATCCACCGGGTCCCGATCGCACGATTGCTATTATCGTGGGGGTTTTTTCGATAGTAATGCGGATCGTGCCCATCTCTAGTAACAAGTACAAAATGAAATGAAATGCTGGAAATGGGAAATGGTTGGTGTGGATGTTATACATGACTGGAGGACTGCTCCAGGGTTATGATTCACTGGGAAATGGTGATCAAAGGTATAAATAGTAATACTGGTTACACATTTGGAATAACCCATGTGAGAATCTCATCAAGCTATTTAAAGGATCTTTGGGAATGTTTAAGATAGGTGTGCTGTATTTAATTTGTTCTTTGCTACTAAAGTAGTCTTTTCTAGGCAATGAAAAGCAAAAAGAAACCCAGAGGAGAAAGAATGGTTGATTAAACTCTGGCAATTGGCAGTAATGGAAAGAATGGGATATGCCAGATGGAAAGGGAGAATGGGAAGTCACAGAAGTAAAATGACTGCAATAATTTGGGCAAACTTTATAGCATATTGGTAACCATCCCAACACAAAAATATTTTGCACATTTTTTAATATTTTGTAGGTCAGCCTGCCCCTTTTCCTCTGTCTCTTCCGGTCCCTCTATGTCTCAGGGCTTCCTACGTTACTTTTAGCACACACATGCATAAACTTCAAATAGATCATTTCCTCCTGGGGAGCTGACTTTTAAGTATCGTCTCTTCTTTCATTCTGTCTGTGCAAGACATACAATGACATCACAGAGATCATGTAAAATATGTTTTGACGCAGTTCGATACCTTCAGCACCAAGCCAGCCATGCTGGGAAAATCAAAGGAAGCTTATTGCATGTATACCCGGAGCACAGAGTGAAAGGCTGTAAGCATACTGGATCATACCATGGGGAACTTTTGAGTCGCTTAGAGCAGAACCACAAGTGACAAAAGGCACAGGTTGGACACTTGTCAGCTTCCCTCAAGTTTTGATGGGAAATGTAGGCATCCTGGTCTCGCAGCTTCGCTCTCTGACTGCTGTCCAATGGACTTTTCAACTGTCACTTGTCCAACATTCCGCCAAGCTGCCTACATTTCCCATCAAAACTTGAGGGAAGCTGACAAGTGTCCAATCTGTGCCTTTTGTCACTTGTGGTTCTGCTCTTAGAAAGACCGTGTTATTTCTTAAAGCTTATTTTGATTGCCTCGGCTTTGGACAGCACAACATGTTACAAGCACATGGCTAAGAAACAGTTGCCCTGTGTCCAAACCTCTGTCTGAGCAGA
This sequence comes from Eublepharis macularius, assembly GCF_028583425.1. Classification (NCBI taxonomy): domain Eukaryota; kingdom Metazoa; phylum Chordata; class Lepidosauria; order Squamata; family Eublepharidae; genus Eublepharis; species Eublepharis macularius. Next base: position 109,554,480 of record NC_072795.1, read on the forward strand.
TGAAACTTTGTAATGAAAGAGTCCACATTGTTTAATACAACTGATACTTTCCATGAGTATGACAAGAATTCAGTTAAAGACTGCCAGGCTGTTTGACCCAAGAGGAGAGGTAATGTCAGCAAAGGGAAAGAATAGGAATCAACTGGCCCATTCGGCCTACGATCCACCAGCAATTCATTTGACTTTAGATTACTTTTGTCATTCAGTAACATTAAAACATTAAATTAAGTCCTACTAAATCAGAACTGGTAGAACTAAGCAGAATGTACATTTGGGAAATATATTCTGGAGTTTTCCTCATAAAAGATGTTGGCTTTGGCTGTATTAGCCTCCTCCACAAACAGCTCACTAGACCATTCGTGTCAGGTGGGGGGAAATGGGGGGATTATGCATTTTAGCAAGCAAAGGAAAGTGTTCATTAATGAGCAAACAGAGACAAATCTCTGGGGATATCTCTAGTTGAAAAGCCAACCCCATACATTCTGAGGGAGGTATGCTCCCTCCCGTCCACATTCTTTCTTCCTGTGTCTCAAATGCATGATTTCATTTTTCTTCCTCCTTCCCACAGAGGAGAGTGTATGTGTGTGTGAGAAAGAGAACACACTGAAATTATGGGGGAGGGGTTAGAAATGAACTCTCTTCACTCGCTTGATTTTAGAAAATATAAGTTGAGGTTTTCTGCCGAGGGGGGGTCTATATTTTCATACATGGTGCGGACAGTCCAGCAGTAAATCCACTTGGAGTGTAAGGGCAAAGCTAAACAAGCCATAGCAGACATATTAACAGTGAAATCCTAAGCAGAGTTACTCTAGTCTAAGCCATTGTATGTGCCTCACAACTCTTATTTTGGTTTACAGGCCCATGAGACCTTCAGCTTAGATCAGAAAAGCAGTGGCATTGAAGCTACATCAAATCCTTTCCCCTTAAAGCCATTTGCACCCTAAAATTCCCCCTCCTTAAGCTGCTTTTTCATCTTAGGAGAAAAGATACTTGGATCCACGTTACAATTTACCCTGTGGAGACAGAAACAGTTGGAGGGGAGAGATTATTATAATGAGCTAGTGGCTTGTGGGCAAAAGGCTACAAGCTACGCCCCCCCCCCCCCACATACACACACACACCTTAAAATCTGGAGACTTCCCCAGAATTCATTCATTCATTTGGGATATTTCTGTGCTTCCTCTTCAAAGTCATGCTCAAGCTGGCATGCAATTAAAACAATGTCACAATATAAAACAAGACACTAAAAACAAGCCATTGGACATAAACAGCATAAAAACTATCCATAAAACAGAAATAGACCATGAAAAAGCTAGTGATATAAAAACCCTAATTAAAACTCTAGGCAAAAAAGCTTATTTTGGCCAGGCACCTAAAAGAAAGTAAAGTAGGCACCAAGCAAGCCTCAAGAGGCAAAGCATTACAAATGTGTGGCATCAACACTGTCTCTCTCTAGTCACTACCTACCTCCTCTCTGCAGGCGGGGGCCGAAGACAGCAGGGCTTGGGTTGGCAGGCGGATACTAATTGCATTAAAGTTGGAAGAAATATCAGAAGGTATCCTTTGCCTCTTCTGCATCGAGTCTGATTTGCCCTTTAGAAAAAGGGAAATTAAGGAGCAATAGCCACCAGTGCTAAGAACATACTTTCACTTGTTAGCATAGAAAATGAAAATAATAGTTGTGGCTTTTGGTATCTCTGAGGAATAGCTGAACGTGTGATGCTAGCGTGAACATTCCCGTCTGCTGTGTTTATACCTGCATTTTCTCTTTCTTCTTGTATGTCAGGCTTCGTGTATTAACTTTTTAAAAGTTAATAATATACAGTTTACTACGGTACAGGCTTAAAGCTCAACCTCTGCTGTTACTTGGGATAAAAAGACTTAAAGGTAAAGAAAGAGAATCATTGCAAAGCAGCTAGAACTTAATTTCTGGTAACCGAATATATTTGACGGTATTTCATTGCATTAAAAATTAATCAGATGGATTTTTTACATTTAAAAATGTGTCCATCAACCCAGTCTTTTTATGTTTGTGGCCGAATGGCCCGGCTGAACCATGAGTGCCACTCCATTTGGCCCTCTGAGGCATGTAGGCACCAGCAGCCCCCAGAGTTTCCACCCAGCGAAGCAGTGCTCTCCTGCCCTGCCCAACCCTTGGAGGGGTTTTCCATCTCTCTTTCAGTACCACTGCCACTATCTGACCATTTCACAAGTTATCCACTGAGAGGGCCAGTGCTCCCAGCTTCCCTTCCTGCAATGCCATTCTAAGGTGCTGCCTAGTCCTAGTCTCCCACTACACAGTCCCTGGTTACAACAGGGACAGGTTGCCACACTCGCACACTGCTAGGGAATTAGTGACTTACCAACTTGACTCCCGCTCTTCTGCTGGCACCTGTTTTAAATTGCATGTTCGAACTGCAGATGTCTCCATTATACGGAGAACAAATACCAGTCTTCAAAATAGTGAAAGAATCTATTAAAAGTTACATGCATATTCTCAGTACAACAACAGACTAAGCAAGGAATCAAAAGAAAAGGTAAACATGCAATTCCTCGCCCCTCACTCGCTATATGCCCTTGCTGCTCCTGCTGCTACATGCCCCTGCTGCTATTGTTCTAAGGCAGGGTCTTTAAGCTTAGAAGTTACAGTGTTCTAAAAGCTTCCCATCACACTTGTGCCTCTCACCTGGGCAACCAGCCCTTTGTCTGCTCCACATGACAATGTTGGCCATCAAGATGAAGTTCTGGTGTGAAAGCTCCTTCTTCCAGGTGTAATCAGCCAAGAGCAACCTGCAAAATGGATTCCTCTCCCTCCATTCCAAGGGATTTTATTATGTCTCGTTGCCTACGCATTGTGAATTAAAGAACCTTCCCCTGAAATCTCCAGCACGATACAATCCAGCCCCTTGCACCCCACCCCCACCCCCCAAGTCTCTGTGTCCTTTCTAGGTGTCAGGATCCCAGTTAAGGTGTGAGCTGACCATTGGTACTTGGTGAGGTTTGGGAGCAATTGACTTCCTCCTTCGTGGCTCTTTTCTGCCAAGAAAGAGAAAACTTTTTAGGACTGAGTTTGGGGAGTTGTGTCAAGCCCAAACCCCAAAATAAAATGCGTTTCTCCACATCATTCAGAACAGTGGGAAGCAGAAACATGCTTATTACTAAGCAGTTTGGTAGAATTGGAGGAATAATGGGGGGAAATATCCGGGGGGGGGATCATTTTTTTTTAAGCAAGGTCCACCAACAACAAAGCCCAGAAGAACCAAAGTGAAGCAAGGGAACCACTGTCAAACCAGAGAGTCCTGATGTCGAACTTTAGAGTCCCAATGTAAAGAATCCTTACCGATGTAGGAGAGAGGCTCACTAGAGCCATGAAGTTTAAAGGCAGCCAGCAGCAGCTTGAAGATAGTTCATACTAGACGTCTGTGGAAGTTGAAGGACTCACAGAGAATAATAGCCACCCCTCTTCCCAGCTACTTGTGTGGGGTTGGTGGAGGACAGCATAACCACGTCACATCTTTATCTTCCAACCATGTCTCTGTTATGCAAACCTGGTCTGTAACATTCTGGAGAGGTGTGCAGTTTTGTGCCTCACTGCTCTGTTATTGCATAGTGTTAGTTCAGAGGTGGGGGAAATAGGGGACTTTGCATTGTCAACTCTCAGGATCCAAAATACTGGCCATCTTTGATAAATCTTACTCCCATAGCTACCAGCTCCCATCTACAATGAAATAGCAGATTCAAACATTATGCTCCAAGTAAAAATTGCCCCCACACCACTAATAAACCCCCACATAACCTCCACATTCAATGTGCTAGTATTCACAGAAAAGCCACACAGAAGTCCAGAGCTACTGTCATGATGTATTGAGGTTAGCATTGTCCAGCTTGTGTTTTTCTATGGCAGTACCACTCTTGATTTCCAGCTGAGGAACAGGTGTCGCTCTTCATCTCCAGGAGCAGCAGACCTTCTTCCACTTGTTCAGAGAATGGGCTGAATGGATCCCTGATGGAATCAGTAGAGGTGGACAAAATGGACCTAAGTTTGACACAGTCCAGCCCAGATCGTGGTTTGCAAAGATACGGTTCGTGGGGCTCACTTTTTCACGAACTTTGGTCCATTTGGGCCGATCCATTAGTCCATGGTCCATGAGTCCAGACATCCTGACACCAATCTATTAATTCTCTAGGCAATGGAATGGACGTTCGCAGACCTTCTGCACACCTTGGAACACACCAATCCTAGCCCTCAAAACCTTGATAGGCAGCTCTGGCTGCCAACCAGAAAGCTCCCGTTCTTCTCTATGCAAGCAAGGAGCAAGAATTAATTCCCTAGGCAATGACTGGGAAGGTGTCTGTGTGGTAAGTGAGGGGGCTCTTCCCCCACCCTTTTCTGTTTGATTTTGCTTCATTGCAACTTTTTGGTGCAGCAAGCCAATGCAAGTCAATTGGCCTTTGTGACTCCTAGTATCTGCTGGATGTTTCCTGGGGGCAGCCGCTTTGAGGGTCTGTAACTCAGACCTCTAAAATACAATCTTGGTCAAACTTGGAGGGTGGCTGGAGGAGAGCCTACTGAAGCCTCGCTGTGAGTTTGGCATCTCTGAGTGAAAAGGAGGCGGTCCTAGAGCCCCTGGAAGTGACAGACCATGGACCGACGAACCAATCCGTGAACAGGGCGGGTCCGTGAAAAGTTCGTGGTCTGTGGTCCATGAAACACAATGGACCATGGGCCAATGGTTCATGGGTTTTTTCCAGTCCGTGCCCACCTCTAGGAATCAGGCATATCTGTGGCTATTATCTTCTGTGGCTATTATCTTGCCTGGGATTAAGTCCCACTGAAATCAGTGCATATCCTGCTCTTGCTAGTCCTGGAGCAAAGAGGTAAAGAAGCAAGGTCAGGAAACTGTCCAGCAAGAAAATATTGCCTAGAATGGAGTAAGGTCCAACACTTCAGCAGCAGAGAAATGTACTGCAAGATAACTATAAGTATTAAAGAAGCAGCACCAATGGCTTCTAGGTAGCAAATGATGGATTTTATAGCTGGCCTGACAGCTCCTCGCTTCCTGTTTCATCCCCAGAGACCCTGATCCTGGAAGCATCTTGTCTTCTGGAGCCAGCTGGGAGAAGGGAAGCATCATCCCGGCCAGGGAACATTGCTCCATCTGAGGATTGCTTCCATCCATCTTCACAGTTGATCATGTTCCTTGGGTTCAGACGGTCCAGAAGTAGGGAGGGAGAATGCCTAGCATAGACTACAGTCGTTGGATCTTGTGGTCCTTGGATTCATATAGATCCAATAACAATGTGTCTTCCATAGCTGTAGTTCCACAGTCTGTGTCTTCCTGGGCCCAAGATGTACTAGGATTTGCAATGGTCTCTCCCTCTTATTTTGAGGTTCCCTAAGGTTCAGGGACCTGACAGATACTGACACTGGGTCTTGCCTTCTGAATATATTCAGACAGGATCTGGTTGCATCTCCCATTGCTTTTAGTGAAACTTATGGACTTTCTCTGCCTTACTCTCTTGGTGTCCTTGACAGGATAGGTTGCCTCAAGTTACAGATTGATGAAACAGCACACTTCTACTACAGGAATCCTTTGCAAGCTATCCACAGACTTAAAGGTAAGCCACACTCTCTCCACCTCAGTTTCACCACCACTAACATGAGGATAATAAAACCACCCTAACTTCCAGAGCTCTTGTATTACTGCGATGTGCATGAAGCACTTTGAACACTCAAAAGCATTATGCCAATGCTAAGTTTTAAGAGTCATTATTGAATTCTGAGGGATGGCACCCCACTTGGTTCTTCAGTAGTATTTTTTTCTCTTGAATACCAAAGGGAGTCTGCTGACAAAGCTGCATCTTTGAAAGGAACGCTTTGCTGCAGTAAATGATATTAGTTCAGACTATCTTGACCATTCTTGCAAATGTTGGAAAGTCTCATTATTTGTTTTTTAAAGTTAACCTCTGTAAGTGGCTTTTTATGCATGTAGCAGAGCCGTGGACTAAAAATGAAGACACTTATGATAATGGTTTAGAAAATGGACTCTTTAAAAAAAAATAACAGTACAGGCTTTAAATGAGAGTCATTTTGATAAAGTGATACCATGTAGCTGCAAAAGGAGTTGCCAACTCATGAGGCCAAAATTAAGATAATAATATAGTTCTGAGAGGGAAAAAAATCAATATCCATTTTACAAAAAATGTCCACCTCTGACTTCACACGGCTTCCTTACAATTAAGGGTATTTCTGTATGAGCCTTTTTTCTGTCATTAATATCATTTGCTCACCCATTATTGAGAATTCCGATAATGTTCCTCCCAAATGGTTGCATTCTCATGTTTTTTCCATTGCTAGTCTTTTTTAAAAAATAATCTGGTTTATCATATTTTTTTAAAAAAAAATCTTCAGCCATAATGGCAGCACAGTCCTTTATAGTAAGAAGTGACTTCGGCAATTCTCTCACCTTGCATACAGGAGCACTGGTGATCTAACTGGACGACACAGTTTGCTTCACATGCATATTATCCTTCACCGTCCCCAATCACTGGTGAAACTGACAAAGCAAATAGAAATCCCTTGTCAGTTTCAAAGCTGACTTAATTTTAAGCCTTTTTAAAAAAAAATAGTAAGACCAAAAACCAGTACATAAAGGGCAGGTATACTGTCATAGTTAGACAGTGAAATCCTAAGTAACAGGCTAAGATTGGAGTGGAATAACTCTGCTTAGGATTTCACTGAGAGTGTAGGAATAAGATCTAGGAGACTCAGGTTCAGACCCCCTGGTTTGCCATGGAAGGTTGCTGGGTGACCTTGGGCCAGTCACACACTCTCAGCCCAACTTACTTCACAGGGTTGTTGTCAGGATAAAAGGGAGGAGTAAAGAATGGTATCAGCTGCTTTGGATCCCCACAGGGGAGAAAAGCAAGGCATAAATAAAAGGCCAAGCTACAAGTGATGAATGACACTTGAATGGCAAGTGAACAGACTCACATGTATTCCTCCCTGTTCACTTGTCCTCAAGTGACAAGAGCGCAAGTGAACAGGGAGGAATACATGTGAATCTGTTCACTTGCCATTCAAGTGTCATTCGTCACTTGTAGCTTGGCCCAAAGTGAATAAAAATCTGATTTAACCAAAAAATCATGGGATTAGGACTGCTTTAATCATTATGCTAAGTGAGTAGTGGAATAATGGTTCGAATGACACAGGGAATCTCTGGATCTGTGTCCATGCGAGGAGTAATCAAACACATCACAAGCTGTGTGAGAGAGAGAAGTATGATAAACCCTCTCTTTGATGCACTAGTTTACTGCCTGTGAGAACCTATTTATATGGGAGAGCAGAACATTTAAGAATGTAACATTCCACCTGCAGTGAGAAGTGGTACGGTCCAAAATTCTATTGCTTCAGTCTGCCAGTTAATTCTTCTTGATATACAAAATGGATCTGAAGACTGGTCTAAATGGGATGTTGGAGTGAGAAAACACCAATCAAGCAAGCAACCCTGTACTCATGCAGGAATCCATGCACGAACCTCTGGGTTGCTGGGACCTCTGTATGCATTGTTTGCCTGCCAAAACTGTAGCCACCTGGGTCACAGATTCAACTCTGAGAGCAGCTGCAGTGATTGCTCACTGAAGAGAGAGCTGCTCACATCTTTTCCCTTCCCAGGAACATTAAAACAATAAACTAATTAAACACTTGAAACAAAACAAGCATACTAACGTACTCAGCAGGTACATGTTTCGATTTTAGAGTAGTTCAATTAGTATAATTCTGTAGGTTTTCTGCATATTTGAAGTTCGCGCTAGAGATGTTATGAAAGGAGTGGTGGCAAAATAAGAGGGAGAGGAAATTGAAATTCTTCAAGAAGTTTGCACAGATAGAAAAGGGAGCATGAAGCAGGTGTGGGAATTTGCAAACATGGAGTGGTGATGAGTCTGCAAAAGAGCTGGATTGTTTTTACTAGTAAGGTATTGCAGCACCACTGTTTCTGACAGAGGGATAAAAAGCTCTGATTCTGTTAATGAAAAAGCTTTGCAGTTACTTCCCTTAAACAAGCAAGACAGCAGTGGGGAGCAGTGATTTCCAGTGCAATCCTAGACAGGCCTACTCAGAATCTTACTCAAGCTGACTCAATGAGGTTTACTCCTAGGAAAGTGTTCTTAGAATTGTACTGTTGGTTTCCAGAGCACATCACATTACATGCTAATCACAGTGAAAATTGGAGGGGGGGGGGATGCCTGGAGGACTGTAAAAAAATCATTCTACAGAAATGCATCTATTTAATCCTAGGATAAAGTTTTGCACACTAGAGTTCACCTCATCAGATGCATTTGGGCTCTAGTCAATGAAATGTGCTAGCCTTTATTCTAAAGATGCAGCTTTGTTTGTGTGTCCTTGTTTGTGTGGCTCCCTGGTCTTGCAGGTTCCTCTTTTGTCTTCCTTCTTCTCTACCTCCTGCTCCTCTGCTGGCCTTCCTCTGTGTTTACCTGTCCCTCTGTCCAGTAACGACTTACTTACTCTACCCCATCTTCTTCCAGATGGATTTCATCATTCAGACAGTGGATTACAACTGACTCCACCTACATATAAATCCTTTTAGGGATCTATTGCAACACTCCATCCAACTCAAGTGGAAGTGTAAGCTTGGGGAGAATTGGAATGAGAGCTGGATGGAGAACTGGGAAAAATCAATACAGATGTAGAGTTGGTGGCAAGCCATGGGGTTAGATCCATACTTAATTTTCCAGTGGCATCATAGAACTTCCCTGCTTTCTCTTCCCACTGCAGCCTACATATTTCCTCAAAATACTGCTTCAGTGAGACAAGGGACCTTAAAGAATGACATGGGGGGGTTGCAATGAGAAGGGGGAACCGTGGAAATTGCTGATTTAGTCTTGATCCAACCCATGATCCAGACAAGGGCTTGTTAGTCCACTACCTTAGGCAATATGAAACAAGGGAGTTTTACCCCCCCGCCCCATGCCTCTGACTCATTAAAGGAAGCCAGAGCCTTGAGTTTGCAAGACCTGGGCAAGGCTGTTAATGATAGGATGTTTTGGAGGTTGTTAACTCATAGGGTTGCCATAAGTCAGAAGTTACGTGATGGCATATTAAACACAAACCTCTGCTGAGTGGCCACAAGGGTACCAGTGCACAGACAAGGCGGGTGCTGGTTTGACTTTCAGCTGGTCCTGATGTCTCTCTCATTAGAGTAGACTTTACTTCTTGAATGCCACTATATAGGATTTAGCAAATACTAAGCTTTAAAATTGGTATATGCCTGCCTTTCTCCCAAACATCAAATCCTACACTCCAGTGGCACGGCCTGCGTAGTGACTGTGGAATGCAAGAAAGTGGAACCATTTAGCACCTGACAGAAACCTTCATTATAGAATCGCTTATGCAATGTAAAAAAGACTGATGCAAAGAAGAGACAAAAGCTTCAGCATCTGTAGAGGAAAGGATAATCTAATCTGCAAGAGAAAAGGTGGCTATTAAGGAATCTACGTATACAAGGCAAAGCACACTAGTGCCTCTGTTACCTGCTTTGTGCATTGAGATTGCTATCAGTGTGCCTAAATGCATGGTTTATGGGATTAACTTATTTGTGCGTGCCAGTGGCAATTCAGTCTAAAATGCATAAATGTCAACTCTGTTCTTTATGATAGCATTTTTCTTCAAATGTTCACTTTCCTCCTACATTTCCTTGAGCTATAACTGGGACCCAAGAGTACTTCTCTGACTCTTCACATTTATTATAAATATTTAAAGTTTTTTTTTAATGCTATCCTCTAGACCACTTAAATAAGAAACATCTCACATTATGCCTTAACTAAAGGCCCCATCAGTTCTTCATAGAATTTGGCCAATCTCTCACATTTTTCACATGAAGGAATATGGCTCCTTGTTCAGTGTTTCTGTAACGAAAGCACTACCAATTTCTTCATGGATCTAATGTGCCCAGATTGTCAGCTTAGTGATTTCTGAATTAATGCTTTCCTATTATATTTATTATCTCCATCAGCTAATGATTCTCTGGTCCCATCTGTATGTTTATTTCCTTTTAAGCAGGCTTTCAGTGAAGCTGCAAAGGTCTTGCCTTCTGCCTAGAAATAGTAATAACAGCCTCTTTCTCTCCCGGTTCTCACATAATGAACGGGTTTTATTACCAGTTTGGGGTTGGATATCACATATTCAGCCATGTCATTCCATTGTTCTGTTTCGGTACTTAATCATAGTTCAAAATTCTGAACATTGTGTTCAGGGAGGAGAAAATCTTTTTTTAGCTAAGTTAAGGTCCATTTCCTCTATTGTAATTATTGCTTTTAAAAATTATTAAACTTTCCCCCCATTCTTGCTGAAGAGGAATGTGATCTGCAGAACGGTTGTCAGTAGCCAAGGCTCACGCAACCTTTTGAGGTAGGCCTCCTCAGCTGACGCTCCAGCATTATGAACACTGGATGTTTTCTCCAAGGAAAATTGGGACCTAATCCACTTTCTCAGCAATTCACTTCTCCCCTTACTTCTGGAATGCTGTCTTAAAAAATTCAGAAATCTGTAGAACTGTCTGGTTCTTCTTCAGTTGATGTGTTTGTTTTACTGCAGGTGATTTATCCCTTTACGTGTTACTAAAGTTAGTGTGATTCCCATGCTACAAGTGACGCCTTACACAGGTTGGACACTTGTCAGTTTACCTCAAGTTTTGATGGGAAATGTAGGCATCCTGGTTTTGCAGCTTGGCTCTCCATTACAGCTGCAAGACCAGGATGTGCCTACATTTCCCATCAAAACTTAAGGGAAGCTGACAAGAGTCCAACCTGTGTCAGGCGTCACTTGTAGCTTGGCTCTGAGAGAAGAGACTCTACCACCCATACTGCCTTCCAAGTAAGCCCAGTTGCAATCATATAGATGTCTTCTAGTTACCTCCTTCTCTCTCTCTCTTTCTCTCTCTCTCATACATACACATAGGGCCTTTTCACACTGCTTACCTTCAGTCACAATGAGCCGGAACATCTTGCGCGAGAAAAAGCGATCTTCCGTGTTTTTTGCGTGATGTTCCGGCTCATTGTGACTGAAGGTAAGCAGTGTGAAAAGGCCCTTAGTTTCCATGAAACTGGTATGATAAGTTTCAGTAATACTTTGTCCCTATTTTTAAAAATTATTCTTTTATTTATTCACCAATTCTGGTGCGCACTCAACCTTTTCCGAAAGGAAACCAAAAAGTCACTCTTTGAAGATCAGCAACTAAAGGAAGTGGACCTCAAGTTGTCCAGGTGCTGGTACAATTAAAGCTTTGCCTGCTCTTGTTATTTTAATTGAGGAGGGAGTAGATAGTCAAAGAAATTGGTTTCTGTGACGCAGGGTTTTCCCACACACATATCTTTGTCAATTTCACTAAAGGTCTGTGAAAAGTGATATATTGATTCATTTTATCAATGTAACTGAACCTCCCACACGGGTTTCAAGACAGTGAAGATATATTATGTGAAAACCGGTTGCTGTATACAGAGGGGTAGCTGTGTTAGTCTATTGTAACAAAACAAAGCAGAAGTCCAGTGGCCCCATAAAAATTAACAGTATGTTGGAATTCATACTGTTAGTCTTTAAGGTGCCACTGGACTTCTGTTTTGTTTTGCTGTACACACTGGCAACCCCGCCCCCTTCTCAATAGGGCGAGGCCCAAGGCTGAAAGTGAAAGGATGAATAAATCACTGAGCCTCATGCAGCCCCAACCAATCAGGGAAGGTTGGGGGCATGGGATTGTGGGTGCCTAACAGCAAGCTTTCTTTGCAGCTTTGGCACCCTGCCTTCTCTCATCCCTTGTACAGGATCGCCATAAAAGAAAAACGGGGACTTGGGAATGGGCTTCATTCTCTAATTTCTGGAGTGCTTTGAACTGGCCTGGTCATTTAATTTGGCTAGTTAGGCTCAAGCTAAGTGTCAGAACTAACAGGGGCAGTGTAGGTTTGTGTGGGGAAAGGTGACAGCTCTGTAGCATTGGAACAATCTCCTACGGTTGACAATTGCAAAGGAACAGGACAGAGGAATCCTTTGGGAACCTCTCTGAATCTCAAGGGCTGGTGGTTGCTCCTGGTCCTTCTCAGCCCGTTATGACATACTAGTGACAATGAAAAAGTAAGTATGGTACAAGCTCCTGTGTGAAAGCCTGGACCAGGGTTTCCTTTCCTAGGCTACAAGAGGCAGTCTCCAAGTCATACCGAAGCAGTTGGGAGGGAAGCCATTAAGGAGTAATTTACATCACAGATTTAATACAGTTCTACCCTGATCCCCAACATAGTACACTTTAATAGCAAGGTGTTTCCTAGTGCTCGCTTGCATCTTCCTCAAAGCTTCTCATCCTCCAAATCAAAGCGTTAATCTTGGCTTTCCTCCACTTAATTGGAGGAGGAGGTACTTCAGAAGAACACAGGAGGCATCACCTATGCAGAAACAGTAGTCCTCATCACAGAAGAATATTCTTTCCTCTGTTTAATTACTGTTTTTATGGTCTATCTTTCTCACTGGGACTCAAGGCAAATTACAGGATATAAAACAGTGTGATGCTGCGGCATAAAGTAGCCAGTGAACAATGCAATGGGCCCAGGATTACAGAATTAGAGAACAACGTGAATCACAGACTAACAGGAAATGGCTTGCTTGGCTTGGAGACTCTTAACGTTTTGTTGAACCTCCTAATATTTTGTGAATGGACCCAGTCCCAATGGCAGCCACTTTGTCTTATTCTCCCTCCCCTGCCCTTCACGGCAGCCCTTTTCTTAGGGTGCCTGTCCTCAAAATTTCAAAAGTGCCTATAGTCTCAGATGCAACAATGTTGGGAACCCTTGCCTGACACCAGTACCTAAGGCAAAAAGCCATTCTCAAAAGCAGATTTTTTAGAATTTATGGCTGGAAGACCAAAAATGCACTTCAGGTACAATACATCTGTTCACAGGTAACACCAAAAAAAGGAGACTGAAATAAAATTGTTAAATCCACCGTCCTTCATGATCACCAATTTTCTAACTTGATTCAAACATGTTTAAAACCACATTCTCGTCTTGCACACATGTGCCAACAACAGAAGGGCAAAAGCACTTGAAGAGGGCATGTGTGAAATCTGGATTTCTCTATAAACATGAGCTGGGAAAGGTTTTTCTTTACCAACCTAAAAGCAAACTTTCTAAAACTTTTGTGTGTTTAACAGCTATTTATTACAACCGGACAGATGGGGTGTAGTGATGTTAGCTGATGTATGGCAAAAGCTTTCCTGCCTGTCAGCTTGCCAGAGACCATCTGCTGTTCAGAAAATATGCTGTTTGTACAGTAAGTTAAGATTTAGGTTGCTGCAAGAGTTATAAAAAGAAAACCAACAAGGATGCAGAGCCCTTTCAGAGGACTTTTTGCCTGCCTCCTACCGCAGATTTTAAGCTTCTAATAAACGTGCTGCAAAAAGGGTTCTGCCTCACAAACCTGTCCCAATGCGTATTATTTTTTGTATTCTCATGATAAGAAGACCACTATGCCAGCATTATGCCTGGAAACACAAGGCACACACCTCCCCAGTCCATTGCTCACCTCTTTCTGTGACTGATGGCGTTGAGCATCAGAGAATGCAAACAGTGAGGCAGGTCCTTAAACTATCTTGGCTGCTATAAAGCCATGATTACATTGAAGCACAAGGCAATGTGGTGGGTTGGTCACCCTTCAGAGATGATGCATATAGCACTCAGTGTTGACTTGCATGAGAGGGAGGTTGAATCGCAACCATCAACAAACTTTCTTTTGGGCATTCTTTTTTTAGCAAGTAACTGCCTCGAGGGGAAATTACTGATGATTTACGACGATGGCAATTAAAAGTGAAAATTTAAAGATGAGGGTCATGGACACCTGCTTGCTTTGGCAAGTCAGAAAACCCTGCAGAAATGGGTGTCGCATGCAATTAAGACACTGCTTATGGCCCTATTTCATCACGCTGGCTTCACGAGGGCAGAACTGAAAGTCATTAACTAGCAAATTAGAGGACACGCATGTTTCCTGGGAGCTTGGCAGGGTTTCCGCTAATCGGACTGACTCTACAGGGGTAGGCAGAATTTGTCATGAAAATAATCTACTGTTTCATGTGGCTCCCCACTGCCTTGGAGTGGTATGATATTCCAGTGATTACCTTGGAAGGAAATATTGGAAACACCTGCTTTTTAGGAAGCTACATACAATGGAATTGTTTGGGAGGACACTTGAAAGGGCTAACGGTGATGCTGATAGGGTATTGTTCCTTGTTAGCAGGTTTTAATCATTGTATCATCATGTTCTATCATTGTTCTATCAACAACTTTTTGTTGTAAGCCTTAGGCCCTGTTTGGTCAAATAAAAGGTGGGTCATAAGAGTTTTAAGTAAGTAACCTATGGTGTTTTTATCTATTTGCAAATATGGACCATGAGTGAGGGGTAGCTGGATAGTGCCTAGGCAGTGCTAAACTCTTAAAGTGGCATTCCTGGAGCAAAACGATATATATTAGCAGATTTCACTATCAACTTTTCCACAAAAAAGTTGCTTCTCCCAGCTAGATGCAAAACTCACAGCTTCCTATACTGACTACATTTCAACTTCTCAGTACTTTGTCTCCAGACCCAACTCAAATAAGGTGGGTCACAACTAGTAGCCACTGATCATCAATGTCCATTGAAGAAACATCTTCAAAAATCTTCATCTAAGTCAATCTAAGTCAATCCACTGACCATTGGGGCTCATTATCAAGTAATCTGGTTATTCAAAAGATGAGCATCTCTTCACACAGCACGATCCCATTTCTCTTTACAGTATGTTCTAATATAAGATAAACTTGCAGTCCACAAACAAGTTCCTTTTCCCTTCAGGGGACCTAAAATTATTTTTAATAGCTGCTACTGGCATGGCAGTCTGGGAGCCACATGTATGTTGGTGGATTTAACAAGATCATTCTACAAGGTGATGCTATGGTTTACTATGAACTGGGAGGAAAAAAGTGTTGTGAAACCAAATTAGATCTCCTTCCCTCCCCAACCCCCTTTTAAGATGTGCAGCTCAGGAATAACAACCAGTAATCTTTTTCTAGATGGAGCTGTTCTTCCCGCCTTTAAGCATATGCGTAGCATGTTGAAGTCAGTGACTTCTCTTGTGCCTCAAGCTAGCAATGTTTATAAATATGTGGCTCAGCTGCCACCTTACCAGCCCAATCACTAGAAGTCTAAGTACTCATTACTTCCATGACATATTTTGGTTCAGGAAGTACTAGTTAAAATCTAATTCTGTAAAGGTTGTCTAGCAAACTATAACAATCCTTTACAACTAGCTATTCTTTGAAAAGTGCCAATTGATAATAACAAATTATTACAAACCAAGAGCATTAACTAATGCTACA
Source organism: Eublepharis macularius (assembly GCF_028583425.1). Classification (NCBI taxonomy): domain Eukaryota; kingdom Metazoa; phylum Chordata; class Lepidosauria; order Squamata; family Eublepharidae; genus Eublepharis; species Eublepharis macularius. Next base: position 109,569,888 of record NC_072795.1, read on the forward strand.
ATCTAGAGAAAGTTAGGCATGTCCAATTCTGATTGAAATCAATGGAACACGAATGGGATTGTGTGCTTCAGCCTATAAATTCTTGTATTCAGGGTTGCCACTTCACAATGAGTTATCTGCTGAGGAACTACTACATACTGAACGGAGGAGGTCAGTCTTGTCCAAGAGACAGGGTAGAAGCAAGTAGGGAGCCATTGACCAGCTTCAACACACGAAGCTGCTTTATACTGAATCAAGCCATTGGTCCATCAAGGTGAGTATTGTCTCCTCTGAAAGCAGCTTTCTGAGGTCTCAGGCAGAGGTCTTTCACATCAACTACTGCCTGCTCCTTTGAACTGGAGATGCTGAGAATTGAACCTGGGAGTTCCTGCAAGAAAGCAGGTACAAAACTTGCTGATGTAAAGAATGTTAATAGTATCTGCCAGGAGTGCTATCCACAGTAACGCCATGTTGTTTTCTGATGCTTTCTCATTCTGTAGTTTTCCAGTATTATTTGCCTACAGGTTCACAGAGAGCCAGCTGTGTTCCCAGGAAGGCCTTATCTACCAGGACTAGACATCGACCTTGGAGGAACTTCCCTCGCCTTCCCAGGCATCTACTGTAGCTAGGCAATGGCGGGGAGAGTGGAAGGAGGTTTTGATATATTGCAACTTGTAACTAACACGTCATTCTCAGCAAAGCTTCATGGTCAGCCAGAAGCTTTCATGCATTTGGATTAATTATGGACACCTGTACTTTGAATATAATCTTTCAATAAAGAACCTTTTGAATCAAGAGACCTTGGATTTCTTGCAGCAAGGGGTGGGAGATGAAATCAGAGTAACTGGAATTCCATAAACTGACAGTATCTTCGGAGCAGTGGGGATGGATTTCTCCTTGGCTATACCAACAAGCCAGGCTGGCAGACAAGAGTGGAAGGAAATGGGGGCAAAACTCCAGAAGCCCCAGGCACTCTCATATAACGTTGTATAACAAAAGGCCCAGAGGGAATTTTTGACAAGGGTGTCTGGTGTGCTAACATAAATTGCTAGGCAGAACGAGGAACAAAAAGGAATTTCTGAAGGTTCTGTCCCAGCATGAGGAATATCCTGAAAAGAGGAATCAGATCCTAGCACAACTACCTTCTATGCCATTAAGACTTTACCATGTAAAACTCCATCAATATCCCACCTACCAACACAGAGATGTCAAAGATGCATTCAAGGATGCATTCATGATCTGTGAGTGGAAGGTGATGATGCTTGTGGGTCTTCTAGGGTTGCCAGGTCCAGGTCCTGGTTGGGAAATTCCCGGAGATTTGGGGAGTGGAGCATGGAGAAGGTAGGGTTTGGGGAGAGGACGGGCCTCAATGGGGTATAATGCCATAAAGTTCACTCTTCAAAGCAGCCATTTTCTCCAGGGGAACAGATCTCTGTTCCCTGGAGATCCGTTGTAATTCCAGGAGATCTCCAGCTACCACCTGGAGGCTGGCAACCCTAGACCCAGTCTTCCCAGCTCTCCTCCCCCCCCCTCCCCAAATAGCCAGCTTTACTCTGGGAAATTTTATTCCAATGGTTGTGAGTTGGGAAGCTGCAACAGAGCGGGAGAACAGTGCCAAATCACTCCCCTCTTGCCTTTTCCATCAGTGGAGCTCTTCTCACAAAACAGGCAAATGAAAGCAATTTTTTCTCCTTTCCATCTCTCCACTGCCTCCTCATCCCTCCAACAGAATCTAACTCTGATTGGCCCAGCATTCCACCTGCTCCCATTGGCTGTCCCTTAGGAGAGGCAGCGCTGGAGCCAGCCCTGCCCATTACACTCACTTTCAGGGCTGCTCATCCACCATTACTAGTGTGCTCATTGAGGAATCTTTAATAAGATTCTGAGCCTCTGAGGTCTTTCAGAGTTGGAGATTCAGCCTGACCATTACCTGGTGAAGTTAAAGGTGGACCTGGCCTTGATAGCCCTCAAAATGGAGTTCCAAAATGGGAGTTCCCAACTAAAATAGGCTACTCATGAAGGCTCATGGATCCTTCTGGATTCCAAAATGAGTTGGGGGATTTTAGAATTCCAAGCTCAGGCCCCAATGAGGCTGCAGTGGAAGCATGAAATCTGAAGCACCTTGAAGCTATCAACAAGGTTGTTCCTTACCAATCACTTCCTCCCCTGCAATGAAAACCAGCCCTATGGTTCACCACAGAACTGGGTGATCTAAAGAGGACTGGAAAATGTCTGGAAAGATGCTGGCAGAAAACTCATGCTAAATCTGATAGAGCTTGCTACAAACCCAATTGGAAGACTTATGAAGCATCAATGATAGCAGCAAAGAAATGTTACTTTTCTGCAACCATTGCCATCAGCTAAATCATGTCCATCCCAACTGTTTAAGGTATCTCGACATTTTTTGACCCTTGATCTGATCTTTCCCTGGTTCGAGAACAGAAAATTAGCTGTGATATCATCTTTAACTGATAAAATAGCTCAAATGCAATCTGATCTAGATGTCACCTGTAATATAGGTGAGCTAGAAGTAATGTTTAACACACGATCTGGTCAGTTTGAATCATTTGACCCAGTAACAGTTATAGATATTGACAGAATTCTAGCATCTGCTAAAGGCCCTACTTGTACTCTGGAGCCACATAAAAGAGCCCTTGATGTCTATCATAAATCAGTCACTGACTCAAGGCATCTTTCCTCGGCCTCTCAAAATGTCAGTCATCTGCCTACTAATTATAAAGCTGTCCTTAGACAAATATGATGTAGCCAATTATTGCCCTGTCTCTAATCTACTTTTTCTGGGTAAAGTGGTTGAAAGAGCAGTAGACTCTGGTGGTTTGGACCCTTTTCAGTATGGTTTTAGGCCAGGGTATGGGATGGAGAGGGCTCTGGTGGCTCTAGTTGATGGTCACAGCCTGAATGCAGACAAATTCCATGTTTCATTGGTGCTCAACTGAATCCCACAATGCCTTCAACACAGTAGACCCTGCCATCCTGCTGAGGCATTTGGAGGCAGAAGTAGGTATCAGGAGATGTGCCTTGGACTGGTTTAAATCACTCCTCATGGCACATACTCAAAGTGTTGGAGACCAGCTATCCTCACTGTGGGAATTATATTGTGAGATTCCTCAAGGCGCAATTTTATCTCTCATGTTATTCAACCTCTACATAAAGCCTTTAGGAGAACTCATTTGTAGCTATAGAATTTAATGCCATCAATATGCAGATGATACCCAGCTCTATATCTTGCTATCCAAATCCCCTGGTGATGCCGTAGAGAGTGAGTTGCTGCTTGACAGCTGTGGCCAACTGGCTGAAAGCAAACAAATTCAAATGGAACCCAGACAAGACAGAAGTGATGCTGGTTGGAAAAGCAGAGATCTTGAAGGACATGGTGCTTCCAACTGTTGATGGGGTTCAGTTGACCCTAGCTGAATAAGAATCTAGGGGTTATACTGGACCCAGCATTGCAGTTGCAAAAAAGGCCTTCTCACAATTCAGACTAGTCTAGTGCAGAATGCTGCAGCTTGTTTACTCTCAGAAGCTAGATGGAGCATCCATATCACTCCCATTCTGCAGTCACTCCATTGGCTTCCCATCAGTTATTGGGCTCAATTCAAGGCCATGATGACTATCACGTTTAAAGCCCTTCATGACCTCGGCCCCTCATATCTGTGCAACTGCCTTTTCCTCTAGGCTTCGCTCATCTGGACCGGGCCTTCTGCAGCTGGGCAAAATAAACCACAGGTGCTTTCACTGTGGAAGCCCTCATCTTATAGAATGGCCTGCGTGAGGGGATCATGAAAGCTCCTACTTTCCTGGATTTCAGCAAACTATGCAAAACTAAATTATTCAGGAGGGCTTTCTACCCAGATTATAGGGCTGTGTTGTAAGAAGTAGCCCAGATATACGCATTGGTAGGGACAGGGACTATTTTCTACTCTGTTGGGTACTGTCTACTGATGTAGACATGCACCTACTATGGAGTTTCCATGTTGCAAAACAGGCCATGTAAATTAGTTATGCTTTATATCAGATAGATTTGCTCAGCATTATGCTTGTTTAAAGATTTTCTGCTACCATTCCCTATTTTATCATTTTCCTTGAAAATACATTGTATTTTCATTTGCACTGTGTAATCCGCCTTGGATCTCAGTGAGAAAGGCAGAATCATCATCATCATCATCATCATCATCATCATCTTCTGTGGGCTCCTAGGAATGAAGTCTGAAAATCATTGCCAGAGATTTCAGTGGCACAACTAACTTCTCTAGATTGAACTCAGTATCACTAGCATAAATCTTATGATAAGCCACATCAGTAGCTTTTCAAATACCTGCTTGCTAAATCTCATATCTATGTCTTTTGATTTCAAGGAGTGAAAATGCAGAACATGTTCTCTATTTTGTGTCTGTCATTTTAAAGAGCTGTTTTGATTCTTCTTACCAGCAAGCAGGTTATTGATTCATAATATGAAGAATTTGTGCATGAAAAGATGCCGCTTTTGGAAACAGCCCAGAAAAGTAACTGTAATATTCGCATAGCTTGTTAGAAAATCTTTTAAACCATGCAAGATTTCAAATGATCATATGATGATGATCTATGAAAAGAAAGGAAACTTCCTCCAGTCCAGTGTCTGTGAAACCATCTATACTGAGGACAGGTTCTCACTTCCTCCAGTCCAGTGTCTGTGAAACCATCTATACTGAGAACAGGTTCTCACTTCCTCCAGTCCAGTGTCTGTGAAACCATCTATATTGAGGACAGGTTCTCACTCAGTATCTAGTGGTTCCTAAGAAAAGGATTTTCATGTTACTTAATGCAAATTGCCCTGGCCAGGCTAGCCCACACCATCAGTCTCAGAAGCTAAGCAGAGTTGGCCCTGGTTAATACTTGGATGGGATGGGAGACCACCAAGAAACTCTAGAGGTGCTATGCAGAGGCAGGCAATGGGCAGCAGATATGTAAGTTTAAACCCAGATCTGCCACACTGATGTAGAAAGTGAGGGCTGAGCATCTAACTTAAGGCACAAAAGTATGCAAGCAAGGGGAACTCCCTCTTCCCTCCCAAGTATTTTATATTGGGCTTACTTCTGGTATCAGAGCCTCAGCTGAGAGAGGTAAACTGTAGGTTTTCCAACATTTTGGTGGCATCATAAAACCTGGGCTCCGCGGGCAATGTGTGACTAAGGTTTAGAATGCTCTGAAGCCTGGGGTAGGTGGTTCCCAACTCAAGGGGAAATCCAACCTCTCTCAAGAAGGGTTTAAAAAGATCTGCAGTCTTTTGTGTTGGATGGTTCATCTGGGAAACAGAATGGGGAAGGTAGAGGAGCGGCTCATCTCTACACCCTGACTCTCCAAAAGGATGTGCACCCATCCAGAAAGATGAGACGGTAACTTTGGTAACTCTCATATGCTTTAGTTAGACATTAGTAATTTTCTTCATATTTAGCTGCTTGCCTCAGTGTGCTATACGTTCCTAAATACTGTGTGCTTTTTGAATTTTATATTCTAAGGTAGGGGCATGCACCGAGAAAATTCCATTTCAGTTCTGGAGATTCTAAACTCATTCCATTCAATTATTGGTTTGTTCCAAGTGAGCTGGTGCCTGCTTGGATCTGATCCTTTGGGGTTTTTTTTTTTCATTTTCATGAATTTTGGCCCATTGCAAGGCAGGTGTTAACTGCACACGCACACACAGATGGGCACTGTTCTTTTCAAAGTTGTTGGGGAAACAAGGCTCTAAGGCAGCTGTTTTTGCACTTAACAGCATTAAAATCACTCAGAACACACTCCTCCCTCCAAATCACTGATTGGCCCACTGAGTTGAGCACACACACAACAACAATGGGGTTCAGTCATGGACCCCGAAGAATTCTTGGGGATAGGGAAAGTGTCAAGGGCAGTAATGGGGCTGTGCAAACGCACACTGTTCTTTTCAAGGGGGCAGAGAATGAGGCTTTATTCATGCTTAATCAAGCAAAAGCTACAAATTCACTCCTCCTAGTTCAAAAATCTGTCGATCTGATGACTTTCTCCTCCAGCACAAAACACACACAACAACAATGGACCCTGAAGGGTATACACAATGGTGGGAAACTGGCTGCGGCCCGACAGCCCAGTACCTAAGCAGGAAAGCATTCCGTTGCCAACCAACGGAGCAAAAAAATTTTAAAAGCCTGCTTGATGATAGTGGCAATAAATTATCTCTGCGTCCTACTGTTTCTTGTCGATGCCATTCTTCCCTGCACTTCATAGTTGCATTTCCATAATGAGGGCTGCCCCGCCCTAAAGATTAACACCTTCCCTCCCTCCAGTGGAGTTAAGCTGATGTTTCTGAAGCCTATGGGAGAAGGGACAGGTCAGTTCTCTTCCCCTTTTGATGATCTGACTGTCAGGAAGACTGCCCAGGAAAAATGCATTCTTGCACACTTCCACCCATTCCCCTTACCACCAACAGGTTGCATCTTAACACTAAGGGTGGCTCAGGCTCTCCCCTTGGGATGGTTGCATGTAGACTTGCCGTTAAGGAAAATGGCAAGTCTACTATGGACTGCTGCCTACACCGCCTGACAGGCCTGCCTGTGCCAATGCTGAGCAGGTAAGAACCAAAGCGAAACACATTACGCTTTCAATGGGGAGTTCATTACAATCTCATTTCCAAATTGTGTTCCCTTGTGCTGGAAGCAGCTTTAACTGGTGGAACCAGCAATTTCAGTGTGTATTTTTGGCCCATTTATTCCATTATGCGCGCTCCTATTCTAATGCAGTATAATAAAGATTTTGGGGAGTTAAGAACAAAGCTATGTCAAAACGTGCTCTCATTCACTAGCCTAACTGCTCATCTATTAGCTAGTACTTTGAGCATGGTCAGAAGTTCACCAGTTTCCAAGCGCCCAGTGAGGGTTGAAGCCAATACATTTGGTGATGGCAGGTACCAAATGGAAATATGACCAGGAAGGAATCAGGGAAGTTGCTCCCCTGGCCATAATACACTTCTCAAAGGCAGCTGTGAACTTGTGAGAACTAATGAGGTCACCACTTACATAGGCCACTAGTACCTTATGCCCAGTTCAGTCGTTACCGGATAGTGGATGCCTATCAGTATAATGAACAGATTGTCTCCCCATTGGGTAGATTTTGTGGAGGAGGGGGAAGAGACAGGGGCTGACCTACAAAGCACTACAAAGCTGTGGATGATCTGCCACTTCAAGTGACAGCAGGCATGGGAATCTGTATAATCCTTGCCCCCCACCTGGCATTTTTCCTCTGCAATGCTTTACCCTCTCCGGCTGCCTTTCCCTCCAGCCAGATTTCCAGACATGATACAAGGGCATTTTCAGTGGCAATGGAGACTCTGTATACATATTTATTTTGTACTTTCCCCTCCCATCCACTATCCTCCCCGCCCCCCTTACTACAAGTGTTTTTTTTTTGTTTTCCACACTTTCCTGAAACCTGCTTTGGGTATAGTATTTCAGGAAAGATATATCAAAGCAAATTTTGGAAATGCACAGCAGAGCCAGAGAAAACCTAGATTGTCAGTGGAAGCACAAGGGCCGATTCCAGACGGCCCTCCCCATCCCGAAACATCGCGCGTCGTCGCACGGAAAATGCGAAATATCGCGTTTGACGCGCGACGTTTCGGGATGGGGAGGGCCGTCTGGAATCGGCCAATGTCATGTGGAAGCCAAAATTTAATATGCTGCAGTTTGGGAAGAAATGTGGAGTAAGAAGCAGAAGCAGCTTTAGTCATAGGGAGTTCTACACATCTGTCTTCAAAATCCTTATTGTGACTAAGTTGCCAAGATTGCCCTTCAGTTACATCATTCTCCTCTCCCATATTATACACTCTGGTCATACCTCTCAAATTTCCTATCCCAATTCTCTACCATCTCTCAGAGATTTTTTTTGTCTTGCTTATGATCTAGCAGTTATGAAAGACAGGTCAGCAAACAACGCTAAAGTTTCAAACATATTCTGAAACCAAACTGTTAATTATTCATTAAATTAGAAATTTCATATCTACACAGCAGATGTAACTTCAAAGTTTTGGGTGAAAAAGGTTTCTTATTAGCATTTAAGCAAAAAAAAATTATCCTGTATTGTCACAGTCAGGGGTTGAAACCAAAGTCTTTTAATAAGCACCTAGTCACTGCAGGTCAGACTCCTAACAGTGTCCTTAATTGGAATATAGTACATCTTATGGATGAAACAGTGAGATACTGAAAAAGTAAGCTTTCTGTCCCTTTTGCCTTGTTAGTCAAAGCAATGAAAAAGAGCCCCCCTCTGAATTTCAATCGAGTTTTGTTTGGAAACTGCAGTAGAGAATCACCCTAGCTAAAAGTAAACAAATGGTGATCAGTCAGTGGAATATATCCCATTTAAGGCTGAAGGTACTGCCTGTTGTCAATTTATTCATCAAAATATTGAAAACATGGCTTTTAACTCAAATTTCATTTGGAGCCAGGGCAATGCTCCAGCACCTCATCAGCAATAACAGAACAACAATAATGATCATAAAGAAAAATAAAGAAGCAGACACTATTTCTGAACAAGGGTGTTCTGTCATCTATCATGGGTAACAGCCATTGATAAAACATAGCCACCATAGCCATGTTTTAAAGCCATTGAAGGCATCAATGATCACGACAGCCTGTGGCACTGAACTCCTTCCCTGAATTGTACTTTATGTGAAGAAGGTCTTTCCTTTGTCTTGAATCTACTACCAATCAATTTAACTGGGCGACTTTGAGCTCAAATATTATCGGAGAAGGAGAAGGCCAGTTTGGGGCAGTGGTTAAGAGCAGCAGGACTCTAATCTGAAAAACCATGTTTGATTCCCCAGTTCTCCACTTGAAACCAGCTGGGTAACCTTGGGTCAGTCACAGTTCTTTCAGAGCTCTCTCAGCCCCACCCACCTCACAGGGTGATTGTTGTGGGGATAATAGCATAGTTTGTAAACTGCTCTGAGTGGGCATTAAGTTGTCCTGAAGGGCAGTATATACATCAAATGTTGTTGCTGTTGTTGTTAAATGACTGCCTCTTACTCTGACTTTTTACCAGCTGCTATTTTTCACTCCTGTCCAGCACAAGTTCTAATCTACTTAATTAGGATGTGACAATCAGTTTCCTGGCATCCAGAGATGATGCATTGTCCATGGTCCTACTCTTCAGCAAAACCACATAAAGAATTTGGGCCACTCTATTGCTATCACTCAAGCCAGTTTGTTTTAACCAGGTAGTGGAGAGAATAAAATGGGATGACCTTTATGGAGGCTGCCCTAAGACACTTAAAGGAAAGACAGGATTACAGATGCCATTAGTGAACAACAAAATAAACAGAAGCAGCTTGATCAAGGGTACCATGCCAATGCCCTCCATCCACCTCTCACCTACCTGGAGCAACTAACATTCCTTCCTCAGGTGTCCAATCACTGGGTGACAAACCGCACATGCCCAACAGAGCTTCCTGAACTCTCACAAGATTAGTGAGTTCAGGAAAGTTTACTAAGAGCCAAGCTACAAGTGACGCCTTGCACAGGTTGGACACTTGTCAGCTTCCCTCAAGTTTTGATGGGAAATGTAGGCATCCTGGTTTTACAGCTTGGCTCTCCATTACAGCTGCAAGACCAGGATGCCTACATTTCCCATCAAAACTTGAGGGAAGATGACAAGTGTCCAACCTGTGTCAGGTGTCACTTGTAGCTTGGCGCACTTGCTCCACTGTGTTCAAAAATTTGAGGGAGAGTGATGAGGGAGGGAGCCTTAAATTCTTTGGTACGGGAGTAAACAAAAGCACAGTGGAGGCAGCAGTTGAGGTGGTAAGAATGGAGGTGAGGCAGAGGTGGTGATATCTTCCCTCACCCCCCAAAACCACCACCTGACCAATTCACCCTACCTCATTATAAAGCAGCAATGGTAAACAGTATCCACTGGGGCTTAAGAAAAAGCTACCTGACATCCTAGATAAGGGAGCATGGTTAAAACTATAGCCCAAAGAAACAGTATGTGATTTAACTCAGAAAGGAAAAAATGTGCATTATGTGAAAAAGCACTATTTCAGATGCTGCTGAGGTATTTTACACTGGTAACCTTCACAGGACTTTGAAGGGGGTGGGGGGGACTGACTCAATGACTGTGTACAGTAATCCCAAATACCTTCTGCCACCTCTGTATTTGTTTATAGTTCCAAAATAATCTAAAGGAGGATTAAAATTAGGAGAACCGCCATCTGCCAGCAAAAAAAAGGGCAGATTTAACAAAATGACACCTTTTTGGCAAAGCATTTGTTAGTAGATCCTTCATGGTTGTTAGACTTAGAAAAAGAAAAACACACTCAGGCTAAAGAAGAGGGGAAATCTCTCAACCAGCCAAGGAACTGGGGAAAACAAGGTTGAACAAGCTCCAAAATGCAGTGCAAAATGTCAGGCGTGTCAGTCCCAGACAGTCCCAAGATGGGGTTGACAAAACCCAGCTAATTCCCTGCATGTGACTGTGGGAAGGTGACCTAGAGAAAATGCACTAACAATTTTACTCTTAATGATTTTGACAGAGGCAAACTGGAGATGGATGTGGTTTAAAAGATAAAGACTGAAAAAGGTCACTGAGGTGACAACTTTTATATAGCACCATCATGGTGCTCAAAATTTAGATTGGGAGAACACACAGGAGACAAAAATGAGAAGTTATATTCAAAAGACATGGTAGATAATTGTTTATATCCTTTTTTTTTTAAAGCAAAACTGTTTTCCAGCCAAAGGCCCTTCCCTCAGACACATTTCCTTTGTTCTTTAAATTCCCACAAACTTTCCTTTCATCACTGCCTACTCTGTGGCTAAGCTGGGGAAAGAAGGTGAGCAGGCACAGAGCAACAGAAGCAAGCAGGGACAGTCCCGCCTGACATTAGTCTGCCCTCTTGTACCCCAAGCCCTGCCCAGGTGAAACCAGACCACCAGCTCTGCTCCCAGGGATGGAGCGGGGAAAGGCCACCTTGAGAATAGGGAGCTCACAGTTTACACACCATGAAGAACATAGGCTGAGTCCAGGAGCTCCACACTGTGCCATGCATAATAACGGTCAGATGTGACGTGTAGGTTGTCCTCAATTCCCAAATGTGTGGTAGCCAATTTAGATCATGGCTGTGGTGCACATAGAGATGGGACTTCAGCTTCCCCCACCCCAGCACCATTCTCATGAACTGAAGGGGCCTGCTCATGTTTGGCCCGTTGGGAAAAGCTGTGTGAATATTCAACACATTGAAGAGGCCCTCAAATTGGTATACACTGGTGAGGGGAGGGGAGGGGAGGGGAGGGAAGATTGATTCTATTCAACCCACCTTGAAAGTTTGTTACTTCACAGAAATGTGGGAGGGGTCAAGCACGGAAGGAACATGTTGTTTATATTTAAGGGACCCATTTTAGGGTGTCTTGCCCTATGGCCTCAAACCTGGAGATGACACTGCCAAAAGAAGGGGAAGCCAGATTCAGCAAGGCTCCAGAGACTTACTCCTCTTGGATACATTCAGATCTGTAGAGGGAGGAAACAACATGTTTCCAGAGTGTTTGCTGTTGTATTTGTTATTAGTAAGGGTGTGTACGCCAGAAAAATTTGGTTTAAAGCACCCTTTCCGTGCCACTTGCAAATCATTATAGAGTTATAATGCACTATTAGTGAATTGTCAATCATTGGGTTTAACCCACATCGCAGCTGAAGTTTAAAGCCCGTTTCAGGGCTTCCCCAGCTTCAGCTGGGAGGGGAGACTCCCCACTTCCCAGCTGAAGTTTAAAGCATCCATTTTGAGGCTTCCCCAGCTTCAGCTGGGAGGGGAGAATCCCCCACCTTCCAGCTGAAGTTTAAAGCCAGTTTTGGTGCTTCCTCCGGTCTCAGCTGGGAGGGGGGGACTCCCTGCCTTCCAGCTGAAGTTTAAAGCCCCTTTCAGGCACTTTAAATTCAAACTGGGAGGCTGGCTCCAGCTGACCAGCAGAGGAGGGAGCTCCCCACCAGTAAGCTGAAGCCAGCCAAGTGGTTTGAAAGCACTCTGAAGTGTTCCTAAGTGACCCGAATCACTTCAGGAAGCTTTGATTCAGCATTTCCAAATCGGGGCCAGCATGCAGGGCCCGATTCGGAAATCCTGAATCTTTACTAATCGCACACCCCTGTTATTAGTATAGGACAAAGAGGCACTTTTGTTGAAGCAATGAAATATAAACATCTTTGGCTTTAATACACAATACAAAGGCCTATTTCATTGTTTCTAACAATAATAATGGCATCGGCCAAGAACTTCCGAGGCAAAATCATGTGTGAAATCAAACATGAGCAGAGAGTTGACATCCTGCTTTCTGAATAGTTTCCCTGATGGGGACTTCACAAACTCAGCCCAGTTTCTCTCTTTTCCCCTATACCATTATCACCTGATAGTGAAGTGTCTAAGAATGTGTTCATTTTTGCATCTTACTCTGTTCCTTTCTTCCAATTGAAATCTGCCATTCCATTTACACAAAATGGCTACCATACAGACCCAGGTATCCCTTATGCACATTTATCCCTACATGATTTTAGTAAAAAATGCTTTATTTGATGCTCTTTAAATTGTGGCATAATCATCCTAGATATATTTATCACTTGACAGCTTCAGATTTGCATAATAATGATTTCCCACATTAATCATTTTGGATTATAATAGAATCATTACCTCAGTCCTCGGATGGGCTGCTCCAAAATGCTGTGTCGCTGTAATCTCACACTGTAAAAGCATTGTTACTGAAATGTAATAAGATTCCTAGGCATTTGCATTCAAATTAGCCTGATGAAACACTCACCATTCATCAGAGCATTAACATCTCTGTAGACTTCCATGAAATACTGCAACCACTGGAATCCACCACCATGTAATTTTCTAACATTGCTGCTTGACAATGAAGCTCATTTTCTATCGAATTGCCCTCCCATCATCATCTTACATTTCATTCTGCATAAGGATGTGGAGAAGTGATTGTGCATCTGACTCAAGGGGACTAGGAACTTTAAATAAAGAAACTATGTAAACTGATTGGGACACAAAACTTGTCACTCATTACAATTCCAACTTCAGTAGTTCAGATCTATCATAAATACAATTCTTTCTGCCATCATTTCTCTCAAAAGCTCTTGCCAGTGGGCATTAGAAGAATACATTTGTGAAACATTTTGGCCAGGAAGCTTCAAACCAGAAAATGTTTGCAACTTGGGGGAGCAGAGAACAACCATCGCTGATCGTCATATTTCAAAGTGGCATAGTTCAAAGCAGAAGCAGCACAAAATCCTGAATACTTCATGATAGCATCTGGAACTGAGTCCAAAATGGCACTAGGCATATGGGAAATGTCTTAAGGGCTGCCGTTTGATTGAGATCAACCCATTACAGAGTTTCGCAAGCTGAAACAACTTATGTCTGAAAATTAGACTTTGTTTCATGAAATTAAATCTTTCAAAAGTAGAGCATTTTAATTGGCAGCTGATACACTTCAGACTCTTGAGCTTGTGTTTGGGTATGTTCTAACTGCTGAGTGAGGAGGGAGAAGGGTTAGTCACTAGAACCCAGCGCTATCACGGATTCCCAAAATTTACCACAGCAAAAGAAGGCAATGCTGTGTATCCACACTTACTTGGAAGCAAGCCTCATTTAACATAGTGGACTTACTTCTGAATGTATGTATGTAGGATTGCACTGCATGATAGATCTAAAAATAGGGCATGCAGTACGTACCCTTGTCTTTAAGAGCACAGCAAAAGAAAATGGACAGAAATGTTATAGAACAGGCTGCAGGCCCCTACAAACAACGAACAACAAACATGTTCGTGACAGTATCATGTTCGTCAATGTTTGTTGTTCGTTGTTCATGGATGACAACGAACCATGAACAGCATGTTCAGGGTTTTTTTCCGCGTTCGTGCCCATGTCTAATCATGAGCTCTTTTGTCAATTTAAGCCCTATAGTCTTATCTTAAGAGATGGCTTAGGATAGGGCATAAGCCTGATCTAGTGGAGGGGAGGTTAGGGTTGAAAATTGTGGTGGGTATGGCAAGGCAGTGGAGAAACTACTAGCCAGTGCTTTAATTAATACATTGGGAGATGCCAGAGTTCCACCTTCCTCAAAACTAGAAACTCATCCTCTAATGGCAGGTAGTGAGTGGATGTGGTTATTGTGTAGTGAGGAAAAGCAGACTATACATGCCCGCAGATACTCTCTTCACCTATGTGTAGCCCTAACAATGAGAGCAGGACTTATCTTCAGTTCAAATATACTTACCAACACTTCTCCTGTTGTTTGGAAAGATGGCAAGGCTTAAGACTGCCTGATTAGGGCTGCCGCTTCAGTCCTTTGACTCTGTACAATGCAGATTTTTTTTGTCTTGCAGTTAGGGATTCTGGAATTCAAGCTTACTTGAGGTATTAGGACTTTTTTAGTCCTTTAGCCCAAATTCTGATCTGAGGAAAGTGAGCACACTGATTTGACAAGTAGCTCATGTGCAAAGTGCCCACACTCCCACCCCTGGTATGATTATGTCACCTCCAGAGTGATGCCATAATGCTGCCCCACTTCCAGGGCAGGTGGCCTGGCCAGTCACTCCCAGGTGGCACCACAGAGGAGGCCGGGCAGCCAGCCAGCCACTCCCAGGCAGTACCATGGAGAAGGCCCCAGGCTATGCTACTCAGGTACCCAGGCAGGCGGGTGCCCATACGCCTGGGCAGCACTGAGCAAGGCGGAGCTGACACTGGCGGGAGGGGTCAGCCAGCCAGGAATCCGGTATTTGGGAGATGTTTTCCATGGACAGTGCCCCCAAATACTAGACTGACCAGGTTAAAACTGGACACCTGACAACCCTATCACACATGCTCAGGGGCACAGTTGCTTTTATACAGGTTCTTTTCTTATATGCTGCATCACTAAAGATTGCTACAATAAATGACTAAAAAACATGCCAATTTGGCTGACATGGCATAGTCATTTTTCTCCTTTTGCTTTCCCTTCCTATGGCTTGATGTACTACTGAAGCACTTTCCTCACTGCGAACAGTGAAGGCAACCCCAAAATAGTATACATCTCATTCAGATTTCCTGCTGTAACTTGTCACAGCTGACATTAAGGAGGAGAGGAAGCAAATTAGAAAAAAGGAAGGAAGTTATGGGACAGGGACATACAAGTTTGGTCAGTGAGAGATTGACTCAAGTAAAAAAACAGCCCCAGAACAATTTGCAGCTCTCCCTTCCCCCACCCATTGCAAGGCAATTGGGAGTAAAAACATTGGTTTTCACTTATATGTCCACAAAGAAAAGGATTACTTTTTTAAAAAATGAAAGCTGGAAAATTAAAGAGGATCCAGGGCTTTTTTTCAGTGGGATTGCAGTGGAACAGAGTTCCAGAACCTCTTGAAAATGGTCACATGGCTGGTGGCCCCGCCCCCTGATCTCCAGACAGAGGGGAGTTTAGATTGCTCTCCATGCCACTGAGTGGCACGGAGGGCAATCTAAACTCCCCTCTGTCTGGAGATCAGGGGGGGGGGGCACCAGCCATGTGACCATTTTCTCCGAGGGCAACCCACTGAGTTCCACCACCTCTTTTCCCAGAAAAAAAGCCCTGAGCGGATCTATGGCTGTTTTCTATGGAGACTATAGCTCAAAATACAGGCCTGAAAATTGATTCAAAGAGGATGATTCCTGCCTTCTCCAAAGGCTGTTTTTCTGCACAGCTCCTGGGGGGGGGCCGAGGGGTAGTATTTTCCTGTTTTTGCTGCTCCAAGTGCACAAAATATTCCACAGGGAGCAGCAAAAACAGGAGGAAACTCCCCCCCCACACACACACACACTGTTTCCAAGTGGGAGTTCTTCCTCTCCCGTCCTCCACCATACCATCCCAACTCCATTTTGACTCTCCTGTATTTTTTAAAAACCATTCCCCACAGCCGTTGTGTGGTTGCATGGAACCCAGACCAACTCATTAAAAACCTAAATATATAGTTTGGCCCAAAGTGTGATCTTCTCCATCAGAGATGGGCTAATAATAACAACAACAACAATGTTCAATTTATATACCACCCTTCAGGACAACTTAACACCCACTCAGAGCAGTTTACAAAGTATGTCATTATTATCCCCACAACAATCACCCTGTGAGGTGGGTGGGGCTGAGAGCTCCAGAGAGCTGAGACTGATCCAAGGTCACCCAGCTGGCTTCAAGTGGAGGAGTGGGGAATCAAACCCAGTTTCCAAATTAGAGTTCCATCGCTCTTAACCACTGCACCAAACTGGCTCTCCCACTGTACCAAACTGGCTGATCAGATTGTCACAGGGGGTGGGATTGGCTCTTTTTTTAAAACTAGTATCCCCATGGTTCACCGATGTGCTTTGAATTTACAACGCAAGGATACTTACACCCAGGCCTCTTAATAGTTAAGGCATAACTAATCTGCTTTTAATATGCACTCGTCCTCAGAAATGTCTTGCTGGACCTAATCGAGATGCATCTAGTTCAGCAGTCTATCTCCCACAAGCACCCAGTATCTGGAATCAAGCAGCAATCCCAAGCAGTCCACCCAAAACTAGCCAGTACTTCAGTAGTGGACTGCAGTCTGTTTCCCACTTGTATCTTGCTTTATATGACACAGGAATGAAACACAAATGTGATAATGTACAGTAAAGTCAACTTTCTGATATAATCTGAGCTCTTTTGCACTTGGTATGTACTAATGCAATTAGTTTGTTCCTGAGCATATCACAGCACTCTTTCTCTCTCCTCATTCAATGCACTTTTTAAACAATCAAACATGAAAAAGAATTCTGCGAAACCTGAAAAATTTAATTGGCTTTGTGTCTTGTGCTACTATTCGTGTTTGGACTTCTACAGGACCACAGAGATACTTGTGGTATTTGGCCTGCATGTACAACATATTTGTAAGCTGCCTCAAACAGGAAACAGGAGGTATATAAATTCCCTAAAGAAAGAAAACTTGAATATCAGAACTTGGGGGAAATCAACAGGCAGAGAATTATTCTATAGTGACTCTCATAGACGTCTTCTCTACTAGCTGATAACCAACCCAATCTTTTTAAAAAAACAAACAAACATGGGAGTTCTGTTTTTTATTTTAATAGAGACCCCAACCTTTTGATGAGGTTTCAACCGTTTCCAGAAACAGTTTTAATAAGATCAGAGAGAATTATTCAGTTTTTTGATGGCTGAGCTGTAGCAAAAATTCACATCAAAGGTTTAATCTTCAAACTTATTATTTTTCCCACTTTGTGTGAATAAAAGTGGACATATATGGCCATATATAATGATTCTTCGATGACAAAGGGTTTTCAAGGGCAATAATATAGAAAATAGGCATCTTTAGAAACAAGTATTATGAAGTCATCTAAAATTTAGGGCAAGGACAGCTCATCCTTAACTCCAAATGCCAGCATGTTGAACCACTGGCATAGCATTGGCATAGATACTGCTCTCTCAGTAGACAAACAGATCCAGTCACATACAGCTAAGAGTGACACCATTGACATCTACCAATCACAAAGTGCTTCTGATGTAATCAGATAAATGGGAGCAAACAACCCATGCACAGTGATGCCAGTATACCTCCCTGATTTCATCATTCTCCCAACCCTCCCACAGAATATAAGGGAAGAATGAGCCACCCTCCACTATGAAGGAGTGTGGTGCACTCAATGGGAGTCCTGAGCCTATTATACTTCCTGGAGGTCTGTGGATTGGGGAGCTGAATCCCCCTTCTTTTGACAGATGGCCATAGTGACAAAGAAGCATTACCACCATGTCCACATCACTAGGCACTTCCACAGCTCACCTAATGGACTTCAACTTCTCTGATGTGTGCTGGGAAACCAACTCTGCTACATGCCAAGAGTTATGCAACTTCCTGAACTGCCTGGCCGACAACTTCCTTTCTCAGATGATGGAGGAAGCAACGAGGGGCTCAGCTACACTGGACTTGATATTAACCAACAAGAAATGGCAGTTTGGATTGCTGCCAGGGGAATTCCAGCTAACAGTTGCTGAGTCCCGCCCGGGAGACCCAGGCATGAATGGAATGCCGAATGTACTTTCTACCACGAAGTATTTTCCTATTTAGGTATACTGCTAATTTGATTGCTTTCACAGATGCTGAACAGTGCACTTTCAATCCACTTTGCAACTAGATTTTGCTGAGTGAAATGGGAAACTCCACTTGCAAACAATCACTAAAGTGCATTGAAAGTGGAGTGACGGTGCATTGTTTGGTGTGTGTGAAAGCAGCCGTATGATGTTAGCTCTTTTATTTTGACTATTTTTATTTATTTTGGTTTTTGTATGACAACTTTATTTAACATTGGGTGAATTCCTTTGAAGGCCTTTTGGAACTTAAGAACACCACACATCACAGGCTGCTTTTGAAAGCGCTCCCAGGCTTTTAGCGCAGGGGGAAAGGCTGGCATTTTTGAGAAATAGAAGTCCAAAGTTCCTCAGGCACTCAGAGCTCATCATGCATTGTCTTGGATACAGTCCCTGCAATCACTTGTACCTAAAGCTCACTGGCCCAAACCCAAGATTCAGTACACAGCAACACAGAGCCGAACTAGACATTACAAACTACACAAGTGCACCACAGGGACTTGCAGCTATACTGTAGCTGCTAGTTCCCAGAGGCAATTTGTGAATAAATGCACAGCTGGGGCCAATTTGGATCAGAACCACTGTGCAGGAGGAGAAATTGATGCCTTCTCCCCTGTAGTGTTTTCAGACCCCCAGACATCTTAGGGGTTGTAGGGGGGATGCAATTTTCTCCCCACAGGGTGCTAGCATGTGCACTGAATGTTTGCTCCCCACAGAGAAAATACTTCACTTTTTGAGCATATGGGAAATGGAGACGGGGAAGAGGATGTATATCTGTTTTGATAGCAGAAGGTTCAAAGCTCAAACCCTAGCACCTCTACCCAAAAGGATCTGAGAAAAAAGGGCTGGAAAAAACCCGTGGCAGTGAACTGCATCCACAGTATCAGACTAGATGGATCATTCAGCAGTCTCATTCAGTGTAATGTGGCTTCATACAAATGTCCACACTACATTTCTAACTGCTGTGTGTACTCTCTATATACCTGCAAGTTTCCTACCTCCCCACTTCCAGTGATAAGAGTTCTGTATAACATGAAAGCTCACTTTGAAGTAACATTGAGTAAGATATGAGTTGCATGCATATGGCAAGGATTCTTATTTTATCTATTTATATCCTGCTTTTCTCCCCAACGGGGACACAAATCATTATCATCAGAGTATATGTTACTAGAATACAATCCTTGCTTGGAACTGCTGAGAACTGTAGGTCCTTTAGCCTAGCTACTGATGTGAAATCAAGTATCAAAAACTTCACTGAGGTCCTGTTTATGATATTTCACTCACTATACAGAGGGGTCAGTGGTGGGCTTCATTAAATGGACACTGTAATTCACAGCATGTTTTCGGATTCTCTATTAATATCATGAGCTCATATTGTGCTAATTATTTAGCCTGATACCCTGTGCAAGATATCATGCAAAATAACATAAATAAAACATTGTCTGGGTGAAGCGCATAAGCCGGGAATGGATACCATGCCTGGCACGTTAAGATCAGAATTACTTGCTCAGGCACCCGTGGAGAATGAACTCCTTGCAGCAGCCTGATACTGCCACCTGGTGTTTCAGAAGGAGCTCCACTGCTTTCAGCTCTGTTCCCTAACTATCTTAAAGAAGGGCTGGATAAAAGGATGTGGGGAACTGGACATGAGTGCGAAGAAAGGCACTGTTACCGGAATGTCTTCATGCCCAAAGAGGAGGCAAAAATAGAACAACCCCTCAATACACACTTGCATTTTTATTTACTTAATTTGTTTATATACCATCTCACAAGCATATAGTCCTTGAGACAATAGACAAACACCAAACAAATAAATCTCAATAAATAAAAAGAAAGGAGCTGACAATAGGCAGCACTGACATAATAAAACTGCACCACTGCAACATTTAAAACACTTCAAAAGCGCTGCAGATTTTTTAAAAAGGGCACAGCACCAATATACAGGGGCAGGATTTAACAACAGTATACATTTGAGAAGTAAAAGAGAAGCAGTAAAACCAGTCATATCAGTACAGGATCAGTTGGCCCCATAACCCCCCTCCCAAGCGCCTTCCCTTTTTGCATCCCAAGATCCTCTTGCCTAACAAAGGCTTGGGTGAATCCATCCATCTGTTGCACTTGTCAGTATGGGCCCTAGACTGGGTTCCTTGACCCTTGCTGAAGTATGTCATGTTCCCTTAGGAGTTCTTCCCTGGCCCCTGCTCACAACTTATTTCTTTGGTTTTCTTTTACTTCTAGATTCACTGTGTGCTCTGTCACGAATCTCCTCACACTAGCACGCCTAACTCCTGTGTGCCTTCCTCTGAACAGAAGGCAGGGGCCTTAGGTTGCTTCTTCAACCTCTCTCTCTCAGTTACCTCTCCTCCCATCTGCTCTCCAGGCTCCCTTTCCAGAGACCCACTGCCCCCTTTGGACTATGTGAGCTATGGGACCCACACACTGCATCCCATTGCTTCCAGCCCAGCTGTGTTTACATCTGGCTGGGCCCACAGGGCCCTCCTCTTCCTCACATCATCTTTTGATACCAAGTTAGAGTTTCTTGATTAAGACATGTATTCCCCCAGGCTCTTTTAAGAGCAAGTAGCCTGACTGCCATGAGAACTCCAGGGAAAGTTAAGTAAGGCTTTTTTGAATGGTCTACCATAACTCCTCACACCCTGGCACTAAGTAAAGATCCATGTTTTCAGAACAATAACCTCTCCTCTCAGAATCTCTCTCACAATGTAGATTTCCCTGGAAATCTAATCAAGGCCCCAGGAAGGACCACTGTCAGCAGGTATAGTTACACCACCCAGTGCAACTGGACACTCCTCCCCTTCTTATTGCCTATGTGCATTCCTTACTAGTACCCCTTACAAAAGATGGTTTGAATTATCCAATGACAGCTCAGATTCTGACCTTCCAACCAATGGGGTCTTGGATCCTAAAGTTCCACCAATTTCTGTGCAACTCCAATTTCACCAGTGAGCAGCCAGATACTGAATGTTGGTCCAATCCCATCAAGAATCAAATTCTGCATCAATTTTGGTCAAACATGCTGTTTCCCCTATCCAAGCCCAAATACATACAAGCTTGTAGCTGGTTCTGCTCCAGAACCTTCTTCCATCACTACTAACACTGAAATCACTGGATTTCCTTATCAGGACAGGCAGAGTAACCTTCTCTCATTCTGTTTCTTTTCTGAAATTGGGCCTCTATAGTTTCTACCCATTCCTGTGTCTGAGCTTCTCCCCTCCCCATTCTTAGCCCTACTGGTTTTCTCCCATAGCATCCCACCTGGCTAGGGATTCCTTCTTTCCTATCTTGAAAAACCTTCCCACTCATCCCTTCTAATCCCTTTTGGGGGCACTCTCTACACCTATCTTTTCTCTCTGAGTTGGTTTCTCTGGACTAACCACATGAAGGTACTTTTGAGTCAAATGTACATTTAATTGGGCATTGCTTAACGTCATACAACTGAACCCAAGGATTGTGCAAAAGTGATTCATTTTATTGGATTGCCACAGTAAATAGATCCTGTATGGTTGCCATTAAATAGTAGTCTCACTGTCTTGTACTGCTATTGTTTTGCTTCTCTTTGCTATTCTCTATCTTGCTCAGGACAATAAAGTTACTTTCTGTTCCCTGCTCCCTCTTTTCTTCCCTGGGGGACACATTAAACAAAACTAAGTATACACAATACTCAAAAGACACCTCCTGGAATCTGTCATGTTCTACACCTGGAGAGGATGCTTTCATATGCAGACCCTGAATCAGGGACTGATTTGAATAACAGACCAGTAAAAACAAGAAGCAATCAGCTATGCAATTTTAAAAAATCATTTAAAGCCTGAAATAACTATGTTTTTATCTGATCCTAAAACTGGTCAAAACAGGCATCAGGCATATAGTTCCACAAAAAATGCAGACAGAAAACAAGCACATCAAGCTATGGGAGAGGTAGCAGCTTGCTTTCCGCTGTGCTAGTTTTACTGTTGAGGTTTCAGTGGCTCTCTTCCTAGCTCCTTTGCAGCCTATCTAAAAAAAAGTCTGAGCTCTTCTTCAGAGGAAAGGCAAGATATAAAAGTGATGAAACAAAATTAAAATAAACGTTTTCAAAAGCCACCTACGGCCGTGGTCCTAAGAGCCTCTTACAGCAATTCAATCTGTTATGTGACAAAGCTTCAACCTGCCACCTATCAGTTTCATTGTGCTATTTCAACAAACACAGTTTGTATATCCTTTTTATCAACCCCCCTCTTCCAGGACCACAGCAAGGGAGATCTGTAATGAATTTTACACTTTTAGCAAGAAGGAGGGGGCTTCTCAGCGCAGAATGCAGCCGCTGCTACTTCAAATGGGCCCCACGGCCTGTTCTCACAGGCAAGTTGCTAGAGCAGAACATCGCAGCCTATCTGACGATGGTTATTCCTCTTCCATAATTTTATACATTTGAAATGCCAGCCAGTGCTGGCCCCATCATTGTCACCCCTTTGTACAGGACTTATAATTTCTTGTTCTCAGCGGTCAGTCTAATAGTGCTGGCTGGCTGCTCCGCAGTGTTTGCAGCTCCCAGACCCCTGCTAAGACATGATGCGCTGAAGAGATTGTCATAGATCTGGTATTAGCAATGCAATTAGTGAGAGTTCCATTAGCGCACTTTTTATCACACAAAGGCAGCATAAAACTGAGAAAGCAACACCCTGCTTTAAGTAAAGCATTGTCTTTACTGCGACAGCAGAAACATTATGCTCTCCAAGCTGAGTTATAGTTGCCTTTTAAAGGGCTTCCTAGTAATATTTGGGAGGGGGGGAGTGAATGTGTTGGCAAATGGTACTTTAAAGCTGAATGTACAAGATCCAAATAAGCATATTGTGTGGAGCTAGTAAAAATAGATGGGGGCTCATCTGTGATCATTATAACCTTAGTACATAGATGTGCGCATTGAAGTAAAAGGCACACTAGAAAAACTCAGATTTCCCCTAGAGAAAATATTAATATCATTGGTGTAGAGAACAGGTGTCAGCATCACGTACCTCTCATCCCTTCCAAGGAAGTAAACAGGGATCAAACAAATGGAGGGAGCAGATGGATCTTAGGGTTCAGCTCACCAATCTGCAACAGAGTCCAAAACTAGATTCCAAAATCAATGTTCATTTAGCTTGGAATTATTATGAAACTGCTTTTGACTAGGAAATATTTTGTCAAGATGCTAAGGGTTCTTTCTTAGAGATTCAGAGATTCACCAGAGAACTAAAATATCCAAAACTTTTTTAAAAAATGGAATCAGGATAGCTAATATAGTTTCCGTTTCATCAGTTTCATTTTTGTTTGTTTGTTTGTTTGTTTGTTTGTTTGTTTGTTTGTTTGTTTGTTTGTTTGTTTGTTTGTTTGTTTGTTTGTTTGTTTGTTGTCTGCCTTTCTCCCTGAGACTCAAGGCAGATTGCATAGTGCAAGTCAATACAACATCTAGGACATTCACTTAATAATACAACAGAGTATGGGTTGCAGAAATTTGGGGGGGGGCATGAATCCAAATACAGAGATGAAACATTGCTGAAACAAAGCATTAGTAACTAAACATGACATATTTAACAATGTGGACACTACCCAGTAGGGTCTTTAAAGCTAAGTGGATTGGTCAGTTTGCATTTTTATATATTAATTTTTAATTGTTGAACATTTTAATGGTAGTGATTGATGCACGTTAGTATATTTTCCTGAGTTGTCTTGAAATCTTTAGGGGAAAGGTGAGCTATAAGTATTTTAAGCAAATAACTAACTATATCAGAAGTGTGTTTTTGGAACATCCATTTGTATGTATGGTACACACGTTTTTAAAAGCTTCAAAAATTCAAATACAGGAAGCAGTATATATGCATCCTTTCTATTTAAGAGAGAGGTACTCTGACGTTTTTATACCTTGAGGAACAGTATTATCCTGGAGCCCTAAAAATAAAACGGATGCTGTCTCATGACCTTCAGTGGCACTATACTTCCATAAAACATCTATGAATTGCCCTTTTAAAAACATTTTCTTATCAAAAATTTCAGGGGTGGTTTTTTTTTGGGGGGGGTTCCCCTGAGCATGAATTTCCATCACTTGTAAACGCTAAGGAATGTGACCTGGGGCTTCAAAAACATAGTGAACAAAAATAGGTACAACTGTTCTTTTAGTTATTTAATCTTCTGATTTTCTATTTTTTTATTTTAAAAAACTAATTTGGAAGCAGAGGCTAACTTAGTGCTTCAGCAGGAGATGAAAGGCAGAGCACGGCAGATCTCCAACAGATATTACATGATGACTTATAAATACAGAGATGGCGCAAATGAAAGGATGTGTCGGGACATCTCATTCCACTGTCAGGTTCAACTTCCCAATCTATCCTTTCCCCCACATGGCTTTACAATGGTCTTAAATCTTTTATTGTTGCTCTGTGTGCATACATAGTCCTGTATTTTAAAAGGATCAGCCTTGTTGTCCATTTTTATCCACAAATTTTTAAATATACACACAAAAGGATTGGCTGGGACAACCCAGCGTTGTTTTATTTTGGGCTGTAATGAGGAGACCCTGAAGGTTAGCATTTTTCTAAGATAATATAAAAAGCCTCCGGCCACATAGGAGGAACCCACCCTGCAGATTCTTCCCAGGCTGGCATAACTCTAGTTTTTGCTGTGTGGAATTTCTTTCACATAATCCAGGGCGTGTCACATTACCAGAGCACCATGAGGAGTCTCACCCCTTAAGCTGCAAACATAAAACGAGCAGTACCCAGGGAGCCACTGAGCCACTGAGCACAATTAGCACCTACAGGGGGCTGGAGGAAAACTAGTTAGTGTGTCCTTTTCTCTTACTCCTTGTTCCATAATACAACTCGCAGGTTTGCTTTCTATTTCTCCACACTCTTCTGTTCCTGTCAGTCGCATAACTGGAAGTTTAGTAGTTCTCTCTTTCTATCCAGCAAATGAATTCCCTAAACAAATACTTTGTTCTTTTGAACCAGACATGCCTCCCAGTAAATTCTTTTTATGAATTAAAAAACTCACTCCAATAACCCAAGGAGCATGTATAAAACCATCCTACCCACACCAGCACAGGAGGAAATTCCTTTCCCTCTTCTCAGGCCTAGTTCTCCAGTTTCACTTCAAAGCATTGATGAGGGTTGCCAGGCTACCTCGTCAGTTGCTAAGCCTGGCAATGGGGGAGGGTGTTGCGGGTGGGGACAAGGGAGTGTGCATATGACATTGCCAACATCACTACATTACTCCTGGGTAAAACCTGTAAGTGACTAGAGTTGCCAAGTCCCCCAGAGTCCAAGCTAGGGGATGGGGGAGGGGGTTTAGGGGGTGGGGGCAAGACTTTCCATGCATGAGCACCAGAGCCTTCATTGTCACACTGAGAATGATGTGATTCCTGTCTCCTGTCGGGTACCTTGCTTAAAATTTGACCGATTTTAAGTAAAATACCCCCAAGCAGAGACTTCCCCTTCGTTGTTGTGCCGGGAATGACATCATTCCCAAAACTACAATGAAGGCTCTGGCATACATGGGAACAAGCTCCAGAGCTCCCGTTCCCCGCACCTTTTCTTCCCCCACTGGCCAGGTAAGAGACAGTGGAGGACAGAGGCTGGGAGCGGGAGATTCCCCCCCCCCCCACTGGGGGACTGGGAACCCTAGAAATGACAATGGATAGCTCTAGGAATCATTGGAAACACTGGCCATTTCCACACACGTTGAATAATGCTCTTTCAATGCACTTTAGCAATCCTTTGGAAGTGGATTTTTTGTTCCACACATGAAAAATCAGTTTCAAATGTTCACTAAAGAGTATTGAAAGTGGATTATCCAACGTGTGTGGAAGCAGCCAAGATGGTAAAACCATAGATTTTGGCGATCCCTACAGCTACCCTATGTCACTTCCAGGTTTTATCCAGAAGTGAGACCTCAATGACATTGCTGTTTTTAATTTTATATTACATTTCTTCTGCCACCCTTCAGAATGGTGGTGATGAACAGGGTTTGCTGGCAGAAGACCTGGGAAACCTTGTATTGGAGTTGCTGTCTCCAGAATTCTTCCCACTCTCTTCTAATAATGTGCATATCTCAAACTACAAGGGCAGGAACAATTACATTGTTCCTTCTCACCTGTTCAACAGCTGAAATGGACTAGAGGGGGACATTCAAGTGTAATGGAAGTATATATTTGGTTCTAAGAAGAACCTATGGGCAGACTAGCATAACAATGGAACAGAAAAGTTCACAAATGTTCAAGCCAGTATGGTGTAACGTTTAGAATGTTGGACTAGAACCAAAATGAGCAAGATTCGAATCTCTAGTGTAACATGAATGAAGTTCACTGGATGTCCTGGGACCAGTCATTATTTTTTAGTCAAACCTGCCTTTCAAGGCTGTTATGAGGACCAAATGGCAAGGAGTAACCATATACCCTGAGCCTTGAGTTGAAGAGCAGGATAATCATTAAGCTTTTGCTGAATTTTCTGTTTCTTACCTATCCCCCTGCAGCAAGTTAATATATCTGCTATTCCCATATTCACTCCTTACCATTGACAAAGTTATCAACAAGTTTTAATTCACAAGTATATAATATCTGTTCCAGCCAGCTCGAGACATAGCTTTCTCCTCTGTCTTATACCAAGCTGTGGAATTATTGAATTTATGAGGGTGAAGCTGAGCTGAAACTACTGATCGGTGAAATTGGGTGCAACTGGGTGTAAGCATGCAGTGTAAAGAACTACTACAAATGGCAACATTGCTGAAAGCTTATAGGTTTCTGCTGTGAAAACATTGCCCAATGACACACACTCAAATGCATAAAGCTGCAGGGTACAGATTGTTTCTGGGGCATGGTAAAAATATGTGGACAGTATTGAGTAAAGTGACATAAGTGGGCAAACACAAAAATTGTGGGGCATCTCTGAGATTCCTACAAAAATCACTTTTGCACACAAAGGGTTTTTTTTGTCCCCCAAATATTGCTTTTCACCCAGATTCTACAAAACCAGTCATACAAGATCTACAGGGTCTTTGTCATTCACCTGCAAATGCCCCCCATACATTTACACAACACAAACCAAGCTAGTAATCTGCAATTAGCAAAAAGAAACAATAGAAGTCTTGAGCCTGAAAGGAATGCCAAAGCTATGAATAGATGCCATGTATGAATGATGCATGCAGTTACATCCACTTAAGAGGTACCAAGAAGTATGGGAAGAAGAACCTTTTATGACCTGTGCACAAAGAGTAGCTGGAGCTGGAAGAGATAAGGTGCTGTGATAAGTAGAGAAAAATGAGGGTAGAAATACTGAAAGGGATGAGCTCAGCTCCTAAGAGGTAACCAATGCATGAGCCAGTGTGGTTTAATGGATGGAGGTTCAAATCCTTGCTCACCATATGTTACCTTGGACTAGTCAAACAATGGCCGTCTTCACACTGCTTACCAGCCATGGTACATCGCGCCAAGCACCCGGAACGACAGCGTTCTCATGCGAAATTCTCGCGCAAAATCGTGCCAGGAAGACGCTGTTGTTCTGGGAGCTTGGTGCGATGTTCTGTGGCTGGTAAGCAGTGTGAAAGCGGACCCTTTCAGCCTAACCTATCTCACAGGGTTATTATAAGGATAAAATGGAGGAGAGAAGAGAAACATGTGCATTGTTCCTTGGAGGAACAATGTACATTCCTCCTTGGAGGAAGCAGAGAATTAAAATGTACCAAGAAGAATGGTCCACAGTTTTGTTCTTTATTAAATAGAAAGTGGTCACATTTCCTTCACTATCTGAAAAAGATGCCTATCCTGAAATTTGAATAGCATGCATATTTATTTAAATGTGATCAATCAGTTAGAAGGGCATCTGATTGCTCAACTAAAACATTCTTTAATTTGTTTGGCAACCAAAGGGAGGAAAAAACAACAATGTATGGCTTAGCCCTTCTGTTGGCATGCAAGCCAGTTTGCAAGACTGAATGTTAAAAGAATTTGTTACTGTGGGTACACATCATCCAAGGAGCTGTGTCTGGCTGGCTCTGCTGTCAATTTGCCTTACATTGAGCCAAATGCATGTTTAAGGATGATTCCATCATTCGTTCTGCATTTGACGTTACTACACCATTCGAGCTCTTAGCACTACACCACAATCATGAAAGTCAAGCATAGGATGAACTATGTGAAAGTTCAGTGGTTAAGGCAGGGTTGTCCGATGTGCAATATATGCAGAAAAATCACCATTTTATATCTCAGTGTCTAACCCTGAAGTGAAACGCAGACTTTCAGATAAAATACACATTGGGGATATTCCCTCTTGAGTCTCAGTCATTTGTAGACATACCAAGTATATTACTTGGAAGGTCAATTCTCTTGGTTTCAGTGGAACAAGCAACAGATACACTCAGGCAAAAACTGCAGTTCTTATATGGAGAACGGCATGCACAAATTGGATATGGATACACATTTACATTGTAATGTATATTTTGGACATGAAGTATTTGATATGACCCTCATGTACAGTAAACAGTGCAAAGAGAAGCAAGCATAAAGCACAACCCAAAACACATTCTAAGGCTGAGCATGCAATATTCTATGCAAGAGTACCTCAGGTTATTGAACTAGTTTTATACCACCACACAACCATAAGGCTCTCTTGGGGTATGTGACTATGCAAATAGGGCCATTGTGTTTAGGACTGGGGAAGTTTGAAAGAAAATAGAAAGGAAGGTGGTCATTTTCATTTCTGCATTTACTATTCCGTTACAAGAATCACTTATTCATCCTCTCAGCAATCCGATTATAGAGAGATCAGATGGAGGGGGGGCAGCTTGCTGTCACTCCCTCTCTACTGCTCAGCTGCAATTATGACGGGTTGCTAATGGGGGGCGGAGGCCAGATGGCAATTAGGAAGCTCACGGAAAGAGTATTGCCATCTCCCCCAACCAAGTTTACAGATTGCTCGAAGTCTCAATAAACTTCCTTCCTAGAAACTATTGGGGAAGGGAAGACATGGGGACACATAACATGAGGAATTATATTTGGCTTTTACTGTGGATGTTACTGCTATAGGTTAGGTAAGGTTTAGTTCAAACTAGCTCTGAGACTGCTAAAATTCTCTCTGCCAACCAACATGTTGTCGTTAATTTATCATGATCATTTATACTTTGGCTTTCTTGAAAGAAACCCAAGATGGCTTACAAAATATCAGTACAATCAGTACACTTCTACCATCAAATGCCCACCCCAACAGGCTTTACAAAAAGCAAACAGAGAAGTGGCCTACACATGTCCTAAGGCAGTTTATTCCACAGAACTGGGCCTACCACAAAGATCCCAGGACTTAGGGTTGCCAGGCCCCTTTCACCTCCCACCAGGAGGTAGGGAGAGCTGGCATTTTCATTATGCCGCTCACAAGGATCCTCTTCGCGTGCGCCCAGGGCTGACTTGATGATGTCACTTCTGGTAGTGACATCATCACACCGGCTGCGTGAGCATTCCCACACTCTGCACAGGGCCGATTCAGCCTGTTTGGGGCCCAAATCAGCCCCAAATGAAGCACAGGAATGCTCCTGCGGCCAGCACGATCATGTAACTTCCGAAAGTGACGTTGCAGCGCTGGTTGGGAGCGTGCACAGTGTGTGTTCCTGAGGTGCCTGCCAGTGGCGAGCAACCTCCAGGAGCTTGCCCCTTCCCACCAATTGCTGAGCAATTGGCGGACGAGGGGGCAAATCCTCAGGAGTTTACCCACCACTGGTGGGCACCTGAGAACCCTACCAGGACTCTACTAAAAATGAGTATACTAACCTGATGTAGGCAATATAGTATTCTAGGGCAGCCCTACAAGAAACATATACAGTAATCCAACTTCAGGCTTACATTGATCCGTATGATCAGGTCAACACTCAACAGTGTCAAGAAAATAGCTTTTTCACATAATGAAATTGAAAGAAGATTCTTAGTAACTATGTTGAGCTGTTAACTATGTTGAGTTGCTAACCTTCAGGGGGGGCCCAGAGATCTCCTGGAATTATACCCCACTGAAGTTCCCCCTCCCCAAAGCCCTTTTACCCCAAGCTCCACTCCCACCTAGTTTAAATCCTACTCTGTACTCTCCTCACCATGTAACCTGCATAGGCCAAGACTGCCGGCCTCTGTAAGACATTGGAGCAAGCAGACCAATAGCAGCTTAAAAAGCAATGAAAAGTACAGTTTTGAAATCAAAAAGCCAGTGGGTATTGACCTTGACTGGAATTATGCACAGCTTTTTTAAAAAGGAAAAAAGGAAAAGAGAGAACAGAAAAAAATATTCTGTTGTTGTGACAAAGAGATAAAGACACAAGGTACATTTTCAGCTGCATACTGTAACAGTTTGTTTTCCCTCCAAAGAATTCTGCAAGGCTTTTAAATAATGAAAAACTAATAGAAAAAGGAAGGCCTCAAAAATAACATACTACATACAGGACTGCATTAACAATTCAAGCTGTCCAGAGATGTATTACAATTCATTTCCAGAGCTGTAAGATTTCCATCCTGTCACACTTACCATTATTTATTGGTAACCTTTTTGTGTCCTAAGAGCTTTTTTCCAAACCCATGAACATTCCTTTAAGTTGTTTCATCACAAGAGTGGTTAAGTTTAACAAATATTTCTAGCTTTATGGTTCATTTTTCTTCTCTTCTATTCATCTAGGTAGAGGGTACGCTCCTAGATATGAGAACTGTTCCTTTCTATAAATACTTCAGGGTAATTACCAGAAGATCAAAGGAGAAGGTTTGCAAATAAAAAAAGCTTCAGTGCAAATGTTCTGCCACATTAATGGCTTTGGGGCTGGCTACAGCAATATGGTCTGCCAGGTTACTGCTACAAAACCATTATCACGAACCCACTATGATAAATGTCCAGGCAAGTACTTCAGTGAGATACAGTATATTTTTCATCTGTGATCTCAAGTCTTTCTTTCTTTGTACTATTCCATATTTCTTTGTATTATTCCAAATACTTCATACACTAGGGGAGATGTCCCATGACTCCTTGCCTTCTAATAAATCTGTAGGATTAATTAAATGATGAGTTGGATGCCATGACTCTGTTCCACTAGTGGAGTTTTTTTCCTCCAGCAGAAGGGCACTTCCCCAGTGCAAGAGGCTGCTCTGCCCGTATAATATCCTCTTGGGGTGGGGTGGGGGGCTTCTCCCACCAGAGGAAGGAGACTTCACTAGGGGAATGGAGCACTAATCCTGCCCTCAAAAGAAACAAATTAAAATTAACCCAGATGGGTTTCCTGCTTCACCTGGCTTGACATGAATAAAAAATTAAGCCAATAGAGACCATAATGCATGGGGAAGGGAGGGTGTTTTATTTGTAGTGGGATAATTCTTTGCTTCCTCTTCCATCGTAAGAACATATTTGCCTCCTTGAGCCTACATTTTTGTGGGGGAAAGGAAGTATTTCAATGGATAAATTTAGTAGCAGCTAAATCAATATTGGCAGAACAGCAGTCATTTTGATAACTTGCTTGATTTTATTGCATTTTTTTCATATTGCAAATTTACAATGGTTAAAAGAGCACATGGAGAATTTCAGGAAAAAATCAACCTGTATTTTATAGATTACAGCAAAGTATTTGACTGTGTAGATCATGAAAAGCTATGGATGGTGTTAAAAGAAATGGGTGTGCCACAACATCTGTTTTGATGCACAATCTGTACTCCAGACAGAATAGGAGGAAACAATGGTTTCCAAATGGCAAGGATGTCAAACAAGGATACATATTATCTTCCCATCTGTTCACCCTATATGCAGAACATATCATAAGAAAAGTTGGATTCGATTTAGAAGAAGCTGGAGTGACAACTGGCGGAAGAAACACGAACAATTTGAGATATGCAGATGACATTGGCAGAAAATAGCGAAGACTTGAAGCAACTACTGCTGAAGGTTAAAGGAGAAAGTGCAAAAGCAGGATTGCAACTTAACATAAAGATGAGGAGGGCGGAACTTGGTCTGCCTTCAGTTAGAGCTTGTGTCCATCTGGCCATACTTAAATTCTGGAGCAAGGGTAATACTGTTATTACCGACGCTTTCAGCAAGCAATGCCTTCAGCTGATGACGCACAGCGATTCACCCTGGGCAGCCTGCTACAACAACATTCTTGTCCATTATTCCATCCCAGATGGTTTGCTGGGGGCTTCAAATAATGGCTCCAACCTATGAAATTGGGTCTACAGATGTGGTGCTCTATTGGACAGTTTTACAATTTCTCAATCCTGATCCTCCCCCTGGTTTAAATTGATCAAAAGAGATCACATTAGAACTCCCTATTTAGCGAACATCACATCCCAAAATCTCAGAAAATCATTTACCTCCCTGTGTTTTCAAACAATGCCGACAGCTTTACTTACTGGAAGATATCTTCAAACCCCAATGGCTCTTCGTCTCTGTATATGTGGTGCCTCAGAGCCAAGCTACAAGTGACGTCTTACACAGGTTGGACACTTGTCAGCTTCCCTCAAGTTTTGATGGGAAATGTAGGCATCTTGGTTTTTCAGCTTGGCTCTCCATTACAGCTGCAAGACCAAGACGACTACATTTCCCATCAAAACTTGAGGGAAGCTGACAAGTGTCCAACCTGTGTAAGGCATCACTTGTAGTTTGGCTCTCAGTTCCTGAGGATCTCTTACATTACATTTTATTTTGTCATATGTATGCAGAGGCTAGAGCTAAATTTCTTGCTAATTTGTTAGTGGGGCGCAACTTTACCTCTGATATTGACAAATTGGTTTTTTTGTTATCTGATACTGATTCATTTGTCACTAGCAGAGTATCCCTGTTTGCCTTAGCTGCAAAAAAGATCAGGGCCAAGATAGTTTCCACAGAAAATTAATTTTATTCATAACTGTCTGGTCTTATCTTAGATGTTTATAATCATACTGTATTCTAATACTGGTCTGAACAATTGGATTTACTAAGGTTCTATTTTAATTGTATTTTATTTTGTTATTCTAATAACTGTATTTTATGCTTGTATGATAAATTCCTACTTTTACTGTTCTTAACTTGGTATTGTGACGGCCTTTGGCCATATACAACTAAACCCCTTGACTGACTGACTACCAAGAAATTATACAATTTTAAAGTTGACAATCAAGAATTTGAAATTGTTAAAGATTTTATTTTCCTTGGCTCAATCAACAAAATGGGAGACTGCAACCAAAAAAATCAGAAGGAGATTGAGACTTGGAAGGGCAGCCATGAAAAGATCCTTAAGAAGAAGGATGTGTTGCTGGGGACCAAAATCAAGATAATCTACACTATGGTATTTCCCATTACTATGTAGGGATGTGAAATTTGGACAGTGAAGAAAGCTGATAAGAAAGTTTATTCATTTGCAATGTGGTCCTGGAGGAGAGTTTTACAGATACCATGGATGGCTAAAAAGATAAATGGGTTTTTGATTAAATCAAGCCTGAGTTCTCCCTAGAATCTAAAATGACACAACTGAAGCTATCGTACTTTGGTCACATCAAGAGAGTAGACAAGACTCAGAGAGCCAAGCTACAATTGATGCCTTACACAGGTTGGACACTTGTCAGCTTCCCTCAAGTTTTGATGGGAAATGTAGGCGTCCTGGTTTTACAGCTTGGCTCTCCATTACAGCTGCAAGACTAGGATGCCTACATTTCCCATCAAAACTTGAGGGAAGCTGACAAGTGTCCAACCTGGTCAGGCGTCACTTGTAGCTTGGCTCTCACTGGAAAAGACAATAATGCTAGGAAAGGTGGAAAGCAGTAGGAAAAGAAGAGCCAAAATGAGATGAGTTGACTCGATAAAGGAAGCCATGGCCTCTAGTTTGAAAGATCTGATCAAGGCTGTTAATGATAGGACATTTTGAAGGTACTTAATTCAGAGGTCACCATAAGTTGGAAGAGAATCAACAGTACATAACACAAACACACATTTTTACCCAGCTGTGCAGCTGTCTATGGGTCAGTACCAATGACTCTCCAAAAATTAATCTGGATCATAGGATCTTAAAGGACCATGCACACTCTTTATCTTTGGGCTCAATATTAGTGCCTTATTTCCTATACATAAAATATAATTATGTTTCTGTACAAGGGATTAGACATATTCCTATTTTAAAAATATCTTATGAAACAATCACTAGAGTTCTCCACAAAGTTTTAGTTGATTAAACATCTGGGGTTCTCATAACTCAACTTTCTCATTGAGAATGCAGTTCCTTTTGTCCTTGTCCCCTTTACTACCTGTCCATCAGATATATAGGATCCTTCCGTTCAACTAGCCTGTGTCCTTAGGCTGCTGCTCAGGGACAAGTTGTTCAAGGACTGCAGAGCCAACCTGTTCTGCGGGGGAGGGGCACACTTCTCCAAAGGAGCAGGTTCATAGCTTTGAGGGTGCTACAGGCCTATAGTTGGAGGCCTAAGTCTCCTTTGTGGTACATAGAGCCTTTTATCAACTCCAACTGGTTTGCCAGCTACAGCTGTTGCTCAAAAAGCATCATCTGGTCACAGTGATTCATGCACTGATGAAATCCAAGTAGGGCTTTCATTCCCCCAGTAGTGGCAGGGAATCCCCCTTCACCAGCAGGCGCTTCCTACTGCCTTTCAGCTGGCCAGCAGGGGGGGAAAGGGCAGGGAACTAGGGAGAGGGCAGGGGGGCAGTCTCTGGAGTTCAGAGCTGTATGATTTGGGGTGATCCAAAGATTGTTTTGGGGTTCAGAGGGCTTTTATTTTCCCAAGTTCCTTATTCACAGCAATGTCTAATAGAAGGTTCTGGGAGGCAAGCCAAATAGGAGGCCTTAGCTCCAGAACCAGAGACTGGATCAGCACCAACACATGTCTTCTTGTAGTGGACAGTCTCTGGTGTTCAGAGTTGTGTGTTTTGCAGTGATCCAATTTTTTTTTCTGTTGCAGCTGCCCCCCCCTTCCTGCTTATTGACTTTGGGGGGGGGCACCCTACTTTGAAGCTATTAACTCAAGAACTGGGCTTTGTAGGATGAACCAATATAGGTTCACTTAGAGGGCTGAGCCTGCTGAATCAGTAGATGTATGATATGTGCTCCTAGAAACTTCATTTTGGGGTGCAGAGCTTTTCATTTTCCCCACAATATTTGGCTTTGGCTTTGCGAATAAGAAACTAGGAACTGCAAATAAGGAACTGGGAACCAACTTCAGCTTCATGAGAAACTGCCCTGTTTTATGTACTAAGAAGCATGTTCTCAAGTGTTCTGTGTATGGGCCCATTGTCCATCTGATATTCAGCACTTTGTAATTTTTCATGGTGTTTCAACTCAGCACAGAATTATTCAACAACTGCAGATACTTTAAATGGAAAGGGCAGGAAAGCCATCAGCAGCCTTAGACTGGGACAGAGTCAAAGTGGTAGAGTTAACAGATGCAGCAGGTCCCTGTGCCTGCCACATCTCCTCCACCTTCAGTGAACTACAGCCATCAGGGAGAGCAATTAATCTTTCCAACCTGTAAAAGCAAATGCTCTTCCAAGCAGTCATCCACCAGCAAGCACCTGTGTCTCACAACTGCTGGTTGGTGAAATACAAATAATCATTTGAAGGAAGTAAGCAAAGCCAGAAGATTATGAAAATTAAGATCAACTCATTGAGAACTCAGCCATTAGCTGAACTGGTCTCCCTACTGAACTCCTCTACTCCATTGGTGCTTAATTACAGGGATTTCATAATATCCACATTATATTAAGAGGAGTGGATTACGACCTCATCCTAAAAACGACATTGCAATAATAAAATTATATATTATCTCCATGGAAACTGAATAACTACCTTGACTAAAGATTCAGCAGCAGCATTCATTCTGAATTTACTTTATAATTTCCCTATGATGTCAACAGAGCAAAGATGACAATCATTTTCAAGCTTGCACTAATTGTTTTTTTTAAAGGAAAGAGGAGGATGGTGTTAAGATTGAAAAGAAAGAAGATGAAAGAGAATGGAAAGAGAATGTTGCAGAAAGGTTCTAGAAAGAGATCTGAAGATGGGGGTACCTTGCTCCTGGGTGACATTTTTCCATGTTGTGCAATGAATTCTTGAAGTGAATGCTTCATTTGACATTTCAAGAAGTAAAAAAACAAGGGAAATGGTCTGCAGTGGGAAATGCAGTGCACATCTCTTCTGAAATATGTTGCCTTAAGACATTTAATGGTGCCATAACCAAAACAGAAATATTCTTCTGTCTCCTCCATGGGTCCTTCTAATGCCCTTAAATATTTATATACAACAGTAAATTCAGTTCAGATTAGTTAGTCAGTTTCCCTGTCTCCCCCTGTTTTTTCCACCTTTGACTCTCAGCTGCTGTCAGTATTCTATACCTTCTAGTGTATGGTCAGTCCTCAGAAAACAGAGTTGCACTTACCTGTAACTGTTGTTCATTGAGTGGTCTTCCGTGCTGGAACACAGATTTCCAGAGCTTTCTAAAAGACTAGGAGTGCCCCTCCTCCCTTTGGCACTTTCCTGCCCAAAACATCACATGACCAGGAGGGGCATTATTCCCTCAGTTCTCTCCATGCCACCACCGGCAGACCCCCCCCCCCAAAAAAAAACTAAGGTTCCAGAGAGTTTACAGTGGGGCAGCAGGGAGGGATGTGTGCCTGCACAGAAGACTACTTGATGAACAATAGTTACAGGTAAGTGCAACCTTGTTTTCATCTTTGTAGCTTCTGTGCAGTCCCACATTGGGAGAGTAGCAAGCTCACTTACTGAAGGAG
Organism: Eublepharis macularius; assembly: GCF_028583425.1. Classification (NCBI taxonomy): domain Eukaryota; kingdom Metazoa; phylum Chordata; class Lepidosauria; order Squamata; family Eublepharidae; genus Eublepharis; species Eublepharis macularius. Next base: position 109,606,762 of record NC_072795.1, read on the forward strand.
GTGGGTGTGAAGCTCTCAAAGTAAGAGACTATGGAGGACCACCTTCCCAACAGATTCTCATTGACATTCACCCAGAGGTGCTTCTAAAGAAGCAGGGAGTGCTCTAAAAATGACCCTGACAAAGTACAAGCAGGAATATAACAAGGGAAAAACTGTACTCTGGTAGATGTAGCTATGCTAAGTAAAGGGCACTGAAGAGTCATGCACTCAAGAGAGAGTGTGATAGCCTCTACCAACCCACAAAGGAAAGATTGTGTTAAGATACTGGCAGCTCTCTTGGAGTCTGAACGACTAATACAACTGATAGCATTGTGAGGCACAAAGGCTGAAAGCCAACCCCTGGTTGGGAATCCTGGCCAGGGCACTGGACATATTAACACTGAGGAACTCTATGAATGGAAAGACATAGTTTAGAACCTACAGTTTCCTCATTCCCCAGGTGGAAGTAGTATACACTAAAAATGAAGCACCAGGGAGGTGCAAAAAGTTAACAAGAGGCTACACTCCTATTTGGAATGTTTTTGGCAATCTAATAAGAAAGAGGAAAATTTAGAGCATTTGAGTCCCAAACATAATCAGTAGCACAAGAAGGGTCCAAGTCCTGCTATAGCCTCAGTAGACTCTTACCCACTTAAAGGTGTAGCATATGGTTGTCAAGGAGCAGCAGTTGTCACTCAGAAAAAAAAACTGAGACTACTGCCATAGTGCAGGAAAAAGGAGCTGGCCAAAACTGCTGAAGTTGTCAGTGGGAGTGAAAACATATCAGATCCATACCAGAATAATGAAAACAGTGAAGCAGCATGATAGGACAGACAGTATGCACCATCAATGAACCTTGCGCTGCTAGAAGAGAAATCTATGCAGCAAAAACAGCTCGGGATAAACAATAAAAATAGATTACCTTGCCAGTGGATTAGCAAGGGCATTCCCTAATGATGGGGGTTGCTGGCAGCAAGGAGCAAAGAAAAGGGCAGGCTATGGACCATCACAGTGTGTGGCAAGGACAAGTAGCCCATGCCTCCAATCAGAGTATCTAGGAGATTGTGCCAGTTAGTTGCAATGCATTGCAATTATATGAAGAATTTGCAGTAAAACAGAAAACAAAGAAAGGTAAGGTATGTCTAACACTCTAGGTGAAAATAGGAGCAGTATGACAAAGTCATTTTGCAGAAGACCAGGAGCCACATGGAAACAAACCCTCATAGCTGGGGCCCCCACATCAAGGGTCTGGCCGTGAGATGGCATTAAACTGTCAAAGTCACAGCACCACAAGAGTGTCCTGGGAAGAACAGAGTACTGACAGCACAAGAATGGTCCACATACACTCTGTCTAGGAAAGAAGAAAACAAATGTTGGTATCTCTTGAAGTGTGAAACTTAAACTGAGGACCAAATTCTGCTTGGGTGTCACATACAAGTATATAAGAACACAGAAGTTCCATTGTAAAAGTGAAAACACTGAACAATCTTAGTCAATGTGGATTAACTAAGACTGAAAAGACAAAGGAAACTCCTTTTAAACTAATAGGATAAAAAAGGGGTTACCCTGGAAACGGTCAGTATCAGTAATCAAACAGAAAAAGTTATATTGCAGCCTCAAGTGGAATGCCCTAGTTACCATACAACATCCAAGGTGTTGGAATTCTGCCACTAGCAGTCTGCACACCCAAAAGCAGAGGGACTCTCTGCAGGAAAGTTAGAGAGATGAATAAAACAGCCAAGCACAGCTGTGAAGACTACAATACACAAAATTAGATCACCTGGACCTAAAATAGGCTTTTCCACCTGTCCTTAACAAGTAAGGAGCCCTCAAAAGTGACACATTTTTTCCTTCTGTCGTGGGAGAATACTGAACTGAGTAGTTCAATTAATGGGAAGACCAGCAACCTCCCCTGAGAGGAGAGGAGGGGAAGTCCTTGGGTCTTTTGAGCCCACAAAGCAACACAGATGTGAAAAAGAATTGTAAGAAGCCTGTAAGTGGTGGACAAGACAGCAGACCACTGAATTTTTACTTTCTCTTGTAAAGAGTAAATCACCAATGAGGAGAGACAAATGAATTTAAAGGATTCAACAGCAAGCATGTTCCTCCCCACAGAGCATTGTCATCTGGACTAAAGAATTCAGTCTCTGTGTAAAGTCACAGTAACAGCCACTACTTTTTTTAAAAAAACACTTAGACTGCCCTAGTCCAAAGCATAGACTAGAGCAGTCTGAAACACTGTGCCAGGTTAAAGGAACAGACTCATCACATACACTACAGTTATAGGCTGTGAAACACACATATATCTGAAGGAGAAAGCTGAACACACAAAAGCTCATTCAAATAAATGTTAGTTCTTAAAGAGCCGCTGGGCTTTTATCTTATACAAAGAGGCAATCTGCTATTGGAGGTGTTCAGTGCCTCAATTTATAACACTTTGGCCAATACCATTTATACCCCAGGATGGGGTTAAAACCTGTATCATGCTCCCTTCAAAGGGGGATAGTAAAAGGACCATAATGTCTTGCTGATTAGCAGCTAAAAGGAAAACTTCCGCAGAGGAATTCTGTTTCTCACACAGGCTAACAACTTACAGCATTCACAGTCTACAGTGATTGAATTAGAAATGAAATGCTATTTAATCTGTGGGTCATCAACAATAACAATGACCATTGGAACGAAGAATAAATTTGCTAAAAGTAACGGCCCTGACAACAGCCAGTTTAATGAAAGTTTGTGTGCCAATGACTTCTTGTTCTGGGGCAACCCTTTCTGAATAGAAAATGACATCCTTTAAAAAGATGGGTATAGAGTTTATCTAAATCCCACCCTTCAGCTCAAAGTGGCTACAACATTTTATACCTTTCCATTCCATCCACACAACAACCCTGCAAAGCAAGCCAGGCTGAGAGATTGCAAAGGACTCAAGGACACAAGCAAGCCTTTCAGATAGAATGGCATAAGAATCGGGATTTCCTAGATCCTAGCCCAATGCTTCAACCACTACATGAAACTGGCTCTTGTTAGAAATGGTATCAGACAGAGACAGGATGAAAAAAATTGAAATAAGAACTTTTTCCTAGCAGTGACAATTGTAATGCTGTGGAGTCTATTTCATGTTTTATGATAGTCCCAAGATATTAGATCCTGAAGCAGTTCCAGCCCAAGTTTTACTTATGTGTGTGTAAACTGGCTGAAGGACTGCTAGGGAATACCTCTGCTAGGCCTAAAGTTTTTTCTTTGTTTCTGCTGAATAAAGTTATTCTGTGCTGACTAAATGAGACCCTTTGCACATTCCTAAATGACTGCTGAATCTTACAGCAATGAGATCGAGAACCCTGGGGAGAGCCTGCACCGTTCCCTGGTAGGAAAAAGGCAGTATGGGCCTACATTAGGGATCCCAGGTGCCCGCCAGTTTATTTGCTTGCCTGCTGGTCTCCGGCAATTACCAAGAGGTTTTGGCCTGCCCAGAGATTGCTCACCACCAGCAGGTACCTCAGGAACATGTGCTGTGCACAAGCTCCTAACGGACACAAAGATGTTGTTTCTGGAAGTAATGTCATTGTGCTGTCTAAAGGAGTGCTTCCATGATTTATTTGGGTCCAATCTGGCACCCTCAGAATTGGCCTCATGCAGAGCACAGATGGGCTCCCACGGCCAGCATGACAACATCATTTCCAGATACGATGTCATCACATAAGCACCAGGAGCACGTTCGCAAAGACACACATGTGGAAGGCACAAGGTAAGTGCCAGGTCCCCTACCTGAGAATATAGGGACCTGGCAACTTTAACCTACTGACAGGAAAAAAACCTGCCTTCAAAAAACACTGGGGGAAGAGACCCAAGTTTATCATCTCTGTTAAAACAGAAAAGCCTCAATCATTACATTGGTGGTTCCAGGTTGCTATGTCACTTAGTATTAACCCTTGCCTCCAGAACCAAGGATAGCCTGGGAGGGGAGGGATTCCCCTTCAGTAAGGCAGGCATATTCTCAAAGGCCTTGGGGGAAACCCTCTCAGCCTCAGATTCCAGGCCTCTGTTAAGTTACACCTCCAGGTGTCTCCCCTCAGAGCTGACACAGCCAAGGGAGTGGAGAGGCCATTATTCAGGTTGGCAGACAGCCAAAGCCTTTAGAAAAAGAGCTTCAGCATCAGACAGAGAGGAATTATTTAGGCTGGCAGGCAGCCAAAGCCTTTTTTTAAAAAAAAAAAGCCTTAGCATCAGACAGGGAGAAATTATTTAGGCTGGCAGGCAGCCAAAGCCTTTAGAATAAAAGCCTGTCAGTGTCTGATCCCAGAGCTCTGTTAAACTACACTTCCAGGTGCTTCCCTCAGAGCAGACACAGCCAAGGGAGTGGAGGGGCCTATTCAGGTTCGCAGGCAGCCAAAGCCTTTTGAAAAGGCATTAGAGAAAAGGCCTCCAAACCTAGAGATGTTATGCTACACCTCCAGGTGTCTCCTCTCAGAGTTGACACAACCAAGGAGTGGAGGGGTCTTTATCTAGGCAGGCATACAGGAAAAGCCTCTTAAAAAGAGTCTAGGAACTAAGGGTTCTGTCAGGCCACATCTCCAGGCTTCTCCCTTCAGAACCGAAGGGACAGATGCCTTTAATCAGGCTGGGATGCAGCTACAGTCTTGAATAAAAAGCCATTGTGAGGAGGCTCTAACGGATCACATGTCTGGATGTAGCCCTTGATACTCAAAGGTGCCAGGAAGGAAGCAGATGTCTTTAATTAGGCTGGCATTTTCCAGCATCTTGAAGAAGTCTCTCATAGGGTTGCCAACTCCAGGTTGGGAAATTCCTGGAGATTTGTGGAGTGGATCCTGAAGCAGGTAGGGGGTTAGGGAAGGAAGGGACCTTAGCAGGGTATAATGCCAGAGTCTACCCTACAAAGCAGCCATTTTCTCCAGGGGAACCGATCTTTGTGGTCTGGAAATCAGTTGTGATTCCAGGAGATCTCCAGCCACCTACTCTTGAGCCATAATGGCAAAGGGAAAGACAGAAACTTTTCTCCTTTAAATGTAGTTGTATTCCTTACTAGAATGTCTATTGAGGGTTAAAAACTTTTAGAAGAAATAATTCTCAGCCTCAAGGATGAGGTGAGGGGAAAAGCAGAGAATAACAATGGAGATCCTCTCCCTACATCAGCCAAAAGAGAATTGAAAGAATAGTGCCCCTCCTCCTGGTCATGTGATGTTTTTGGCAGAAAAGTGCCAAAGGGAGGAGGGACGCTCCTAGTCTAGAAAGCTCTGGAAATCTTCTGAGAAATCTCAGAAGATTTCTGGCCAGCGCATGTGTAGCCTTAATGTGGCACAATGTGGGATTGCACAGAAGCCACAAAGATGAACCTGTTGCTATTATCGCTGTCATTGTTGTTGGGATATCCTTTTTGTTTTATTGAGTCATATTTTTTGGCATATCAGATGAGAAAAGCTTATCTTCTCTGTGGGTGGCTTGCTTCGGTAGCTTTCATGGTTGGCATAAGCCACCCGCTATTATATACAATGACATGCCACATGACAGTTCTTTTTTTTTAAAAATTATATATATTTTTTAAAACAGACAATAACAATAAACAGTGCCCAAAAGATCAATAACAGAGTATATAACAGAATATTAAATCTACAAGATATTTCTCTTCATCCCCATACTTATTTATATTGAAATACATAATAGTCAACATCTTATATTCAGTATTTTGTATTCAACATTATAGTCAACATTTTAAATTACTAATTTAACAACTGAACTATTTTACTAACAATTTTTCTTAGTTTTTATTAATTTTCAACTACATTAATTTTCAGCTATATAGTTGAGGAATGTTTTCCACTTTTTTCTGAAATTCTAGAGTTGGTCTACTATATAGCTACATGACAGCTCTTCTTGTTCGCTCAGCCCTACTGAGGATCTCCTCGGACTGGGATGGGGGGAAAACCATGCAGCCATCCATTATGTCTCGCTCCCATTCCATTACTATCACATAACCTAGTATGCTGGAATTCCAGGCCTGCCTGCTCCTCTCTACTCATTTCAACTCAAGCCACTTCCATATGCACCACTCAAGAAAACATAGCATCTCCAAATGTACATGGTAGGATTCATTGGTTTGAATGAATCTGTGTCAAATTTCCCTTTCAGATGGACAGACTAAGCTACAAGTTCAGAGTGCAGGGGCAAGGGAGAAAATAAGGTAGAGAGGGATACAGCATGATCAAATTTTGGAATGGAAACCTAAGTCTTATGTGCGTCATATGAATGACAGATATTATGTGTTTGCAACACACATCATCTCAGTAATTTTATCAGGTAGGTTAATATTATTAGTAGAATAGTATTATCCTTATATTGAAGATGGAAGTTGAGGCTCAGAGATAAACTAGCACATGTAGATTCGCTGCAAAGCCAAGAGAGGGGGTGATTTGGATCGATGTCATAGGAAACGAGAGATGATATTGAGATTAATTGCATTGCTGGGAACTAGTATAGCACAATTATATATGATGGTGTGGATGCAGGATCAGATTCCCATGAAAGCAGGTGAGGAAACTGATGGGGGCTGTTGCACTGGGGAAGGGTGTACCTGCCTTTACACCCAACACCACAGACTCCAAACAACTTCCAAAGTGAAATGCAAGTTAAAATATACAACCCAACCACCTCCTCCCCCCAAATTCAAGCAGGTGACATGTCCCAAACACAGCCTGGCCTTGTGTGTGAGTTCCGCTAGCACAGATCACACTGAGCCTCATGAACAAAACATGCAAAGCAACAAGGCAAATCCCGGTCTGAACCGACAGCAAGAAACAGTTCCCAGGTGGGTTTCCACTTTCTTGCTGTCACCACACTGAGCCTCGGGCTGTAAGCTATTGGCTAAGAGAGCCAAGGGCTCTTGTTCCTGCCCCTCCACTTGCACCACAGGTTTGCACCTCTGGCCAATTCCAGGCTTCACCTACCTTCAAAAATGAAAAGTTCAGGTGCTCAGCGCAAGTCAAATCAGATGCTCCCCAAACCTTCCCCTCTTCCATCATTATATACTACTGTGGATTGTTATACTTGGTCCAACTGTTGATTGATTTATTGTTTTCCAGGAAGAGACCCAATCCTCAGATGTTTGGGACATGAGTTCACCATTAAAAAAAAATGTTCACAGGAGGATGCCTTCATTTGTAATATGCAGGCTCTGTTCGCTTCACATTACATTTCAAGATTAGAGTTCCTTTCAAATTAAAACTTTCAGCTTCAAAGACCTTGGTGGTTTTTGATTTCCCCCCTCTCCTTTCATATTAGCACGCAAACTCTGTTCTTTTTTCCTGCAGGTTAATTATGGCTTCTGCCTTACATTAAAAGTCTGTGTTTGCTCCACTTTAAATCCTCTTTCTCTCCCAATTTTGTATGTTGACCTTGTGGCATTTGGTTTCCCACCACCCTTGCTTATATGCCTATATTGTAATTCAGAATTCCCTGGCTCTTGCTGATTGCTTTCCACTTTCAGTGTATACAGAAAGTGAGGCTAAGAGCCTAATTCTGCCCTCTTGTCTTCTACTGCTACATGCCTAGCAATTAAGCCTTTCACTGATGCTTAAAAGTCGCCTCTCCTTGCTCCACACTGCAAACACAATTTCACCCAGAGCTGTTCCATGACTGCTCTGAGCCTGCTGCTGAGGCAACTAGCTGGCTACATCTCAAGCACAGTGTGTGGGGGGCCTCTCCCTGGAGCTTCAGCTACCTGAGAAACAGGCAATGAAACAATATTAACTAAAGACAGCATTGGCCTCCCCTGCCACCGCTCTTTATCATTAATGTGTATTCAGATAGTCTCATGTCCTGCAGGTGTAGCTCTCTCCTTGTGAAATCCATGACTTTCAATAGAACTGAAGCATGCTTAGCATTTTTTGGGTCGAGTGTGCTCTTTTTTGCTGAAGTGCCACTACTTAAGTATTTAGCCTCCACCTCTATTATTTGGTTGCAAGGTCCCTACATTTTCTGTTTGGAACCACATTCTGCAAATGTTTTGCTGTCCTTTAGGCTGTTCTCTAACAGTGAAAGGGGTAGCAACTAGAGGTGGAAACAAACTGGGAAAATATCAAATTGTACGGTTCGTGGTTTGTCGCGTTTCACGAACCACAAACTTTCACGAATTTGCCCCAGTTCATGAACTGGTTTGTTTGGTTAGTGAAAACGTCACTTCCGACGTTTTCACTAATTTCTAGAGATGCTGGGGAGAGAGTGCATTCTGACGAAAGAATGACAATATTACCCAGCAACTCAGGTTCACAGCATTTTAGCAAGAAAGGTTGGAGCATGTGATTGGTTGCTACTAGAGGCGAGCATGAACCAAAATATGAACCCAAATTTGTCATGAAGCGGGTTGGTTCATGGTTTGCGAACCGGTGGGTTGTCAGAGCCCTTTTGATGAACCGCCATGAACTTTAGGTCGGTTCGTTTGGTTCATTTTTCAGTTCATCACTACAGACAGCCTGATTTAGAAATCCTGCACTGATTTAAAAGTGTGATGGGTCTCTTGCTAAGTGTATACCAGGAGAAGGATAGCAAGAGACCCATCACACTTTTAAATCAGTGCAGGATTGGTCACCATGGACTAAAAGAATACAGCATATATCTGGTGGAGATAAGCCTTCAGGAAGCAACAGCAGCAGAAGGAGAAGAGCACAAAACACAATCCTTGAAAACAGGGAGAGGTGGGGAGGCAGGTTTTAGAAGCATGCCCCCATTTTGTATAGAGGCACCTTGTTGGAAAATGTGTTGCTGTATTTTTCGGTCCTCAGAACTCAACCCCTTCCCAGGATTTCTTAAAGTTAAATCTTCAAGTGGAACAATATATTCAATGTGCCTCTGGCACACATACATGTAAAGGCATGCGTATTAATGCTAAGACACCATGCAGTGCCCACCCTGCCAAATTTAAACATTGCAGCGAAAAGACAGACAAGAGAGCTGGCTTTTGCTTAAAATATGTGCATTCCATGTTCTCAGTTTAAAAATGCTCAAGACAGCTCAAGACATTCATCAATAAAATGCCAAAACAAAATGCCAGTATAAAAAAGATATTACAAAATAACTAGCAGCATATCAAAATCAAATAAAATATATCAGTTAAAAACAATAAAACCAGAACCAGGAAATATATTAATATCAGTCATTAGGAGGGAAGGGGAAAGTGAGGGAGATCAATAGAACACCCAGAAAAATAACAAAGGCTTTTCCAAGCACAAAAGCCCAAGTAGCTCAATGCTAGAGGAGTTGCTGTGAGGCAGAAATGTCGGCGGCAAGATATCGCACAACTGAAAGGGCCGTGGGTCTGGTTGCCAATCACCATACCTCTGAGCACATATTTTGTAGATGTTATCCAATAGGCAGATTTGTGTGACAGAGTGTTCAAATACCCTGGATCCAGCTTTTTTTAGCATGTTAAAGGTAAGAACTAGCCCTTTGAATTGTGACTACAAATGAATTAGAAGCTAGTATAGTTCTTTTAAAACTGCTGAGACTTGTTCTCTGTAATTTAGGCAAGTCACTAATCTCACTGTTGCACACTAAGCCAATTGAAATTTCCAGAGTCTTCAAAGGGAACCCCATGACAGATAGAGAAGAGCCTTCAGCAGTATATAATGAAGTGGGGAGCCTCAGGGAATGGTTCTTAGTATGAGGATATAGCCAAACTCCACATCCTTTGCTGAAGGATATGAAAAGGAGTTGGTTCTTGCAGATCCATTCCTGTCATGCCCTGATAGGGGTAAATCGCCTTTTTTGCCTCAGTTCACCACTTGTGAAACAGGAATAAACTGTAACTTACCTCATGCAGGCAGATCACCACAGATAAAATATGATGAGTATTTAAAAGGGGCAAGTAGAGGATACAGAAATAGTACAACAAAAGTGACTTGCTAAAGGTCAAACAGGTGTCAGGAGTTCAGAATCAAATATAAAACTCCTGCCCACTAATTCACTGCCATTACTTGCATTGCTTCCTTTCCCCCTCCCTTTTAATTTAAAATTTTGTAGAATTCATTTTCCTTTATTCCCATATGGTTTTCACCCAGCGTTTGCCAATTTCCTTTTATAACCCTTCTCAACCACCTTTGACAGAAACTTCTTGGTTTCTATTACTGTTTCTATTCTCTGGGGTCTCTCGCTTTCCCCCTACCTGTATTTCAGTCACATTTCTTTCCCTATTTTTTAAAAAGCTGGAATATCTTTATCATGGCTCCTTTGCTCAGCTTCAGTTTCCACCTGTTCTCTGCTGCTTTAACTTTGCAGGAATTATTCAAGGCCACAAAGCATTAGGGGCTACATGGAGTTAGCTGAAGCACCAGAGTTTACCGTAAGAAGGAAAATTTGTCAGGAGAGGCCACTTACATTTTGACCTTCTCTGACCTGAAGAGGCAGGATTTAGCAGCTTTATATGTATCTGGGACAGTGTTATGTCAGAAAATCCCTGCAGATGTCAGTCACCCTCTCTGGGGCACTCACCAGTGATATTGCTTGCTGCTGTGTGAAGAAGTTTCTTGCGTGTACACTTAGCAAGGTTCTTTGGCTGTACAGAATTTGAGTCACCAGGCACAGAGTAGCTCTGCTGCTTGCCTTTACAAAAGCTTCAAGGTCAGGCCAAGGAGGTCTGGCAGTGTGAGGTTGTCAATTTTGTTCTGCTCTGTATAGCTGGAACTGTCATTATTTTTGTTTTAAAGCTTGGATTTCTCTAAATCTGGTGCAGAACTCATTTGGAGAACAAAAAAACCCTAATGTTTGTTTTTTAAAAAATACAGTCATTGGTTTAACCAAGAATACAATTTCCCCAAGGGCATAGTGCCTGCAAGTTTCTCTTTTCTTACTGACTAAAACTAGAGAGAACGTTCCATTGTGCATCAGCTTCCATTAAAAAAAAAATCAAAGCCGAATTAAAATAAAACGATGGGGATTCTGCAGAGCTCTACACAAGCTCTGCTGCTTCAAGGATACAGGAGGACCTACTGAGTACATCATATACCAGCTCTGAGAATGGGTCATTTACTTGAAAGTATCTTCCTGCAGTCATTTTAAATCTTTTACGCATGGGCTATTTGTCCCTGTACTGTGCTGGATGTTTTTCTGATTTATGCATAGCATTCAATACCTTCAGTGGTGATCTCAACCCTATGCCGGGGTTCGCCCAAGTTTAATGAATGCTGGTTTATCATAATTTTTTCTCTTAATGCCAGAACATGCTGGCTCTGACTCCCATGCAAATGTTTACTTTCACCTTTCCTCCACCTGCCCTAGACCTACCTTCTGCACAATGATTGGTCTTTTCATGTCCTCTCCCCCACTTTCCTCCTCCTCTCCTTTCCCTCCCCCTCTGGCTCCTTGGGGGAGCTCAGTCTGTCACGCACTGCAGTTCTCTTGCCTTGTTTTGGACATCTCAAGAAGTCTCTCTTCAATCAGAGCATATATTCTATCTATACACTAGGGTTGCCAAACTCCAGGTGGGGCTTGGAGATAGCAATAACAATAACAACATTTGATTAATATACCTCCCTTCAGGGTGACTTAACACCCACTCAGAGCGGATTACAAACTATGTGATTATTATCCTCACAACAAAACACCCTGTGAGGTGGGTATGGCTGAGAGAGAGAGAGGGCAGAAGTTGTGACTGCCCCAAGGTCACCCAGCTGGCTTCAAGTGGAGGAGTGAGGAATCAAACCTGGTTCTCCAGATTAGAGTCCCGTGCTCTTAACCACTACACCAAACTGGCTCTCTGCCAAAATTACAATTGCAAAGGACAGAGATCTCAAGAGATCAGTTCCCCTGGGAGAAATGGCTGCTTTGGAGGGTGGATGCTATAGCAGGTCCCTCACCTCCCCAAACCTTGCCCTCTCCAGCTCCCCCGCCCCCGCCGCCCATCTCCAGAAATTCCTGGAGTTGGAGGAGCTCTGCCAAAGAGATATGGCCCATTCCCATATGTTCCAGTTCTAAGGGCCAAACTACCATGGGACAGTCAGCCCTGAGAGGTTTCACTTCTATGTTGTTTTGTTTGGCAATATGCTGCTATGGAAAATATGCAGCTGCCAGGAAAAGCAGAAACCCCAGAATCAGATAGATAATTACCCTAGTCGGTAACTTTTTATCCAACCCTTCCTCCATGGATCTTGAGACAGCAGTTCTCCCCACTTCCTTTTTGCCCTCACAAAAACCCTGAGAAGGTAGGGGAGGTTGGGAGTGTGCAACTAGCCCAAGATCACTTTTAAAGCTTGTGTAAGGATATGAACCCAGGTCTCTCCAAATTAAGAGTGAAAATTTACGCACTGACATTATACTGGCTCTCCACAATCAGTTGCACCACTTTTCTGCTTTGGTGCCCAGTCTCCAGGAATACATTTTTTCAAACAAAAAGGCTGGGCAAAAACACTCACAACTGAGCATCATAACATATGTGAATTTGGTCCAGTCCTGTCACTGAGGCGGGTTGAGGGGAGATCCTTTTCACTGCTGCCCCTTATGCCCAGAACTCACTACTGGAACTACTGGCATAGGTCCAAATTGCTCCTTTTCCTCACATCTTTCCTCAGCCCCATTTCCCATAAAACCCTTTTGCTTCAACCTTCAGTACTTAACTGAAATTTATTTATTTAGAAAATCTGTATACCAGCTCTGTAGAGACCTGTTCAAGATCTCACAAGTAAAACATTCCAATAAAATCATAAAGCTACAACATGAAAACAAGCCAAGACAGAAAGACACAAAGCAGCTTAAAGGGATTGCCATAAAACAGTGCTCAAGTGTGAGCCAGCCCATTTAAAAAAGCCTTAAAAGATGGAACTCCTTCATTAAAGCCTGAAAAAAAAATTCTTGGCCTAGCACCTAAAGGAATATAAAGGATGTACCAGGTGAGCCTCAAAGGGGAGGGCATTCCAGAGGCAAGGTGCCACCATGGAAAAAAGCAACTTGATCATAAATAAATTTCCTGATTTTCATTTCCTATTGCTGTTTTATTTAGGACATTTATTTAGGGAATTCTGGCCTCCTCTTTCTGTAGGGTTGCCTGCCAACCCTTGACTTACAACTCCCATGAGTAATTCGAGGGTGGAACCTGTGATGTCACTTCCAGTTGAGGGATGAAAGTGATGTCACAGCATCAGCAACACTCTAGGACTTGCCTCAATCTCTATGGTAAATACCATAGAGATATGGGAAATTCCTACAGCATTGCTGACACCATGACATCACTAACATCCACACAACCAGAAGTGGTAACACAGCATTGCATTGATGCCCCCCACCCCATTTTTCCCTCTTGCTGCTTCACAGGCAGGGCAGGAGCCAGCACACAGATGCTGGAGGTAAGGAAAGGGGCAGGCTGGTAAAGCTACTTTTCTGTCCTTGTTGCAAGCTCCTTGGGCCACAAATCAATCTATTTTGGCTAGCTTGTTCTATAAAATACCACTTACACCAAGGGCAATGGGCCAAAATTACATGCTCAGGTTTTTAGCCTTGGTGAACCTTGGCTCCAATTATAACCTACATCATCTTCTATAAAAACCAGGTTCTGACACTCAACTGTACATGTATGCTGATTTCATAACAAAAATTATCATAGAGATGGAAACCCTGGGCAGACATAAGTCAATGCTATGTTTACCATTTCTCATCACTAGGTTGATCATACTGTTAAGAATTCAAAGAGGGTTTTGCTGCTGCTTGTATTTTACAGTGAATTTAAGATAAGAATAAAAAATAAATATAATTGTCCAGTCATTCACCAAGGGAACTGAAATAAATGGAGCCATCATAATTCAATGTTTCCATAACAGAATTAAAAAGATTTCCAGAGTGCTTCTGGGTGGTAGAATGGAGGAGGGGGTGTATGATAGAATCACTCCACTTTGGAGCGTGCTTTATTTTGTTTATAGTTTTCCTTTGTCTTAAGCTTCTCTACTTATATATAAAACTGGATATTTAGGGTATGACAAGACAGGATAAGGCACTTGAATAGAAAAGAATGAGTATCTGTATTGCAACCTTTCCCCCGAAATACATTACATCTTATATTTCACAGAAACAAATTCTATGAAATCTGGTATGGTTAAAATAAGAAATAAGTGACAGGAGATTTGTGTTAGCAACTCACATTGCTAACAGTTTTACTTACTGAGAAATATGGCTCTGGTGTGGGGCTGCTGCCATAAGAGAGCTATTTGGGTGGATTAACTCCCAAATGGAGGATGCTTCTAGTCCTAAGCATCTGGTCTTCACCTGGAACACTTCCTTTGCAGAGTAAGCCTTTCACACTATAACATCATCTGTTTTCACTTTTAGTAATACTTATGTATGCTATTATTAATTGAAAGTGCTGAAGTTTATTCTTTTGGGATCAACCCACAAAGCTACCTGTCTCAGCAATACTTTTGGATAGCCAAAGCCGTTGGGGTAGAGCTGATCCAGAAAACCTTCCTTTAACTTTTTAACAATGGGGGTCAACTTAACATACCAGAAATAACTTCAAGGACAAGTAATGTTTTATTCTTATCAGCCTTGGTGAAATGGCACTGGAGAGCATTAAGCCATAGATAAATTTCTATAACAAAGCCATATAAGCAGTGCACTTTGACATGACAGTACTGGACTTGAAAGTATAAACACCAGAGCTGCTAGCTGTGGGACTTCAAACCTGAGCCTTTTGCATTTTAAAATAAGCATTTGATATAAATATAAATCTCCATATAGACACCATGTGGTCAATATTAGAAAGCTCTCTGTTCTATGAATGACCCATTTGCCTTGAAACCTTATTTATTTGTTTGCTTGTTTATTTATTTATTCGATTTATATTCCGCCCTCCCCACACCAGCAGGCTCAGGGTACAATTAAAACACATTAAATAATTAATAGCAGTTAAAAGCATAAATATTCCAAATTGCACAATTAAAAATACATATACATATTTGTAGCAACACAGCAACCAACCGACCGACCGACCGACCTTCACATATCTCCAGAGCATCATAGTGGGGACTGTGTACTCAATGGAGGTAGTTGCTAGTAGGGAGGACATATTCTGTGATCTACCGGTCAGGGGGCTCCGCCTAGCACTGCCTATATGCCTGGCGGAACAGCTCTGTCTTGCAGGCCTGGCGGAAGGATAGTAAATCCTGCCAGGCTCTGGTCTCATTAGACAGAGCATTCCACCAGACTGGGGCCAGGACTGAAAAGGCCCTGGTTCTGGTTGAAGCCAGGCAGACCTCCCTGAGGCCAGGGACCCTTAACAGATGTTTATCACTAGAACAGAGAGTCCTCTGGGGTTCATATGGAGAGAGGCAGTCCCGCAGATACGCCGGTCCCAGTCCGCATAGGGCTTAATAAGTTAAGACCAAAACCTTGAACCTGACTCGGTACTCCACCGGTAGCCAGTGCAGCTGATGCAATACCGGCGTTATATGCTCATGCATCGGCATACCTGCGATGACCCGCACAGCCACATTCTGCACCAGCTGTAACCACCAGTTCAGGTTCAGGGGAAGCCCTGCATAGAGTCCATTACAGTAGTCTAACCAAGAGGTAACCATTGCCTGGATCACTGTAGTCAAGTCACGGGACAAAAGGGGCAAGTTGCTTGGTCTGTCGGAGGTGGAAAAAAGAGGACCTAGCAACCGCAGAGATCTGGGTCTCCATTGTCAAGAAGGAATCCAAGATCACCCTCAGAGTCTTAACTCTCGGAGCCAGTGTGAGCACCGCCCCATCAAGTGCAGGGAGCCGGGGTCCTAGATTCACATTTCCGTGACTGAAGTACAGGAACTCCATCTTCGCAGGGTTTAACTTCAGCCAATTTTGCCTCAACCATCCAGCCACAGCTTCAAAAGCACGCTCCAGGACATCCGGGGCCGATCCAGGCCGGACGTCCAACAGATATATCTCAGTGTCATCCACATATTGGTGACATCCAAGCCCGAAACTTCACACCAACTGGGCAAGGGGACGCATATAGATGTTAAACAATAATGGGGAGAGTATTGTCCCCTGCAGCACACCACATATTAGCAGCCAGCGGGACGATACCTTCTCCCCCAGTGCCACCCTCTGTCCCTGACCGTGAAGAAAAGAGACTAGCCACTGTAGTGCCGTCTCTTGAATCCCCACATCAGCGAGGCAGTGGGTCAAAAGATCATAACCGACTATATCAAATGCTGTTGACAGATCTAATAAAATCAGCAGTGCCAATCCACCTTGATCCAGATGTCTGTGAAGATCGTCCATGAGGGCGACCAGCAATGCCTCCACCCCATGTCCCAGGCGAAAGCCGGACTGGAAGGAATCTAGGGCTGAGGTCTCCTTCAGGAAATTCTGCAGTTGTTTTTCCGCCGCCCACTCAATCACCTTTCCCAGAAATGCTAAGTTCAAGACCAGGTGGTAACTGAGCAGGTCGGCGGGATCTAACGATAGTTTCTTTAAAAGGGGCCTCACCACTGCCTCCTTTAGGTTTTCCCCAGAGCTCAGGGACAAGTTGACAATGGCCTCCAAGGAATCCTGTAATCCATCAGCACTGGCTTTCACCAGCCATGACGGACACAGGTCCAGGAAGCATATGGTAAGCCTCACTTTCTGCAGAGTCCTGTCCACCTCTTCCCCGAAAAGAGGGCTGAAGTGATCAAATATTGCCCCCAAAGACGGCCAATGGGCCTCTAATTCACATACTGTATCAACTGTGGCTGGTAAATCGCAGCGGAGAGACAGGATTTTATCAGCAAAAAAGCTTGCAACGGCCTAACAGCTTATAACCGAATTCAAATTTTGATGGTCTCCACCTGAAAGGGAGACCAGTGAACATACCACATTGAACAATTTAGCCAGACATGAGCTAGCTGATGCAATGGAAGCTGCGTAAAATTCCTTCTTCGCAGCCTTCACTGCCATCTCATAGGATTTCATAAGCAGTTTCTTGTTTCCTCGTCGCGAGATTGCCGCCACACACGCTCAAGTCATCTTAGTTCCCGCTTTCGTCACCATAGTTCCTCTGTATACCAAAGGGCCCGGTGATTACAGGAACAAAGAGGACAACAGGGAGCGATTTCATTGATGGCCTCAGAGAGCTGGCCCTGGCAGTCATAAGAACATAAGAACATAAGAACATAAGCAAAGCCATGTTGGATCAGGCCAGTGGCCCATCCAGTCCAACATTCTGTCACACACAGTGGCTAGAAATCCAGTGCCATCTAAAGGACTGTCAGTGAGGCCAGGACACCAGAAGCCCTCCCACTGCCTTCCTTCCAGCACCAAGACAACAGAGCACCACCTCCCCACAAAGAGAATACCATCTATCTCCTGTGGCTAATAGCCACTGATGGACCTCTGCTCCATATATTTGTCCAGTCCCCTCTTGAAGCTGGCAATGCTTGTAGCTGCCACCACCTCCTGTGGCAACGAATTCCATGTGTTTATCACCCTTTGTGTAAAGTAGTATTTTCTTCTATCTGTTCTAACCCGACTGCTCAATAATTTCATAGAGTGCCCACGAGTTCTTGTATTGCGAGAAAGGGAGAAAAACACATCTTTCTCGACCTTCTCTAACCCGTGCATTATCTTGTAAACCTCTATCATGTCTCCCCTCAGTCGTCTTTTCTCCAGGCTAAAGAGCCCCAAGCGCCTCAATCTTTCCTCATAGGGAAAGTGTTCCAACCCTTTAATCATTTTAGTTGCCCTTCTCTGTACTTTTTCCAGTGCTATGATATCTTTTTTAAGGTGTGGCGACCAGAACTGTACACAGTACTCCAAATGAGGCCTCACCATCGATTTATACAGAGGCATTATGATACCGGCTGATTTGTTTTCAATCCCTTTCCTAATAACCCCTAGCATAGCATTAGCTTTTTTTATGGCAGTCGCACACTGTGCTGACGTTTTTAGTGAGTTATCTATCATGACTCCAAGATCTCTCTCTTGGTCAGTCTCCGCCAGTTCAGACCCCATCAACTTGTATTTATATTTTGGATTTTTGGTTCCAATGTGCATTACTTTGCACTTGGCTACATTGAACCTCATTTGCCTCATTTGAACCTCATTTGCCTCATTTGCCACAGTCCTCCACCAGCTCATCCAATGAACCACCATGGAGCATTGGTTCCTGCAGAGCATTCTGGAAACCAATTGTATCCATAAGTCTCTGCGGGCAAGCATAAATTTGCTCGCCGCCCTTGTGGCGGGGGGCATATCCAACCGAGCCTCCAGAACTGCATGGTCTGACCATGGCACTGACTCTACTTTGTCCAGAACCACATTCAATCCCATCCCAAAGATCAAATGTAGCATGTGGCCTGCTTTATGTGTGAGGGCTGATACAAACTGGGAAAGTCCCAGTGTTGCCATGGCCAACACCAGGTCCACAGCCTGTACATAGGTGGCATCATCAGCATGGACGTTGAAGTCCCCCAGTACTATCACCTGGGGTACTCCAAGGCCCACCCCACCACCACCTCCAGTAGGCACAGCAGGGTGTCTGCTGGTGCACTTGGTACACCAGACAGACAGCCAAACTTTCCTCAGCACTCCACACCAGTCCCACACAATCAATGTCAGAGATCTCCAGGACGGGAAGTGGTCTGAAGGAGAAACCCTCTTTGATAAGGATTGCCACCCCTCCCCCCTGACACCCCATTTGGGACCAATGAAAGACCGAGTATCCTGGGGGGGTCAGCTCACCTAAGGCGACTGTCTTGCCATCCCTCACCCAGGTTTCATTCACGCATACCAGGTCCGTACTAACTGCTGCAAAAATATCATGCAGTGCCGGTCTTATTGTTTATGGACCTGGCATTGCACAACATCAGTGTCGGAGGGAGGGTTAACTTCCTAGCTCCAACACCTGCATGCCTCGGGATGGGAGGTAGGTTGAAAGGGCACCGAGCCTCTATTATTAAAGATTTTGCACTAGGAAGATTAGAAAATCAGCATGCTTTTTACTCCATTCTTGGAAATCTGGAGCTCCACGGTAGTGTTAAGCATGCTCTAAGTAGAAAGTGTGTTCTAGGTCACCCTCTTGATTAATGCAAGTCAATTGCCAATGTCCTGTTTCAGCTGAATGTGTGTCCTAGAACATACTGGTAGATGCATGGCAGACATGTAAGAAAAATTCAGAAGATGATTAATGTGAAATGGAAAAGATTTCTTGAAAGTAGCAAGTTTGAAAACCACTCAGATCAGTAGTTAAACTGCCCACTGAGATGTCTGGGGCTTTTCTCCATTAGAAGATCAATGATGGCTGTCAAACTCCTCTGAAAGAGAGATTGCCAAACATTCCTGATATTCAACTGCAAAGGATTATTAAGACGAGTGCTCAATGACAATGCAGACTGTCCAACAGCCCTGGCTATCACCTTAGAGCTGAGTTCCCCAATGTGGCACCCCTGGGAACCATGGCACTCATCACTTCTTCCTCTGGTGCCAACCAAGCTTTTCAGAAAGTAGACAGGGGCATTGTAAGGTGGGGCTTGTTATTGGCTGCCCTCAATCAAATGAAGGGGCAATAGCAGCTGCAGCCTCTGGAGGATCAGAAGGACAGGTAGGGACGTGCCGGGCTTTTGGTTCCATTCCCCAAACGGGCGCTCTTTCTTTTTTATTCCCTCTTCTCTTTCTAACTCCCCCCTCAGGCTTTCTTTCATTTCTTTTTATTCCCCACCCCCACAGTTTCCTAGAGGCACCTGTTTCCATCCTGGGCCAGTGCCTGGTAGCCATGGTCAAGTGTCTAGGGGTGAACAAGTTGAAGCCTGACAAGATGGAGGTGATGCTGGCAAAGAAAACTAAAGTTTTGTAGGGTGTTGCACCCTCCACTTCACAGGGTTCAGATGGTTTTGCAAAGCCTGGATGTCACTTTATTGCTAGAAAAACAGTTGTGTGCAATAGTGAATGCTGCCATCTTCATCAAGCTCAGAAGTTGGCTCCCCACTTTGACTCCATTGACCTGGCCATACTGATCCATGTCCCAGTGACCTCTAGACTAGACTATTGTAATCACCTCTTCATGGGACTATGAATGTGTAACAATTCAACTGTTGGTTATCTAGATGAGTCTTTAGCCCTAGAGCTGTCCATTTGCATGCCTGTGGCTCCCCCCTCCTCAATTTGCACAGCTGCAACCAAACAGATATTATAAACGCACTTCCACTCTCAGATACTGCCTCTTCCCGGTGAAAGTGGGAAGAGGCAATATCGCCTCTTGCCTTCTGAACTTCCTACCACCCTGGTAATGTAGCCTACAGAACATGACCAAAAGGAGTTATTTCTATTGTTGAATTCCTAGTGCCCAGCCTTGACTGGGCTCTATTTCTAATGGACATCAGACAGAACCTCAAGCATACATTCGCTGCTTTCCAAATCAAATAGTGCTGCTGAGGAGGGCTAGAAAATACAATGCCAGAGCACAAGAGCAGGCTTTGTCTTTACCTTTGAGACTTAGTGCTGATGGGCTGGCAACACAACGTATCGCTGTAGCTGGGCCACTGGCCAGGAATGTGGCATTTTCCAGCTTCATGGTTTTCCTGCCAGGAACTTTCAGAGCTCAAAGTAACTGTCTTCTGTTCCGGCTCTTCTCTCAAAATCTGCCACAGAGAGTTGCCTTCCCCAAAGAGGAGCAGACAGCAGCTGAGACGGAGGCACCTGCTCCTCATCAACGGCTGCTTTTCTCATTGCCTGATTCCATATTTGCTGGGGCAAAGGGAACGAGACCCCCAAAGCCGGATGCCAGCATCACTCCCATGCTTTAAGGCCAACCAGGATTAGAAGGTCTGCATCATTAGGCTGTGCCCTGTGGGCGGGGGGGGGGGGGTGATAGGAGATTCTGTGAACATTCTGTTTCCATTCCAAAGGTCTAGCTTCTGCCGTGATTCCTCTGCCAGGGACAACATTGGAGTCACCTTTTTTCTAATGACATTTTATAGAAAAAATGATAATCGTTAAAGCTGAACTCTGGTTTTCCTTCTATTTCATATAATGGCATTTTAAAAGTTCCTAATGTACATGGCATAAAAACGACATAAAACTCAAACTGTGTAAGCAAAATTAATGAATTAGGAACTCCAGCAACAATAAGAGCCAGCGTGGCATAATAACAGACTGTTGGGCTAGGATCTGGGAGACCAAGAAGACCCCTCTGTGCCATGGAATCTTGCTTGGTAATCTTGGGCCAGTCTCTTTCTTTGCCCAACCTCATAGAATTGTTGTTGCAATGATTAGACGGAGAGAGAGAACAGCATTGTAAACTGCTTTGGCTTCCCATTGGAGAGAAAAGCGGGATATAAATACCTAATCTAAAATAAATAAATAAATGGATGGAACAATGAGGCTAACGTCAACAACGGAAGAGAACAAAAAGACACAAAAAGAACAGGCATATTCATACTATGCTAATCCAGTTCACTCTTATCTTGATCCCTTCCAATGCACGAGTTCTGAGACACTGGAGCTTGAAGGGGAGACGAGGAGACCACAATGGAAGCAAAGGACTCCGCAACAGTCACTTCCTTCCCAGGATGACCAAATTTCTGAGTCTGGCCATCCATTATGTCAAAAGTTTTTAGGTTAAAAGTTCACCATTGTGTTATACTTTTGCAAACAGCCCCATTAACAACTCACAGAAAGCTGAAGAAGAAACATTGATTCATAGCCTCTATTAAATTTAAATTACTGGATGGCAAAAATAATCTGATATGGGCTCAACGGTAGTCACCTTGCTTTAATAAGTAGGTCAAGGAAAGATAAGAAAGTAGGCTTGCTAGCTCTGGCCCTGCTCTCCTGGCTGGTGGGGTGGAAAGGCACAAGGAGTGAGAAGCGTGAGCACATACACTCCCATGCTCCCCCATCCTGCTGCACAATTAATCTGAAGCCAGATTAACTAAAAATCTCCTGTTTGAACAGGTTTGCCAATCTCCAGGTGGTGGCTGGAGATCTCCCAGAATTATAACCGATTTCCAGGTGACAAGGAAGAGCCCCGTGGTGCAGAGTGGTAAGCTGTAGTACTGCTGTCCAAGCTCTGCTCATGACCTGAGTTCAATCCTGGTGGAAGCCGGCTTCAGGTAGCTGGTTCAAGGTTGACTCAGCCTTCCGTCCTTCCGAGTTTGGTAAAATGAGTACCCAGTTTCCTGGGGGTAAAGCGTAGATGACTGGGGAAAGCAATGGCAAACCACCCCATAGCAAAAAGTCTGCCAAGAAAACGTCATGATGTGATGTCCTCCCATGGGTCAGTAATGACTTGGTGCTTGCACAGGGGACTACCTTTACCTTTTTCCAGGTGACAGAGATCAAATCCCCTGAAGAAAATGGCTGCCTTGAAAGGTGGACTCTATGGTATTATAGCCAGCTGAAGTCCCTCCCTTTCCCAAATCCTGCCCTTTCCAGGCTCCACATCCAAATTTTCAGGAATTTTCCAACCAGGAGCTGGCAACCATGGCTGAATCCACATTACCTCGGCGTGTTCCGGTGTTGCACTAAATGTTCACTAAACACCCGGAAGTATAGCGTCTTTCAAGCGCGATTTCGGAATCACGCTAGAAAGGTGCTACACTTCCGGGTGATTAGCGAACATTTAGTGCAACACCGAAACACGCCGAGGCAATGTGGATTCAGCCCATATGTTTGGAGGTGAGTACCCAACTGCACCCTCCCCTCACCCCAGTTTGGGCTCTGGAAACCCTATAAGGAAGGTGGAAAAGTTACAAAAGGGATTAAGAGAGATAATTGTTAGATTCTGTTATAAAGGGTTTTTAAAGGATATATTCAGATATAGCAACTTTAGAGGGGGTTGGTGGGAGTTTCTCTGCTATGGAACAGGCTGTGCTTTCTCATACATATACCTTCCTATGAAGACTTAGTGCCAAAACCATTGCTGAGCTAGGCAGGCTTTCGGCTTTTGTTTATTTTAAAAACTCCAGGCACCTGGTCTATTTATCTAATGAATTGTTTATTTGGGTACATTTTTAAGTCAGTGCTTTACACAGGCATACAACTGAAACACTACTCAGGAAAAGGAGAGCAAAGCAGTTTTATGACAGCCATAACAGCCAGCCAATCAGCATCCTGCACTGCTGGCTGGCTTCCACTAGAAAGAGGAAGACACCATTGCTCCTGATCTCAGTTTCCTAAGATCTATAGTGCACATGGCCCCAAAGGGGCATTATTTAAACTATGTACTCTGTGTGCTATCCGACTTTACAGTCGTTGCAATTTCTCTATAGTTAAAAGATATTTTTAAATTCAATTAATGTAAGTCAATAGCTGCAGCATGCAAATCACAAGGCATCAGTTTTCCAAAAGAGATACTTTAGAAACAATCTAAAAGGCAGCTCAATCATTTCTAGTCTGAGTTCATACAGTTCTCACTATCATGATCTGGAGCCATCCACTTGTTACACTTTTAGTTCCCACTTCTCTTCAGCCTGAACTTCACTGGCCACACCTTACACATTTGTACAGCAAGGTAAACTCTTATTATTCTGATTGCCAATAACAGACTGTGCAAAAAATCTAATGGCTTCCCAAATGAATGCATAAGTGAGATAAAATTTGAACCAGGGGCTTCCCACTTCAGACTTTTATCCAGTAATGAATAAGATTTCTAAGGGGTCAGGACGCGCAGCCATATAGGCATTCAAGGCCCGGCTATGTTCATCCGACGTTCATCCTCTTCTTTCTAGTCCCTTCAGGTCGGAGTAAGCGGGTGTGGATCGTGGGGCACAGCATCGTTTACTGGGCCGCTCGTTACGCGACGGCGTCTGGTTGGGGACGTGACTTGGGCCTAGGACGAGGTGTCGCCATCAACTGGTTTGGATCTAGAGGGATGACCTGGGCTGCTTTGCTGCCTCGTTTTCTTCATTTGGCACGGAACGTGGGGCCACCGGACGCGGTTGTGTTGCAGCTTGGGGAGAACGACCTGCCACGGAGGACAAAATTGGATGTTTTGGAGAGCATGCTGATGGACTTGGGGGTGTTGCGGGAAAGTTATACGAAGATGACCATACTGTGGTCAGATCTCCTAGAACGTCGTGTTTGGAGGCGGGCGCGGGACAATGGTAAGGTAGATTTGGCCCAACGGAGGCTGACGAAGGTGATAGGACGATTCGTCTTGGAAGCTGGGGGTCTAGTGATCGCGCACCCCGACATAGCCTTTCGCCTGGAGGCTCTATTCTGCCCGGACGGTGTGCACCTGTCCAGCTGGGGACAGGATCTCTGGCTGCAGGATGTCCGAGATGGTTTGCTTTCATGGTTGGGTTCCTAGGACATCTGGAACATTCGACTTTATTGGTTGCAGGTTGGGAGCATGGCGGGGAGCCATTTCGTGGCTCCTGTGGCGTTTTTGGGCGTAGGCCACCGATCCCTTGGGGGAAAACAGGGCCTGCGTACACTGTTTCCCTGTAGATGGAGATCCCCATAAGGGGTCTTGGACCAGGCTTGGCAGTTGTAAGCCCAGCTCGGGGGCCAACAGAGCAAGCCTGTGTCCAGGTGACGGGGGAACCACTCAGAGGCTACCGCCCAGTGTGGCTCCCTCAGCCGTCATCCTGGGGGTTTTTCCCCTTCTCAGCAGGCGTGCTGAAAGGGTGAGGAGTCATCGGCTGGCAGGCGGGTGAGCCGATGTGGGATCCGTGCCCTACGCTGCCATGACTCCTACATTCTGTAATCAATAAAGTTGTGGCCTGTTTTTTCCAAACCAGCGTCAGTGTGTTATTTTCCTGCTGGGTGAACCTGGCCGTATCAAGCTGGACACGCAAGCCCCCGGCCCCTGACTCACCTGGGGGCGGTGTTTGCGTGCACGCAAGGCCGGGGGAAGAAAGCAGGAACGGCCCTTACTGGCCCTGCTAAGAAGCGCGTCCCAGCTTGTTGCTGGGAGGCGCAGTTTAAAACTTGCACAGCCGGCCAATCAGAACAGCCGGCTGTGAGCAGCAGGGTGGGAGACGTTGCCCGACCTGAGTGAACATGTTTCACTCAGGTCCTCCCACCCTGTATATAAGGCAGGGCCGGCCGAAGATCCTCTAGTCGGCGACGGAACAGCAATCCCCTCCCACCCTCCGCGTGTTTTCAGTCAAGACTTGTTGGTTACCAGTTGTATAAGCTAGTATTGTGAAGTAATGGGCCGTCTGAAGGCACTGAAGTTATAGTTGCGTAAGTTCTATAAGGGTTGAAATGTTTGTATCTTGAAAGTGTACAATTCCTTTGTCACAACTGTAAGTGGGGCGTTTGTGGGCGTAGGCCACCGATCCCTTGGGGGAAAACAGGGCCTGCGTGCACTGTTTCCCTGTAGATGGAGATCCCCATAAGGGGTCTTGGACCAGGCTTGGCAGTTGTAAGCCCAGCTCGAGGGCCAACAGAGCAAGCCTGTGTCCAGGTGACGGGGGAACCACTCAGAGGCTACCACCCAGTGTGGCTCCCTCAGCCGTCATCCCGGGGGTTTTTCCCCTTCTCAGCAGGTGTGCTGAAAGGGTGAGGAGTCATCGGCTGGCAGGCGGGTGAGCCGATGTGGGATCCGTGCCCTACGCTGCCATGACTCCTACATTCTGTAATCAATAAAGTTGTGGCCTGTTTTTTCCAAACCAGCGTCAGTGTGTTATTTTCCTGCTGGGTGAACCTGGCCGTATCAAGCTGGACACGCAATCACAAGGCATCAGTTTTCCAAAAGAGATACTTTAGAAACAATCTAAAAGGCAGCTCAATCATTTCTAGTCTGAGTTCATACAGTTCTCACTATCATGATCTGGAGCCATCCACTTGTTACACTTTTAGTTCCCACTTCTCTTCAGCCTGAACTTCACTGGCCACACTTTACACATTTGTACAGCAAGGTAAACTCTTATTATTCTGATTGCCAATAACAGACTGTGCAAAAAATCTAATGGCTTCCCAAATGAATGCATAAGTGAGATAAAATTTGAACCAGGGGCTTCCCAGTTCAGACTTTTATCCAGTAATGAATAAGATTTCTAAGGGGTAAGGCAAGTAATAATACATTTGCAACCACACATTCAGTAAAGACCATGTTAACTCACATTCAAAACTGCAATCAAAAGTGAGGGCAGTTTAGAAGAGGGATTGTTGCTTGAGTGTGCACATTCATCCAACTTTCATCTGTTGTGCAGGTTTCTATCGCATTTCAAAAACCTGCAAAACCTATTTAACCAACATTGGCAGCAGTTCAAATGTGCATGTATTTTATAGGAAGCAAAATCTCTCTCTGATCCCTATCAGCTCTCTTGAAAACAACTGTCCATCTCCAGCCTCAGAGGGCAATTCAGAACTCCCACTGATGGCCACAGCAGACAGTCAGTCGGATCTGCGGGACAGCAGATTGAAAACCAGAATTAGAAGCAGATTAAAAGTGAGCTCTGACTGCTCAATGGCTGAATTTGTCAGTTTTATTTGTCTGGGTGAAAATGGTTAAATTCTGTCAACTGCAAGCCATCAATCCTCCTCCTAGAAGAAAATTTTCATGTACTAAAAAGTGTAAGCGAAGCAGTTGCTAAGGGGGTTGTGCTTGGCTTAATCTTAACATGAATCATTCCAGCACTTGAAGCAAATGTGAAATGTTTTCCTTTCGGAGGGAAGTCTTAGATTGCTTGCTAGAGTGAAGAACACTTGCTTCTGAATTAATGAATCTTTTTTCCAGACACATAGATGGTTCAGAAGGCTTTTTATTTTCTTTTTGAAAACAGCTTTAATTTTGTGCAAGCCATAACATATACCATTCAGAGCAGGCAAAAGGTGTTGGGGGTGTAGAGGAAAGCTTAGCAAAGCAACGTTTGAGAACTTCTACAAACAATTATTTAGAGTGAGATGTTTCATACCTCATGCAAAGCTTGAACAGCTCTCCTGAAAAAAGCTTACTATTTAAATCAATGTATATGAATTCTAGAGTCTAAACACCAGAAGCGAAATCCTTTTTTAAAAGATTCAGTTTCTATTGCTTCAGGAAACGTGGTCATCTAATGACATCTGTTTAACAGGTTGTGTAGCATTTTCAGTTAAGCCTCAATTAGGTAATGGAGGGTGCCCAAAAGTGAGTCTGGCTTGTTTAAGTTCTAACACAATAAAATGTATTTCAGAAGAACTGAAGGAATCTTCCTCTTTGACCCTAGCTGTATATAAAAAAATTAACTATCATTCCCTTATAATAATATCAGTTCAATTACCCTGTTAGAGATAAAAACACTCTTCTGAGCAATTGGAGGAATCTAAGGGATTTCATTGAAAAACTAGTAACATCTTATCTTGGTGCTAAGTTGCTAATTGCTGGTGATTCTAATGCTAGAATTGGACCTAATAATGAGCAATTATTGATGGTTGGGGCACAAATTGCTCTGAAGTGGAAGAGATGGGATATTGTTATGGTTATGATAGAGTTTCTGGATTTGAAAGCAATGTATCTCTGCTTTGTTTGTAAGGCCTGGAAATAAAATTAGACTTGCAAGGCAAAGTGGAGAAAAGATATTCCAGATCAGGGCCTACATCATTTCTCATACTGCATATTGTGTAATCAAGACTGCAAATTCATAACCTTGTAAACTGTGCCCCCAAATGACATTTTTCTCATCTGACCAACTCTATGGCATTAGGAGAAGCCTGACAACAAATCCCAAGCAACTAACCCCTCCCCCCTCTTTTTTTTAATCAGGGGAGGGTCGCAATGCCACTTTCATCATCTTCCCCAAATTCCACCCTCCCCTGGGACCGTCTTCAAAATCTCCCACAAGATTCCTCATCTTACCAGTGTCTCTGCTCCTCAATTATGTCAATGGCTACTACTGTTAGAAGCTGGAAGTCTAAAACAGTTCTTGTTGATGTCATCATGACAGGGGAGAATTTACTGCAAGAACTCAGGGAAGTACTGTTTGTTTTTGTGCACACAAATTTATTGTGCCACCTGTGGGATCTCATCAGCAAGAGCCAGGCTTTCAGTAGTGGTGTTGCCTTCTCCACAACAGAACACCCAAGTGCAATGCTTTATTTCACCTCATAAGGCTAAATGTCAAACATGTATGTGAAAAAAAGTAAAAGCGTACATATCATTGGGGTGGGAGGGAACTAAACCTCATTTCTCAGTGATCCCAGCTATAAACACCTGGAGTCATCCTTTAGGGAACCTGGAAGATATCTCTAAACTTGAATACATCAGAGCAGCTGGCTTTTTATTATAATTTACATGAGAGTGGCCTATTAGGACTTGCAGGGAAGATAAAATGTCATCCTCCCCCCTCCCCCCCCCCGCCCAGACATAACCAATTCTGCCTCTGTTTCCCCTCACTCTTCTCCCCTACTATTCCTGCCTTCTCTTCCCCCCTTCCCTTGGCTCCAGCTTTACATCCTTCTCCTCTCACCACCTTCTCTTCCTCCTGGATTGGGTGGTTGCTATAACAATGCTGAGAACTGTTTGGTGTTGCTGTGATATGCACTAAAACTACTTCTGAAGGTTTGGGGGGATATCACACATTTCTCTCTTTCCCTCTCCCTCTCTCTCTTTACAATTCAGATTTTTCAGCCTTTCTTGATGTTCCCACAACTTTGTAGAACTCTAAATTGTAGCTATGGGTGGTCTTGATGTACTCTTGGCTATTAGAAAAGGATTATTATGTAATAAAACCTCAGCAAAAAAAATACTGCAAACATTTCTCTCCCCTTATAACTATTAGAAACATAATCCAGACACCAATATAAGATTTACGTTCCTTTCCATGACGTTTCAAAAGCATATGGACCTAAGATCAACTGGGAAATATGGGAACTCTCAATGTCAGCAGCAATTTATTTACCACTTCCTTCACTTGTATGAATTCCTATGGTGTAATAAAAGACATTTTATTGATTTATTTGATTGACAGTTGTTCTGGTTTAAATTTAATAAAGTGGGAGAAGAAATGTGGGTCAATCAGGATTTAGAGAATATAACTCCCCCCTCCCAAGAATCTCTCTAGTTTAAAGGTATTTAGGTTTTTCTGTATAGAACTGCCAACCTACATGTGTTTTCAAACAACTACAGATAGATTAAATCTAATTCCACTCAAGTAATTGTTCTTTTACTGTTTGGGGGAGGAGGGCAGATATCTGTCTACATAAGGGCCTATATACTTATTTTTCTAAGCTGATAACTGGTCCCCTCTTCTTTTGTGTGCTCCTGTCTCAAAAAAACCCCAATGAAATAATAGGAAAGACCACTGAAGCATGATACTTATGGCTTTCTATGGCTACTGCTACTCTGAATATAAGCTGTTGGAGATGCTCCTTATCAAATTGATAGATGACACAAAAGCAGGAGAAGCAACTAACACCTTAAAAGTAAAAAATAAAATTTAAAATAGCCTTGATAGGTTCAAAAACTGGACTAAAACTAACAAAATTAAATTCAATAAAGACAAAGCTCCACGTTTGGACAAAAGGAATCAAACGCAGAGGAACAGGATAAAGGACACCTGGCTTGGCAGCACTACATGTGAAAAGTATTTCAGGACTACAGTCAATCACATGAGGCAGCAACATGATAATGGCTGCAAAAAAGGCCGATGCGATTTTAGGCTGCATTAATAGAAGCAAAGTATCCAAGTCATGAGAAGTATTAGCTCCACTCTATTCAGTGGCAACCAGCAGGAGTTTTGGGACAGTGTAATGGGGAGGTGCATGATGTTAGTTATATATGTTAGTTATATCACTTCTGGAGAAATCCCAGAAGTGGGGAAATTGGCCATTATTCCTTATGGGGAAATCTGTCTGGAAGATATACAGAGAGGGGTGGTCATTTTTCAAGAAAACTTTACCAACTTTGCAGGGAACCTACTCCTGCTGTTCTCTAAAGACCACTCAAGTTTCAAGACCAATGGACCCCGTGGGCAAATTCTATGGACCTCCCAAAGAAGATGCTCCTAGTCATTCTCCATTATTCCCTATCTGGGAAAACTATCTGGGGGCTATCCAAGGTTCGGGAGGTGACATTTTTCAAGATATTTGCATTTTTCAAATTTGCAGCAGACCTACTCCTGACTATACTCTAAAGGACCCTCCCCCAAGTTTTGGGAAGATTGAACCCCAGGAGCCAATTCTATGGGCCCTCAAAGACGGTATCCTCAGCCACTCCATTTGTTCCTGTTATGAGGGAAAAGTCAAAGCTGATCGCCCAGTGCAGAAACACACTGGGACAAGGCTGCCATGGCCAAGGCACACTCCCAAATGCAAGCTCCACATACAGAAAGCCCAAACCAGACAGATCGCACAGAACAGAAGTCCTCCAGATGCAGCAGTCTCTTCTTCCTCAGTAGTACAGCTGAAGTAGAGAAGCACAGGGCAGACAGAAATCCACTGGACAGGCAGGCAAGGCAGGAATCCACTCCAAATGCTAGGCAGTCAGACCAGAGAGAGACAACAGCCAGCAGCAGCGGTGTCTCAAACTCAAGGGCAGACCACATCGCACAAACTGAAGGCTGCTCTGAGGCAAGCCTCCTTATTTAAGTCTTCCAAATAGTTTGGAAAAGACGCTCTCCTTCTTAGGGAATCCCATCAGCTGGAGAAGGAGAGTTCCTGCAAGGATCGGCCATTCACTCCCCCTCTTCCTCATTGCCCTTCCTGCCTGTGCCTCACTCTCCCCTTTATCCCCCCTCCCATCTTGCAAAAAAAGGTAGAAAACACTGTGTCTTTGCAGTTTCTTTGCAGGGATCCCCCCCACCATGCAGATTAATTCACTGGCTTAAATTCAGAATACCAAATCTGATTCGGTATTCCCTTTTTTATCTGAAAAATTCGTATTTTAACTAATCAGCAAAAATTCGGCTTTTTTCCCAAACTCCAGATCAGCACACCCCAAGTTACAGGACAGCAGATTTTTGTTCAACATTTAAAGAAACTTCCTGGAGGTAAGAGCAGTTTAAGAATGGAACCACTTACCAAGGGAGGAGCTTCTCCCATATTGGAGGTCTTCAAGCAGAGGCAGCGAAGCTATCTGTTGAGATTGTTCTAGCTTTTGATTACCTGCATTGAGCCTCTCTAAATCTACTGTTTTACCACTCCTCTTACTTGTTATGGAATGGATAACTTCTGCTGGGGTTTCTGATATTTTATGTATTTTTTTACATATTTCTGTTGCAAGATAATACTATTTTAAATGTTTGAAAAATATGTTTAACCCATTCCTTGCCAGTAATAGACTTACTGTGTTATTTTGGGCATTTCCGCACACTCAACTTCTTCCTTATTTTCTTACCAGTTAATCCACAAGCACTGAAACCAGTCTGAGTATGGTTCTTCTGCACTTCTGCACTCCTTTTGCACTTTTATAGTTATGAATATGTTTTATTTTCTTTCTTACGTACCTTAAATAATCTGGATTTTCAAGTGAGGATGTCGTTGTGATTAGTGGCATCATTGGTGATGTCACAGCACACACACACACACACACACCTTTTTATTTTATGTGCATACTTAAATCGATATGTGCTGAATTTTTTGAAAAAGGTAGAAAATGGAGACCCTGCCAGTCTTTGTAGGGGGAAGCCTAAAAAGGGAGCAGCTCCATACCATCACTGTCATAACATTGTAATAATAGATGCAGCAGATTCTCTGAATCCCTAGTTTTCAATTTTAAAAAGTTTCTAGCCCCCTCCCCTTGTGGAGATATAAGGAAAAAGGCAAATCTCCACAACAAAAGGGGCTAGAGACTTACTTTTTTTAAAAAATAGAAGCTAGGAATTCAGAGAATCTGCTGCATCTATTATTACATTAGATCATTATAACATTATGAAATCAACAATTTAAAATAAAGATAGAAAGTAAAACCAGGAAGGGGAAGGAAGGCAGAGGAGTGGACTATGACGAACAACCAAATCAGAAAGTGGATTGGAGGTGGGTGGAAGTGGCAGGATAAACAAAACCGAAAGGAACATTCTTCCCAAAGGACAAAGGGGACTCAGAATCGGCTTTTTTAAAAACACTATGGTAAAAGTGGTCTCAAAGAACCAGGAAAAAAGGGGGAAAGCAAAAAAAGGAAACACAAAGTGAAAACTAAAGAGGAAAAAATATGTTTGGAAATCAGAGGATAAATCAAAGCTGAAGGGAGCCAGATCCAACAACAACAAAAAAACAGTTCAGAAAAGCCCACTTGTAAACAGGTACACACACCTGCATGCCCCACTTTTAGCTAAGTTGACACAATTTCCTACCCACAGGTCTAATTTGATCATTATCAATGTACTGGTTTGAGAGGGAAAAGGTTATTGTTGTTCTGGCTTTCTCACGCCTCTTGCCAGCGTGCTATCAAATTTGGATTAAAACACAGAAGTAAAAGAATTAAATAGGATTCCTGCATGCCTTATGACAAGACAAGTTGCCAGTGGGGAGTGCTGGAGAAGGATTGCCAGCTCTATTTCTAGAGCTCAGCACATGCCATATATGGTTCTTCTGCAACTAATTCATACCCCAAAGAAATATGTTCTATGTATTACAAAGTGAAGGACAACACGCCTCTTCTTACATATGAAGGATAAATAAAATGCTTGCATTCAGGGCATATTAAGTCCAGAGCACGTGAGAGAAGAAATAACCAGAGCACTACTGGCATCTAGTGTTGAAAGGAGCATTGAAGCTACTTGGCTTTTCCTGGCTACTGTGGTCAGCTTGATTATTTATATTTCCCATTGTAGAGCAATGAATATAAACAACAACAACAAAACTATGGATATACAGAAGGGAACACTACAAAAGGCAACAAAGCCAAATAGTTATGAAGAGGTCCCAATATGTTTTGTGAATCCTTATCATGACCATGTCCCACTACAGACTTAGAGAGCAATCCTGAGCAGGTCTACTTAGAATCCTAATCAGGTCTATTCAATGGGGCTTGCGCCCAGGAAAGTGTTCTTGAAATTGATCTGTTATTTTCTCTCGTCAGTTAACCCTGGGAATGATAATTTCTGTGAGAGTGGCTAATTCTCAGCACCCTTTCCAAACAACAATGCCCAAGATTCTTTGGGAGAAGTCTCAATAATTAAACTGGTATACGAGCAATACAGGTTAGATTACTGCAACATGCTCTGTGTAGGGATGCTCTTGAAGACAGCTTGGGAACTACAATTTGCCCAGAATGTAGCAACTCATTTTTTGATGGGAGCTCACTGGCATAATCATATTACAGCTGTTTGCAAAATCTCTTTTGTCTGCTTATTTGTTTCCGGGTTATATTACATTCTTACCTTTACAGCCCTTCAGGATCCACATACTTGAAAGGCCATCTTCTTCCTATTTGAATTCATGCAGCATCCTTGTTCATCCCAGCAATTTCTCCTGTCTGCAAAGCTGATTAGACCTGCCTCTGCCTGGTCACAGGCCTTAGTGATTCTGGCCCTAGTTATTTGGAACAATTCACCCAAGAATGTCAGGCAGGCTCCTCTCCCAGTGGTGCTTAGGAAATGTGCTAAATCTGTATTGTTCAGAAGACTTCCCAAGAGGAGATTAAGGTCCTTGACATCTTCTAGAAAAGTCTGATAGGGATGCCAAAAATTTTCCCAGGCAACCTCTTCAGCAGTCAAACTTAACTCCTTTGAACTTACCAATCAGACTTACCTACAACACTCACAATCAGACTGTGAGGGATACATTTGGATTGCATCAAGCAACTTGAACAGCTCCAGAACAAGTCCGCAGCTGCCTCTTGGCAGGATGGGACAATTTGTCAGCTGATCAGGGGATTTCATTCGGAGTTGGTTCTAATCCACCACCACCCCCTCAGGGAAACAGCCATTCAGTGAAGTTGCAAGGTTTCTCTTCTCTTGCCTGCAAGCTGAGTAGGGCCAAAACACTTTGAATCTCTGCATTGTAAGTGGCAGAGACTGTTTCTTCTCCTCTCCCTCTGCTAAGCAGGGACAGTGCAATTCTTCTGAGTTCCCCATAGCAAAAGGGAGAGAAGAATGAGCTCGTTCTTTCCTTATCTTTGCAGCCCATGTTGACAGTTTGGGATGGAAAGAAGAGACAGAAAATCATTTGGGCTTCTGATCAACCCCATCAATTTGCTACATCTCAGTAAGACTGGGAGTAGCAAAGTTCCCTGGATGGAAGAACCTAACTTCCACCTGACGAGCTGGGACTTTGCTTCTTATTCCCCACCCCTGCACCCAAAAAACTTTGCTGGGAACAGAGCAAAATTTCTCCATCAGGAGATTAGAAGCTGGTTCCCAGATGGTCCCTCATCAGCTGGGAGTCAGCTTTTGATGGCTGCATGTAGTCTATTCCTAGGAATACACCAGAACAGCCAAAATGCTCATCAGTTCACAACTGCATGATCAACACTGTTGAACACCTGAAGTGGCAGGTGTTTGTGCATCCCTAGTCTAAGAATCTTTGGATACTTAGCCTTTATGGTGGGACAATGTATATTTACAGTTTTATGCAGTTTCTTCTATATTAACGTTTTATCATCTCTAGTGTTACCCAAGTGTTTTCTGGTGTTCACATTCTAGAAAGCCACTTCTGCACTTTCTGCAGAAAAAGGAGGGATAAAAATATTTTAATAAATAAATATTAACGCGGAAGGAGTCGTGTAATGTGGACAACAACTTTTAATGTTTTTCACCAAGTATTTCCTTTCCGCTCTCTTTTAGGGGAGGACCATATTTGGGGCAGTCTTTTCCTGGTCCTCTCCTAAAACCTAATTTATTACTTCCCATCTCTCTCCTCCCAGATTTCTGCTTATACATGTCCTATGCCCACATTATTTATACAGTTCAGAAGGAAAACAAACATGCCTGCAGACGGACAGACTTCCAGAACTATGGAAATGAAAAAGACTCTTGGTAAGACAAATCAGAAGGACTCTGGAGGACTTTTGCAACTAGCTATAATCGGTACCTATGAGACTGGATCCTGCAGATCCACAACACTAGTGGAGGTGGAAGGAGCCTCCTTTTAAAACAAAGAAAGACTCCTTTCAACAAAGTGTCTCTGCTAGTGCAATGGATCCAAAGGATCAAGCCCATGATTTTACCAAACATGGGGCACATGATAGGAGAGCCCGAGAAACTTGGAAAAAGAAGAATCTTATGCTAAGAAGATGGAGAATGGCACACTTTCTGGCAATGGTTACTGAGCATTAAAGGAAATCTTCCTATCAAAATGGCCTTATCTACATTCTGTTTACTTCAATGGAAAACAGGGCCTGAAGCTGAGCTTTGCCTCAGATTAAAATCAGCAGCCAGAACAAACTAGAAAGAAAGAGGTAGAGTTTCTCGAAAAAAGAAGTCACTATAGACAGGCAGGGAAGTAAATGACAAGCTACCAAACAGTAGTGTAAGTTAAAGAAAAAAAACTCTTGCAGATTCTGTTGGTCTTATAAATCAATGACTTTTCCTATAGACAAGCCCTTTGAACACCACACCACACTTTGATCATGCCTCCTCTAAAGAAACAGACAAAATATGTAGTAAAGCATCTCTGAGCATATGGTAAGTGCCTTTTCCTCCTTACTGATAAAATACACTTCAAATTAAAAAGGGCTCCCTTTCCAGGACAGATTGCAAGCCCAGCAAGGGACTCCATAGGCCCCGACGTGGAGATTCCCTCTGGGGACTTGTTATATCACTTAAACTCACAGGAGAATAAATTTTCTTACTCGTCTCCAGAGCAACCAGGGCTGCCAGAATGTTACCCAGCATAGCCCAAACCTTTCAGATAGTTTATTGCTTACGGTAGTACTAATAAGGCAGCCGTCTGCACTGATAGAGACACACTTCATACAATATAAATCATGAGGTCTCAGCCTAATATAGCTTGGGAAATTGAGCAAGCAGGCGAGACTGCAGAAACAGGGGAAACAGGGCAGATGCTCAGGCTTTGCCCCTCAGAGATCTGCAGTCAGACTTTGGGAGCAGGCACAGGGGTAGATGCAGAGACTACATCTTCACCAAGCCAAGAGTAAAGCCAGATGAGAGGCAGAAGAGACATGGTGGAATGAACTGCTGATTCATGATCCAAGATCTTTCTGTAATATGTAAAAGTGTCAGAAATTGCAATGTCTGGTGTACTGCAGCAGCAAGAAGGGAAAATGAACCTTCTATGCAGGGGGCAGCAAGGATCACTTAGTTAGGACAGTGAGAGCCTCGCTACAAGTGACATTTTACACGTGAAGGACACTTGATCATTTTCGCAAGTCTTTCTGGGAACTGAAGTCCCTCTCCCCCACCCCTTTTCCTTCTGTTCCTTCCCCTCTCTGTTAGAATCGCTGCCTGAAGAGACAAAGAAAGCCTAAGGCAACAGCAGCTTTTGCAAATCGTCTTGCTCGGGGGAGGGGGGAATGCTCTGGAGAAAGCTGACATGTCGGTGAAGCTGAGCAGGATGCCCAGGGAAGGGAGAAAGTTGCAGCTGCCCGCCCCCAAAGATCGTTGAGAGCAGGCTTGTGACTAGAGGAACGATTTGCAAAAGCTGCTGTTGCCGCAGGCTTTCTCTGACTTTTCAGGCAGCGATTCTAACAGAGAGGGGAAGGACACTAGGACTTCACCGACATGTCAGCTTTCTCCAGAGCTTTCCCCCCCCCACCCCCCAGCAAGACGATTTGCAAAAGCTGCTGTTGTCGTAGGCTTTCTCTGTCTCTTCAGGCAGCGATTCTAACAGAGAGGAGAAGGAACAGAAGGAAAAGGGGTGGGGGAGAGGGACTTCAGTTCCCAGAAAGACTTGCGAAAATGATCAAGTGTCCTTCACGTGTAAAATGTCACTTGTAGCGAGGCTCTGAGAGCAGCATCTCTCTTGTTTCCTGGGGTCATTTCCTTGTCTTGTCTCCTATTGGGCTAAACAGGGCAATATCCTGCTTCTTCCCTCTCCTGCCTTATCACTCTTCTCCAAGATGTAGTCAGATAGTCAGGAGTCAGGACTCTATCTCTCTTCTTCACTCTCAAGTATGTATTTCTTAAACAAACTTTTAGCCTCTTTAATCAGCACAGCATAACTTCTCTGCTTTATTTGCACTCTGCCAACAAAAAGTACTCAGCTGCTATGTCTTTTTCCTGCAATACAAATCCCACCCCCATTTAGTCCTAGTAGGAGAAAAAGACAAAGAAGATGGGAGGTCTATTTTTAAATAAAAACAAAGAATAAATGCGAGGGGGGCTAAACCCTGCCCCACCCAATGTATTACTCAGTTGTCCGGAGCATTTTTTTTCTAGTAGGTTCAGAAAAAAAAAAGGCAGAACATGGCAAGGAAAATGAAAGTCAGGGCTTAGCTCCTCACTCAACAAAAATGACACTCTATCCCACCAGCCACAAGGCTTCAAGTAAAAGAGGGGGAATATTCACATAACTTGTTCACACTTGCCTGTATCTGCTCAAAAAGTGTGAATTCTACAGCTTAAGCTGGAGTAACTGTGCATTAAATTGCACTGTGCATTGCCTATAGGATAGGGACACTTCCTCTAATCTGCCTGGAATTTGGTGATGAGGCTCCCCTGAGTGAGGGGTCCTTAAAATTTCATCCCAATGGAGGGAAGTTATACCCAGAAATGGGTGCTTAAATGACTATCTGATCGAAACCCGCTGAAAACTACTACGATCAGATCGATTTTTAATATGAATAGAATTCAAGAGTCCAACTCAAGATTTTTTTAAAGAAAATAAACAATCCTGCCCCAAATCTTACCTCTTAATTTTTGAAAAACACCTCTAATTGTACATAACCTCTAGGATACAAATGCAAAAATAATCCAACTACCCAACACAGACATAGATGGATCTGTCTGGAACGGAACCAGCAGTAAACATGGAGGTGTAAATATGCAGGACTTGAATTATTTCTGCACAGATGGGAACAGTGGTGGATTTCCATTCCTCCGAATAATCTATCTCAACGGCTGTTTTAGCAACTCAGCAAAATGTTATTTAGGACCAGGTTTCATTTATCTGCCACAAAACTGAAACTGATTCAGTAGATGTGATGTCCCAGGGCAATGGGGAAAGCAGAAGGCAATTTCTGTTCTCTAAGGTTTCAAATCAAATTGAACAGCAACCCCAACTACTACCAAACATTTCTAAGACATAAGTACACGATGCAAACTCACAACTTGTTTCATAAATAGGCAGCTTATGCCAATCAAATAGTGTTCTTCACCTTCAGTCTGTCACTACCAGAATAAGGAAACCTTACATACTTTGTTTTGGTTTTACAGACTGTCCGTTTCCCTAGTCTAATTATCTGGCAAGAGATTCCTTGTGCACTGTGCATGCAAAAGCAAGAAGAACATGATCAAACTGCTGAAGCAGACATGAGAAAGAACAAATGACCCAATTAGCTAATACTCTTATTTTTTTATGCATCAAAAAAGGTCACAAGGATTCACAAAATTCTAGAGGTTAAGGCAACCATAATGCAGGGAAAGACAGTAAATGAGGACTGGCAGTACTCAGTATGATTAAAGGTTATCCAGCTCCTATACTAATAGCAATGTGCACATGATAAGAAACAAATGGTGACAATTTGGGTCACAGAACACCAAAATATGCCTGTCACTGGATATTAGGGTAAAAAAAAATTCTTAAATCTGTATTATAAATTTAGAACAATCACAAAAAGAATCTAGAACATTAACAGCCCCTAATCATGTCTATTTGTTTTCTTAAACTCTCTGCTGTTTCTAAGGATGTAAGAAACACTGACAAGAAATTTCACTCATTCTGAATGTTTAACTATGAAATCCACTAAGTGTACATCATAATTGTAATCTCATTTTATAATAAAAATAAAAGGAAGCACGGACGTGGCTTAGAAATATGTATCCCAAACAAACAGGGAGAGAGAATGTACAGACAGCCACTTTACTCAGCCAACGTTTCAATTAAAGTGAAGTTTCTATGTCAATATTGTTTTATATTCATAAAGAGAAAGTTTATAATTAAAAAAACTTTTGCAGGTGTTATATAAAGGATGTAAATTTTAAATATATCCCTCAGTGGTGAAAGATAATTAAGAAAATCTGAGAAGACCATGGTATGGGTCAAACTATTGTGGAAATAATAGTTACAGACTCTGCTGTGCTTTTTGAGCCTCTTGCATCAGGGGGAGGCCCTTCCTCTGGATGAAAATGCATCCACAAGCAGAACAGATCCACAGGATCCATCCATTTATAATTAAAATGTTAATTTGAAAAGCCATCTTAAGGGGAAAAACCCACAAATGCTTAGTTGGCAATTTGTGATCAGTGGCCAAAATAATTACTAGAGAACTCCTGGAAAAATAAAGAGAAACCTTCCAGAGACAAAGTGTTTAGAAAGGTCTGGCACATTATGCTAATGAATAATCTAAGTGCATTTAAATAAGAATTGTGGAGGAAGGCTTCATGTAATTTCCCACTTCAGAGATAACAAGAGATGCTTCAGGACCGCTGGTTCAGCTGACATTTAGGGCTGCCCAAATTCCTGCAGGCTCGGATCACAAAATAATAGCAAGTCATGAATATGCCACTGATTTATCAGTGATCAATTGACTAATCACTGAGCCATTTGAAAGACTTTGCTGGAGGGCTACACAGTAGGATATGTACACACTCAGCGTTCATGTACTAGCATTGTCTCTTATCATCTGATCGCGCTACCGCACAAGGATAATTCTTTTCTCTGCAACCAATTTCAAATCTATCACAAATATCTTTCAAAATAAAGTATCATAGAATCATAGGGTTGGATGGGACCTCTAGGGTCATCTAGTCCAAAGATCCTACTTTTCACTATTCCCATTAATGATCTCCAAGTATAGACACTAAAATGTGTGGGTCAGTGTGATGTCATCACTCAGGCCATGTGCCGCCCTTGGGCTCACTCCCACGCTCTGCAGTGGGCTGATTTGGGCTGAGTAGCGCCCAATTTGGGCCAAATAGCACTCGATTCGGGCCATGGCAGAATGCAGGAGCACTGCCAGGGCAGCGCAATGGGCCCTGGAGTGCTCCTGCACTCCACAGCAGCCCAATTTGGGCCAAATTGGGCTGAAATCAGCCTACTATGACACGCAGAAGGTGTGTTCCCGCATCGGCTAGATACACGGGGCTGTGGGTGGAGAATGAGAGCAGGGACTGGCAACCCTACTCTGGAGGCTGTAATTCCTGACCTAAAACTTTTATTCCAGTTTTTGGAGACTCAGAGCCAAACTACAAGTTAAAAAGTTTGGACCAGGTTACCTGGGCCTAACTTGATTCCATGCAACCACACAGTATCTGCAGGAAAGAGCTTCTTTAAAAAAAGAAAGGAGATCCCAAACAGGCTCAGAACTCTGCTGTGGGGAGAGGAAGGGCCTCGCCTCCACCCCACAGCCATTTTACTACACTGACAAAGAGCTGGAGGAAGAGTTATTTCCTTGTTTTTGCTGCTGCACGTACACAGAATACTCCACATAGAACAACAAAAGTGGGAAAAACTCCCCCTCAGCTAGGGCTTCCAGGTCTCCTAGTTGGGGTGGGAGATCCCCCCGTCTGTTCCCAGCCTCTGTCCCTCACCACCACTCACCTGGCCAGCAGAGAGAAAAGGCCCAGAGAATGGACCCAGGAGGCAAAAAAAACCCTCTTGGGCGAGCACGTAGCAAACGCGCTCTTACCAAGTGTGATGGCATCACACCCATAAGTGACATCATCATGCCCAGCAGCAGGCATGCTCCTGCGCTTCACAGGGGCTCAAATTCCAGAAGTGACATCATCACACCTGCCCGGGAGCATGTACATGCGTAAGAAGATCTCAAGGTAAGTGTCAGGTTCCCCATTCAGGAAGGTAAATGGGAGAGGGGGCAGGAACCCTTTCTTCCCTCGTAGAGGCATTCTGAGCCTGTTTGGGCTCTCCTTTAATTTTTTTAAAGCCATTCCCTGCAGCTGCTGAGTGCCTATGAGGAACCCAGAAACAAGTCTTTAAAAACACTAGAGTGTGATTTGGCCCTCAGAGTACAGTCCTAAGTAGGTCTACTCAGATGTAAGTCCCCTTTAATTTAATGAGCTTACTCCCAAGGACAATGACTGAAGCCTCAGAAAGCCAGACCGGAGGCAAGGAGTTTCTCGTCTTGTGTGAGGTGTTCCCAGGTAAGGTGAAGCTAGTCCTGAAAGAAGATGAACTAAGTGGCACCTGTTTATCTATTTGCAAACAAAATGCATGCCCATCAACCACCTGCCCTCCTCCTAAAAGATGAAATCAACCAACCAATTGCTATGTGCCATATCTTCACACTAGGGCATCAATCACCCATACTGCTGCCCGCTGTATAGGCAAAAAAATCTACTGCATTGCCCCATAAGGAGTTTGGAAGGAGTTTGAGACAGTTGCCATGCCAATGAGTTAATACTGAGATTTACTTACCAGAATCACTGCCATCAATTATGGCGAGTTTGCCCAGCAAGTTCATTTATGGAAACCATCACAGCATCCCCATTAACATCCTGTTCACCCATAATGATCAGAAAGCCAATAATTCAGCAGACAGTTAAGGTGACACATGAGCAGCTCCAGTCTGTTTCTCAGGTTACTTTCCCTGATATAATCATACACAGCGACATTGTCTAAATGAAGGAGCCAGTGATATACAAACATGTGCTAAACAATATTCTACCATTCTTCTCTAAGTCAGTGGCACTCATTGTACAGGTTGTCATAATCTATACTTAGAAAACTACAAGAATGCAATTGGGGTGTGAATTGCCTAAAGGAAAATTTCTTTGTCTACAGTGTTACCTTAGGAAAATAATTTAAAGTATATAGAAAATGTAAATATAAAGGGATAACACAATACAGTTTTAATTTGGAAAAACCAAAACAATTTCCCTCTTTAATAGAGTTCTTTCTGGAATTTATTTAACCCCAAGACAAGCCCAAAGCATATGTAAAAAAACCCAACATTTTAGTTTTCTACCCAGGTTTGGAATCAACCAGAACAACAACAATGTATGCAGGAGCACTGCTTGGGATTTCAATTGTGTTTTGGAGAAAATAGCTTCTCCTTTGGAAGGGAGAAGGGAATCTAATAAGCTATTTCATATTATTCTTTGTTCAAGGCATTACCTCTTTAAAAGCTTATTTCTGCTGCAGGCTGAACAAAAAGCAGGGTTGTGTTAGGGTTCCACGTCTTACTTAAAGATCTTAATAGGCTTCACTTTGAACAGAATCTCTGTTCCTGGGGCTAGGTAGGAAACCTTAATACAAAACAGTAACCCAAGCAGTAACTACCTCTGTCAAAGTTTCCCCCTGGTGATGAATAGCTCGTAGGATTCCATGATCAGCATTTTTAGCCAAGCCATTTTAGGAGAGTTCCTTGACTCTTGTACTTCTGAATATGTTCATTTAGAAAGTAGGGCAGCAGCTGCTAGGTCCCTTTTTCCCACCTCATGAGTAGCATTTCCCAGCAGAGTTCACTTAATGACATTAAGGCCAATTCACAAAAGGGTTCAGGGTTTTCTTTTTCAAAGTAGGAGCGCTGTTCTTTTATCTGTTTGAAGAAAATGTGCACAAAGGACTGGGCTCTTTTGGCACCTGAAAGATTAACATTATTTTATTGCAGCATTAAATTTTGTGGACTGCAGTCCACTTCTTCAGATGCAATGCAATGGCTTGTTGCTAGACACACCTCTTACAGAAAAATAATTTTCATTTGTTTCATTCATATCCCACCTTTCTCCCCAATGTGGACCCAAAGCGGCTTACAATATCATTCTCCTCTCCTCCATTTTATTCTCACAACAACACTGTAAGGTAGGTTAGGCTGAGTAACTGGCCCAAGATCACCTGGCAAGCTTCCATGGCAGAGTGAGGATTCCAACCAGGATCTCCCAGATCCGAGCCAAACACTCTAACCGCTATACCACACTGGCTCTCAAACAAACAGCAGGCTGAAAGGGCCATCAGCTGCAGAAAATGCAAGGTGAGGTGTAATTACGCTCTTTAAAGGGGAGCACAACCCTATCCAGAACAGGCTAGCTCTTCAGTCATGAATGTTTTTGTTGTTTAACAGCAATACTGCAGTCTTATCTGGACTGTGTGTGTGTATGCAGGGCTGGATCGAGGGGGGGGGGCAGGGGGTAGCCTGCCCCTGGCGCCACCAAAGAGGGGGCGCTGGGCGCGGCTGCCAGCTGCCTGGGAGCGCACCACGGCTTGCCACGCAGGAGGCTGAGCACAGGGTTGGGAGACCCTCGCAAGCCCCACCAATGGGGTGGCTGACTTGCCATGCACGCAGGACCTCACAGCCCTGCACTCAGCCACCAGTGCCGGCTTGCCACGCGGGTGGCACAGGGGAACAGGGCACGCAAACCGCGCAGAGGGCCTCCTAGCCCTGCACTCAGCTGGCCGCACGGCAAGCCAGCCTCCCCAGCACACAGTGAGCTGCGGAGCTGGCGGCGGCAGCGAGGGCGTGCACTGGGGCAGCTGGCTTGCCACACTGGTGGCTGAGCACAGGGCTGGGAGGTCCTGCGTGCATGGCAAGCCAGCCAGCTGCCCCAGCGCACACCCGCACCGCCGCCCGCTCCACGGCTCACCAGGCACTGGGGCAGCCAGCTTGCCGCACGGGTGGGCATGCCTCCCGCCTTGTGTGATGATGTCACAAAAGTGACATTATCACGCAGCGCCGGGAGCATGCGCACGCTGTGCATGCACGCCGAGTGCCCGGGCAAGGTTTGCACCGGGCACCCACGCCCCTAGATCCAGCTCCGTGTGTATGTGCCATCAAGTCAACTCCAACCTAGGGTGACCCTATGAATGG
Organism: Eublepharis macularius; assembly: GCF_028583425.1. Lineage (NCBI taxonomy): Eukaryota > Metazoa > Chordata > Lepidosauria > Squamata > Eublepharidae > Eublepharis > Eublepharis macularius. The sequence continues at coordinate 109,650,440 of NC_072795.1, forward strand.
AAGACCTCCAAAATATCCTATCATTTACAGACTTGCTCAGATTCCGCAAACTGGAGGACATCACTTCTTTTATTGAGTCAAGCCATCTCTTTTAGGTCTTCCTCTTTTACTACTGCCTTCTAATTTTCCTAGCATTATTGACTTTTCCAGAGAATTTTGTCTTCTCGTAATGTGACCAAAGTACAACAGCCTCAGTTTTGTCATTTTAGCTTCTAGGGAGAATTCAGGCTTGATTTGATCAGGACTGAGCTGCCATTTCCAGACAGCAATTAAGAACCTCCACTGGCTCCACAGGGTTAGTTGACAATGACGAAGAGCTAGGTGCCATCTGCAAATTAATGACACTTATCTTTAAATCTCTGAACAATTTCAACCATGTTTGATGTACATGTTTAAAAGCATGCAGAATAAAGATGGGACCCTACAGAATTTGTAGTTTGGTGCTTAAATATTGGACTAGAAATGGAGAAAAAAACCAGGATCAAATACCCACTCAGTTACAAAGCTTGTTAGATGTGTTGGACCAAAGACTAACTTAAATCACAAGGTTGTTATAAGGATAAAATAAAGGGGGAATTATATACACCACAGTGAACTCTGATAAGATCAAAACATATTTAAAAATTTCATTTTTTTTAATATGTTTTAACTCCAGCAAGGACAAGGATTAATCTCCAGCAGGATCTTCTAGAACTGTCCATTCCTTAGGAGCCATTTCACTGAAGAATATTGTCCCCACATCCACATACCCACCTCACAGAAGTCCAGGTGGGTACCACAGCTTCTGAAAGATCCAGTGGAATCAACTGGCTCACATCCCCTTTTTTCTCCTCAAACTGTTCATCTGGGCAACAACGGAAGTTTCAGCTCTGAAACCAGACTGAAATTGGTCCAACTAAGCTCTTTCATCCAAGTCAGCCTGGCACTGTTCAGTCATTCACTCACTTAAACAATATTTAGCCTTGGGGAAAGATAACAGGCAATTTCTGAAAATACATGAAAGTGGCAAAAAGGTTAAAATAAAGGTAGCCACAATTATTTACCATAAAATCATAGCTAACATATTTCTAGAGTCTTTTTCAAACTTGTACCTTAGCTATGATAGAAAAAACCCTCACACAACTGCAGATATTTTATTGTTATCAACAGTGTTGACCCCATCATAACCGTAATAGCCCTCTGAAAAATGAATTATCAAGAAATGAAAAACAAATCTGGAATAGTGAATGAATTTTCATTTCAGAGACTGTAGTTGAAATTCTGGCCTGCACAAACTAGCTACAAAAACAACAATCTTCATTAAAAATATTGACAGAGAAAGATGATTTTATAGCAAGATAGAGAATGGATCCCAAAATAGAACACAGCTCTTGTGAAGATAAGACATTGTTCCAGAGGCAGTCCCTTCGTTTTCTAAACGGAAAAATCATGCACTGCACAGAAAAAGTACTTCTCTAAGAAGCCCCATGTCTGAACTTCACAGAACTTCTGTGCTCTTCCACTCTAGCAATCTTTCTTCCATAGCTCAGGCCTGACTGCTGCCTAAAAATAAAACACATAGAAAGGCTATCTCTGGCAACTCTGCCATTTCATTTTTCTCTCTCACAGAACATCACAGATTATTAGCAGTTTCAAGCATTTGCAGTAAAGGTGGTAACATCTCCATTTGTCACAGGGAAGACAGGGAACTACTTCAAACAAAGAAGAAGAATTGGGCCTAAGGAAGCCATTAAAACAGGAAGAATAAAGGAGGGCCCTGCTAGTTCACACACCCTGTTGTTTGTTTGACATTTAGGAACTCAAAGGATTGGATCCAATGGTGCTACTGTGCAAGTGTCACAGGTCTTCCATTGGTGGACTGGATGGTGATTGTTGCCATTTCTACCCTTTGCCTGCCCCACAAAGTTGCCTGTGAAAGCTTTTTTTAAAAAAAAAAATATATCAGGAGCAGAATTTCAGGGAGTTCAATGGCCTCCTGTGGAAGACAAGAAGTCCTGCTCTAGAAGTTTACTCTACTTGCTGTAATTTGGACCTGACCAAAGAAATGTAGTGTATGCGTCCCATGGTAAGTCGGTTCACCTAAACTGTGTTTTCCCCTTTGTGCTTATTGGCCAGACTTTCTGCTCTCACCTTTCATTGGCTAACAGGTAGCTGAAGGAGGGCATAGCAAGGATTTCAAAGAAGAAGAATTGGTAATGATGACCCAAAGTTTAGGTGTGGTGATCCACACACAGTGGCTGGTATGAGGTTGGTGCTTACAACAACCCCTCCTCCCAATTCCCTTTGTGATCCTGGGCAATGCTCAAAAAAGCAAATACGGCTTGTTCTAATAAACACTGTGTGAAGCATCTGGACATTCTGAATATGAAACTATTAAACATTGTTTTGTTTTCTGGTGGGCAGGCTTTTCTTTTTAGAATATAACATAGTATACACAAAGAAAATATCGTTTGCATACTGTGAAAGAAAAAAGGGAACAGTTTATCAATAACTTCAGAAATACATAATGCTGAATCTTATCTCAGGACTTCTTATTCCAAAACATGTAAAAGGTCCATTGTTCGTGAAACTTGTCAGTGTAAAAGTTGGTATCAAATAAATACCATTTATGTGCTTATTTACTGAAAGTGATTTTCCCTTTTTTATATATCCCCTCTGAAACAGTGGGAATTCCTGAGTCATTTTCAATAAGCTGTTATTCACACACATGCCACTATAATTAAATCCAGTACCACTTCTAAATCCATATCTTGGACTCCTTTCTTATGACAATATAATATAATCACCTTCCAGTCTTGGGGGATTCATGGATCAGGTTAAAGACGGAGATCCAGAATTTCTGGACTCATGGACATTCCCAGAACATAAGAACCTGAACAAGTGGTGCTGCTTTACAATGTCAGAATACGGCAAGTGGGGTTTTATGTATACACAATAGTTTATATGGGGCTAAAGTACCAGAGGAATATCAATTTAGAGAAATTGTCTTTATCTGTTTAGATCAATTTCCTTGGGACGGTTTCCCAAATCTGTCTCCATTACACCATAGGTATTTCTTCTCCACAGACTCTTGCCCATTTTGCTAGGTGTTTATTATGAATCATTACTTGGTTTGGTATTAAGCATATAAGCATGGGAATACTTCCTATTGACTCCCCAGTTAAAAATTTGATTCTTTATATTAATGTGGTCATGATGACATGCCTGATCTGTAAACACTGGAACATTTTGTGGTCTCTTCCTTCCCATCTTTGTCGTTACTTCTTTGCATGACAATATTACTCAAGCTTTTATCTGTTTCTCAAAACTACAGAGTTTGGTCTCTTCCCATTGGCATACATCACTCAGTACGCTCGGATCCAGGGCTTTTTTTCAGCCGGAATGCAGAGGAACAGAGTTCCGGAACCTCTTGAAAATGGTCACATGGCTGGTGGCCTCGCCCCCCTGATCTCCAGACAGAGGGGAGTTTAGATTGCGGTGCGGAGGGCAATCTAAACTCCCCTCTGTCTGGAGATCAGGGGGCGGGGCCACCAGCCATGTGACAATTTTCTCCAAGGGCAACCCACTGAGTTCCACCACCTCTTTTCCCAGAAAAAAAGCCCTGCTCGGATCTATCATCCACTCATAAAATATTGATAGTAATGGGAATAATACTGAACTTTATACTGGTTTCAGTTTCTTCCCAACTGATAAACAAGCATTCACAGAACAAAAAGCACTTTTCCATCTATTCTGCAAATGATTGGCAGCATTTTTTTTTCATTGTTTCCCTCCCCAAAATGCCCTCAACTTTTCTGACTTGGAGAGAAATAAATCTCCTTTCTCCATTTTCAGCTTTTCACTAAGCATCTCCCCAATGGGAAGACAGGATTCCATAAATGCTGACAATGCACTTTGCAAACTCGAACACTGCTATTTAGAAGAGGGAAATAGAAACAGTAGGAGAGCAGCTGTTTTTTAATATGGATCTGGAGCCCCATTTATCCTTTGCTATTAAGGCAGATTGAAAGAAATGTCAACTGCAAGGGTGCAAACCTGCAGCATTACAAAAAAAAAAAAGAGTTTTGCCATTCATTTGAATAGAAGACAGATTGCACCTTGAGGCTTTAAATTTCCATCTCCCTCTGAATAGCAGTTGGATCAGAAAAACAATAATGGGGGATAGGCTGTAAAGTTTTGTTACCTTATAAAGACCTTCATGTTTTCAGCCGCCTCTTTTCCGAGCTGATTTGCGCTGCAGGATGACTCATAACTGATCCCTAGAAAGCTGTATACCCTGAGCTCCCTGGTGAGTCATGTATGATATTTCCAATAGCATCTACTTGGGCATCATAGGTAAACCAGAGTGCACATTTGTCGAATTTATATCTTACAAAGCTGCAGGTACCACTATACCCATGAAAAGCCTGTGTAAAATCTAGTTTGGTGCAGAGATTTGTTTATACCTTCTGTTTGGTTGCAAGTAAGAAAAGGAGGTTAAGTTATTAAACCATGAATACGTTTTGTTTTTCAGCGAGCCAGCCCAATGCCTTTTGGCACTTGAAGGAGAAAGTCTAAACAGCAGCCACCTCCAATGCACTCTAAGCGAGCATATAAATTGATATTATACTGGGTCAGACCACTGGTACCCTCTAGCCTAGGGGTCCCCAACCCTTTTGATCCTGCAGGCTCCTTTGTAATTCTGACATAGAGTAGTGGGCTCATCCACAAACTGGCTACAGTAGGAGGCGGAGCCAACCATAAAACATCAGGGAGTGAGGTTATGAATAACTCTAATAGTAACTCTTCAACATTTCAGGCAGAAACTTTGCTACAGGACATCTTTTTAAATGAACATGTTGCTTAAAAATATTTTCTTGCTAATACACAGCTTATCAGTCATGCAGTATAAATCCTTGTGCTGTAGAGGCTGCTGCTGTCAAAGCATTTTTTTAAAATCTGCACAGCCTATCAGATCTCCAACAGCCAATCAGAAGCTCTGATGGGCAAAAAACCCTACCTGGCCCCACCCACTTTCTAGGCACCATTTTGAAGGCCCGGCAGCCCTACACTTCCTATTCTGATTCGCTGCAGTTCTCCAGGGTCTCAGGAAGAGACTGAGGGCCAAGCTACACATGACAAATGACACTTGAACGGCAAGTGGATTTTGTGCAGGGCAAGTGAACAGGGAGAAATACACTTGCCATTCAAGTGTCATTCGTCATGTGTAGCTTGGCCCTGAGTGATTCTACTTAATCTGCTTTGGAATTCTGATACGTTCAAGATGGTGTCCAAGTCCATCAAAACAGGAAAAGAACCTAATATGTTCCTGTAAGAGACAGGACAGAACTTTGTTTCCTATCTAAACACTGGAGTTGAAACACAGAAGGCCATTTTTGCAACTTCCTAATAGAAGTGGAAAAAATGTTTCAGGTAATCAGATAACTTGTTTAAAATTAATCTTGTTGGTAGCTCTAGTGTTTATACCCTAGTCTATCCTCCTCTGCTTCCCTCATCTTTAGAAAACAAAACACATCACAGAAGCGGTGTGAATTAGTTTGTTTCTGTGTTTTACAGGTAATTCTGCTATGTACCTGAATACTAGAGTTGCCAGCCTCCAGGTAGTGGCTGGAGATCTCCCAGAATTACAACTGGTCTCCAGGCCACAGAGATCAGTTCACCTGGAGAAAATGGCTACTTTGGGGGGTAGACGCTATGGAATTATGCCATGCCAAGGTCCTTTCCCTCCCCAAATCCTTCTTCAGGTTTCACTCCCCACATCTTCAGGAATTTCCCAACTTGGAGCTGGCAACCCTACTGAAGACTGTTATTACTGGTGCCATGGAGTGTATCTCCAAATGTGGAAGAAAACAGATTTGACCAGACCACATACATAGATCAAGCTATTATTATAAGAAAGGCAGCAGCAGTAGGTTTAATTGTATATGGCCAAAGGCCGTCACAATACAAAGTTAAAAAACAGTAAAAATAGAAATCTACCTTACAAGAATAAAATACAATTATTAAAATAATAAAAAGTATAGTATACTTACTATAAGAAAGGCTAGAAAGAGGTGGTTCTTTGGCAGTTCCCATAGGAATTTTGTTTCTACCTACACTTATAGACATAGATCATGACATTTAAAATGACATGAGATTGGTTCCCAAAGTGCTTTTCTGCTGGCATAACTGCACTTACACCAGTGGAATAACACATCTTTAAAAGGAGGGAGAACAACTTATCAGTATCCATGATCCCTCTACAAATGCCCAGGCCATTTATGAGGATCCTGAGCCCCGAGAGCAGAATTTCAGGGGGCTCGGGGCACTGCAGTGACGGGGAGACAGGGGAGCCCTATTCTGCCAGCTTTGTTCTGCCCGTAGGATTTTGGATCCAACCCATGGTCCGGCTTGAGGAGTTCGGAATTACTCTAGCCCTCAGAGAAAAAGTGACGTCAAGAATGGAAACAACCTACCTACCTCACTGATGGAAAGAATTCCACCTTACCCAAACACTGTAATTTTAAAAAATTAGTTGTACAAATCTCTTTATAGTCCAGTAAATATTATTTCCTATGAGGAAGTTGTTATTACGAAACGGGTACTGGAAATTTGCTGGCTGAAACCCGTAGGCTGAAGGAACGCTCAGCTACAGCACCATCACTGGATCTTTGCATTTGGAGGTCACTACCTTGGCATTTGTGCAATATACTGGGCATTTCATCCTCATGTGTTGACTGCATTGCTCATGGATTGTTGAAATTTACCAGTTGGACTTATATGTATATGCTTGAACTTTACCAGTTGGATTGGTTTGCACATTGACTGTTTATTTGTATTGTTTATTGTATGCACAATATCAGCACTTTGCACTTTTAAAATACTTAAAAATATACGAAAAGTTTCTTAAGAGATTGTGGAATCTTGTCGTTCCTGTACACTGGAATTTGTTTGTAGTTTCTGGTCGTTGTATCTGGTGGTGCCCGTCTTTTGTTAGGCTTGTGCCACGGAGCCCTAGCCCACCACTCCCACAGACCTGAACAGATCAGGCACTAATGTGAGCCCTCAGCCGAGGTGCCCACTGAGCTTGGCCCCAGAGCCTGGCAGCAGCCCTGGCACCAGAGGGAGGGAGGGACTAGAGCCCTAGCCCACCACTCCCACAGATCAGGCAGGCACTTATGTGAGCCCTCAGCTGAGTTGCCCACCGAACTTGGCCCCAGGGCCTGACAGCAGCCCTGGCACCAAAGGAGGGACTAGAGCCCTAGCCCACCACTCCCACAGACCTGACCCGATCAGGCACTGATTAATAATAATCAATGTGCCCTCAGCTGAGGTGCCCACTGAGCTTGGCCCCAGAGCCAGGCAGCAGCCATGGAACCAGAGGAGATAGATACCTATCCCAAAAATCCCAGCTCAATTATACTCTGTCTCTTTCCCCAAAGGCTAGCAAATGGCAAGCAAGAGCTCTGTCCCACTCTACTGCTCACTGAAAGTGAAACCAGAACTGGGAGCGCAGTGCTTTTTATAAGCTGAGGTCGCATAGAGCAACGCAGGAGGTCTGTGTTTGGCCGTCAGAGCTGCCTATCAGGGTTTGCAGGGATGCGATTGGAGTGCCCGTGAGTCAGAACACCCGGGTGTCTTCTCCCAACTTGTAACCGCTTTGCAGCTCCATGGTTGGAAGGAAGACCTGCCGATCAAGATAATCTGGGCTTCCATTCAGGTTTCCAGGGCGACAGAAGGAGCACAGACAGAGTTCAGGCGTTCCCCTGGCTCCGTTTCCAGGGGAATTGATTGATGGCGCCTGACTGGCTTCCCGAACAGCGGCCAAACGCACTGAACCAGGCTTCTTCCGAACGCTGGTTCATTTTCCGTGGACAATCACAATCTGCCGGATCGCACAATCGCCAATTTCGTGGGTTTTTGAAATTCATAATGCAGTCTGTGCCCATGTCTATTTACAATATTCACAGCAGGCCAACAAGTGTGTCATGGTATGATTAGTATTATCTGCCTCATCCTGAAATGTTCTAGTTATGTATTCCAGGATTAGAAGGCAAACATGTGTTTACCATTGGCACAATGCTAAATGTGCACTGAATTATTTCAGAACAAAGGAGTTACTATCATCAGAAATACTGTGAGTTCAGGCAAAGGAACATGTCGTGCCCCACAGTCCAGTCTCATGGAACAGCATTTAGTCAGCCATACTTTTTGAAATAATTCTATATTATGGACATAGCCCTGAGGGGCTAGTTGCACAGATCTCTCGCCATTTCCACCACGGCTTCTTTAACTACAACTGCGGAAGTAAAGAATGTAAAAAATCTGCTTATTTTTGGCTGATTTGTACCACCAACTAGGTGCAGTTGCTTTTTTTGCAATGTATGATTGTTAAATCTGTTTACCTCACTGAAACATGTTTAAGAGTATTCTGTACCAATGATTGTTTCCATTTTCGTTTAATGACTGTTGGGGGGGGGGGTGCAGAAATGAAATCTTTGTGCCCCAGACCTACATGCACATGCACAATTTATTCTTAGCTCTTGGCAGAAATTATGTCTATTTCCCCATTACACTGGAAATTCCTCAAAAGGTAGCATAGCTTAAGAGTTAGCAACAAAATATACCCCCCAAATAGCCAGAAAACATTATGCACCACAAATTGCAAACTTCCACTAGCTATTATTTCTACAGATGCCTCAGAGTGCCAAAACAATGGCTTTTAAGAAAGCGACTTGTCCAAGGCTGCAGTTTTACAAGAGCATTAAACGCGAGCCATGCCTTTGTTTCCCCACGATGAGCTATCAAATTCTATAGCAACAGCTAGCCATTAAAAAGGAGTGTCAGGAGAAAGTCATTTGCTGTGGGTCAGTGTTTAAATTCATGGCCAATGTATATACGTTTTAAAATGCACACCTGAAGGAATTTCACAGGCCCCAAGAGCCAGAAACACACACAGCATGCTCGCTACAGGGGAACACAACTCCTTTTACTGCTATTTAATTATTCACTCATATGCTAATTACCTCAACTCTCGTGATGCAGGAGCTCAACAATACTTTGCTTTGGCAATAATCCTATTATTAAAACTATATTATTATCCATGCATATTTATAAGCTGAGTCGACATGCAGCCATAAACTGACTTTTTTTGGCTGTTTTATGTGTTTAACGTGCTGTTTTAAGTTTTAGGATGGGAGACGCAGAACACTTATTATTAGATAGCAGCTCTGTCATTACTTCAGAAGCTCATGCTAGTAGGTCAACACATTTACACAGCTCACAAAACTTTCCAGAATGAACTACAGCGTAACTGCCATATAACATCTCAATAGTTCTATCCCTTCATTCAGTAGGAACAAACTTTTGAACGTTAGCAGCACCATCTGGTGGCCACTTGGCAACATTTACACAGTATTAACCAGTATTAACCAAGATAGATAGCTGTGTTAGTCTGACTGTAGCTGTAGAAAAGAGCAAGAGTCCGGGAAGCACCTATAAGCCTAACAAAATTTGTGGTGGGGTATGAGCTTCGTGAGCCGCCCACAGCTCACTTCTTCAGTGAAAGCTCCTACCATACCACAAATTTTGTTAGTCTTGCTACTGGACTCTTGCTCTTTTATACTGCTACAGTATTAACTGTTTTTGATAGAAAAGCTTTCAAGTGAATCTAAGCTTGATGAAGGGCACATCTTGAGTTCCTAATAGGAAGTCCAATAACAAGAAGACAGAAACAAAGATAAGAGAATCACATTACACTTTTGCTAAAGTTTTGCACAATTGTAGGTGTGACAATTCTGCTAATCGGGTTATTTCATAGAAAAAGAGGTGGAGAAACTCATTAGCATATGCCACGCCCTTTGCCATCACCGGAAGTGTATCATTAGCATAACTGATTTGTGTATGCCACACCCCTGACATCATCTATCCTGGCTGTTTTGGATCCAATCCTGGCCATTCAGAGCCGAAATTGGGCCCAAAATGGCAAAAAGGGGCTGAAAATGGCCGAAAAGGGGCCCAAAATTGTCAGGATTGGGCTGCTGCTGAGTGGGAGAGTGATCCACCGCCTGTCAGAGGCCTAATCCAGGCCGAAACGGGCCCAAAATGGCAAAGAGTCAAGTGGGCGGGGCCACCTGACATGTGACCTCTTTGGGGAACTGCTGGAACTGCATTCCTGCGTGTTCCCCCTCGAAATGAGCCCTGCTGCTAATCTATATGTATTGTCCCCTGTGCATCTTAAAAGTAGTGCTACTAGATTATCAAGGCTCTGAACCAATACCCTAGTCACCCATCCTAGGGCTACAAGAGCTGTGAAAAGCTGACATCCTAAAGTGTCCTAAATGACCCCCACCCTCATGCGTTTCATATGTATGCCTCTATCTAAGCCTTATGCCAAGAGCCCCATATGGATAGACAATGAGGCCAACCACAACTATGACTGGAGATTTTGAAAATCCAAGGGAGAACACCCAGTTTTAATTTTAAAATTATTTTTAAATTAAATAAATTTAAATTGAATTACTAAATTATTTTTAAAGTGGGGTTTAAAAGCCAGTATTTAACAGGGACTTCTGCATATGCACAGATGTTGCCTTAAAAGTCAGCATTTTGGAATAGTCCTAACATTAGGGCCCCTGTCATCCCTATAGCTGAAGAATGCTGGAGCTGAAATCTGAAGCAAGAGTGAAGGAAGCAGAACCAAAGGAGAGCAGAGCCAGAGCCAAGGGAAAGGCAGCAAGAGGGTGGAGGTGGGCAAAGACACAGGCAGAGTCACAAAAAATAGGATTATACCCACCCACCCTCCCCATAAGTCCTTGTGGGTCCCACTCTTGTTTTATTTTATTTTTTAAGCATATGCCTCCTTTCTATCAACAGTCATCTAATTAGTATGAAACCAACAATCACAACAAATATTTAAAGAATGAAAATATGTAGCCATTAAAATGATGCGATCTGACAAAACGGTAGATAGAACAGAGAGTAATAAACAAGAAGCTGGAATGAAGTATCCCAAGTACAGGGGGAAAGAATTTGTTTTTTAAGCCGCCGAAGACCTGGGAAAGCAAGACAAGTTTATGCAGCACCTAAAGAGTAAGCAGGTATTGCCAGGCAATCTTCTCTTGGAAGGGAATTTCATAAATGGGGAGCTGTTGTGGAAAAGGTCTTTGTGCTTGTGATCACAAGCCTAACCTCCAAAGGCAAAGCTCTGTTGGAGTCCTTAACAGGCAGGCTCATATGGAAGAAGGCATTCTTTTAAGCACTGTAGTCTCTGGATTGCACCCAGAGAAATATAAATCTGTCCTAACTTCTGAGCAAACTCTCCCAAAGGTTTATTCATTTAGAATATTTATATACTTGACTTCCTTCTGAGCATCTCAAGACTCAAGGTGGGTTCCTTGGTACATTAAACAGAATGGGGGAGAAGCAGTAGCTCTATATAGAACATGGTCGCATAAATGTCACAGTACAGAATAGCAGCTTCTCAGCACCACCTTCTAGAAGTGATGTGACAGGGAGGCCCATGTACAAAAGCTAAGGCAGGACAAGAGGAAAAATAAGTCCATTTGTAATGAAAGGTACTTTCTACCTAAAGATGATATTACATTTGAATTATATGCATAGGAACTGCAAAAATCAATTTTAGCTTTATTTGAGAAAACATTTATTTATTCATTTATTTTATGTCATGTATAGTCAGCGTTTCTCACTGAGACTCAAGGTGGATTACATAGCGTGAGATTAGTACAATCAGAATCAAAAACATTTCCACAGTGTCAAGGACATTTCCATAGACAAGGCCATAGGATAAATAAATACAGTTTACAAAGACATTGCATTAGCAAGGATCCAATACAGAGTTGAAGAACTGCTAAAACAGAGCATAACCAATTCTAGATCTAACATGAAGTACAGGTAGTATACAGGAGTACAAATTTAAAGCAACAGAAATATGTAATGGCTATTGTGGCTTTTCCGGGCTGTATAGCCGTGGTCTTGGCATTGTAGTTCTTGAAGTTTCACCAGCAGCTGTGACTGGCATCTTCAGAGGTGTAGCACCAAAAGACAGAGATCTCAGAGATCTCTACAATGCCAAGACCACGGCTATACAGCCCAGAAAATCCACAACAACCATCATTCTCCGGTCGTGAAAGCCTTCAACAATACATAGAAATATGTAAGGTAACACAGTGGTGAAGTCTGTGGTTTATCAGAGAAACATCTGAGACCCCCTCCCTACAATACTTCCCTCTATCTGAGTAAAAAGCCTTTTTGAATAATTCGGTTTTGCATTGTTTATGGAAAGCCAGGAGCGTGGGGGCTCTCCTGACCTTCTCAGGCACCCGTTCCATAGGGTAGGGGCCACCACAGAGAAAGCCTGTGTATGGGCTGCTGTTGATTTCACCCCTGTGCAGGCTGGCACCTGCAAGAGACCTTGTTCAGATGAGCGAAGCTGTCATGGAGGGAAATAGGGAAGGAGGCAGTACTGTAGGTATGCTGGACCAAGGCCAAGAAGAGCTTTGTATGTAATAACCAATACCTTGAACTGAGCATGGTAACTGATAGGTAGCCAGTGGAGTGACTGTAGGATGGGGGTGATGTTCATGCTCCTGCTCGCTCCTGCTAACAATCGAGCTGCAGCATTTTGCACCAATTGGAGCCTCCTAGTCAACTTATATGGGAAACCATCTATTGCATTGCAGTAGTCCGGTTTTGATGTTACTATAGCATGGATCCAGGTGGTCAGGTCGGCCATGTCAAGAAGCCATCTTCCAGGCTAGAGTGAGATTGTAGTAAGCATTTTTTGTGGCTGCCTTAACTTGTTTTTCTAGTAGTAGCACTGGATCCAGTATAAGCCCTAGGCTCAACCAAGTCTGCAAGGGTCAGACAAACTCCATCGAAAGTGGTGAGTACTTCCCAACAAGCATCACTTCAGTCTTGTCTGGGTTCAATTTTAATTTGTTGTTTTTGTTATTTTTCAGCCATTTCACCACAGCTGTCAGGCAGCGATCTAAGATTTCTATTGCATCTTGTGGGGACATGGATAGTGAGATATAGAGTTGGGTGTCGTCTGCATATTGATGACATCCCACTCCATAGCTGTGAATGACTTCTCCTAAAGGGTTTACATAGAGGTTGAATAACATGGGAGATACGATTGCACCCTGTGGAACCCCGCAAGATAGTTCTCTTTCTGGAGACAGCTGATCTCTGATGGCAACCCCTTTGGGTCCGTTCCATGAGAAACGATTTAAACCAGTCCAGGGCACATCCTTTGATGCCCACTTCTGTTTCTAAATGCCTCAACAGGATGACATGGTCTACTGGCTGCAGATAGATCCAGGAGGAGCAATAAGGAGGCATGGCCGTTATCTATATTCAGAGGGAGATCATCCACTAACACTACTAGTGCGGTCTCTGTCCCATGCCCTGGTCTGAATCCAGACTGGAAAGGGGCTAGAGCACTAGACATAAGCATTTTCCACTTGTATGAACAGTGCTTTCAACACTGAGAGCTAAGCTACAAGAGACGAATTACACAAGGAAGAGCACATGAAGGGAGTCAATGTTAGCCAGGAAGCTGAGTTTTAAGAGAGATCAGAAGGCTTTGTCAATTTCCCCTCTCTACAGAGCCAAGGAGATCCCTGCTCAGAGGGTTTATTTCCTCTTTGCCTCTTAGAAGGAGAGGTGAAACTGACAGATGCAAAGAGGAAATTAACAAATCCTCTGAGCAGCTATCTCCCTGGCTCTGTAGAGAGGGGAAATTGACAAAGACTTCTGATCGCTTTTAAAATTCAGCTTCCAGGCTAACATTGCGACTCCCTTCATGTGCTGTTCCTCGTGCAATTCATCTCTTGTAGTTTGGCTCTAAGTCTTCTGAACAATCTAACATTAACTGGAGTCCAGAGAGTGGTAAACATCATTAGGAAAATAAGTACCTACCAGACCAACAACCTTTATGAATACCAGAGTATCCAAAAGCAGGCCAGTGAGATTGTGAAATGCAATCTACCACCTATTTCTGCTGGTGCAACAGCATTTTTGCTAGTAGGAAGGGTGGTATTTGCTGATTTCCATGTCAACTGCAGACTCCCATGAAACATAATGAGGCATATGTACAGGGGCACTTAGTTGATAGTTGTTTGATTTGAATTCCTTTCCCTAATAATCCCTAGCACAGAGTTTGCCTTTTTCACCACTGAGGCTGCAGTTTGTTGACACTTTAATTAAACTGTCCACTAAAGCCCCAAGAACTCTTGTTTGTGGCTAAGTAGTTGCCACATCACAGGATCAGAACTCGCAATCTTGCACAATGCTGCAGGGAGAACTTTTACAGTGTGCACTGTGCAGTTTTGTGATGTTGCTCATGACAATCAGACCCACCTATTTGCCACAAACTAAAGTGTCTGTTAGAGGCACAAAAAGAAAACCACTAGAAATAGGCCTCATTTAGGAGGCAACCAGCATTCAAGTGGACTAGTCCTAAATCAGGCCACTATTTCTTTACATTTTACTGCTCTTATAGCAGCAGGCAGTTCTTATAACATTTTGACCATGACATTACCTTCACAACTACCAAAATAGAACAGACAGAAGGTGATCACCAATGTCATCTTATTTCCCCCATAGAAGAGACAGACTGTTATCCTTCACTGAAACAACTTGATTTATTGCTTCTTTCTAAATGAGAAACAGAGGCATGGAACAATGAGGGTGATAAGGGGCTAAAAAGAAAACTTGCAGCATTGAGGTTTCCACCAGTCAGGAAAACATTCCACGGGTTATTTCCCTGCGATAGTATGGCCAGGATTGAAACATGTTTGTAAAGCAATTTTAAAAGGATACGTGGCCTCTCAGACACGCAGAAAATTTCTATTGTTAAATCATCAAATTTCAGTCTTTAAGCATTACTATATTTTTTTCCCTTTAACTTTGCCTTCCAATTTTTTTTACAGGAGTCCCTACCATTGAGTCCCCACCATCTTTTCCACTCATCCCCTTGGAGTTCTTAACCTCTCCCCTTTCTTCAAGCAGATTCATTTTTTACAGACTGAAAACCAATTTTCATAGCAAGATAAAAAATTAATGTAATTGACATCCGTTAATGGCACTCCACAGCCCTTTAATTTCCTGTTGGCATTATGGCTGCCAGAGTTCCGATTCATCTTTTCTGAAAATGGTATGAAGTGGATTGCCCTGATGGTGACTATACCTGAAATATTTGATTTATATACCGCCCTTCAGGACAACTGAATGCCACACTCAGAGCAGTTTAAAAGTGTATTATTATTATCCTCAGGACAATCACCCTGTGAGGTGGGTGGGGCTGAGAGAGATCTGAGAGAGCTGTGACTGACCCAAGGTCATCCAGCTGGCTTCAAGTGGGGAATCAAACCCGGTTCTCCAGATTAGAGTCCTGCCACTCTTAACCACTACACCAAACAGGCTCATTCCTCCAAATGCAGGAATAGTCAGTGCTGCACTAGAGAAACTTCACTAGAGGAATTTTCTGCAGATGTTCCTCTAGTTTTCCTTTTTGTTCAACTGGGTGACCTGCATTTAAGCTGGAACATAAAGCCATTCTTGCACTACAACAAAAGAGAAAAAAAATATGATTATACACTCTCTCAAGTTCAGTATCTGAAGCCTAATATTGCTGGCCAAACTATTTAAAAAAAACTTGTATGGTGTCATCTTTCCTATAGTTCTTCAGACCTCATCAAGGGAGGAAGATTGGTATGTTTTAACTCCTCCTAACCATGGTTCCATCACAGCCAGACTCTGAAGGCTCACCAAAGCAGACTGTAACTTTGTACCATTAAGTCGAGTCTAAAAGCTCTGGTTTGGTGGTAGAGAATCTGATTTGTATGCAGGTCAGCTTCATTCTTCAGCACCTAAAACATTAGGCAGTAAATGCTATAAAAGACCTTTGAGATCCCGGAAAGCTGCTGCCAGTCAGATGAAGATCACTGGTCTGACTCAGGGCTTTTCCGCACACCCAACATTCCTGATTTTCCTAGCAGTCGATCCTCAAGCACTGAAATTGGTTTGGATACAATTCTTCTGCACATCTGCCCTCCCGTTGGTTTATTTTGTTCTGTACATGCTTTTAATAATCAGGATCTTCAAGTTATTGACGACATCACATCACCCCCCTTTCTATTTTTTGTGCATACAATTAATATTATATATAAGGGCTGGATTTTTTGAAAAGATTAAAAATGAACACATGGGCAAGTCTTTCCATGGAGAAGCCTAAAAGGGGAGCAAATCCGCCACCCATACCTAAGACCCGCCCCCCGCCCCCCCCGGCAAAGTCCAAACCAGAGAGCCCTGCCCAGGCTGACCCAGAACCAGGAGGTGGAGGCCGACGGGGCAAACCAGCCACTGCTGCTCAAGGCTCCATGTGCTTTTCAAACCACACTGCTTTTTTTGGAGCCAGAAGTGGCCACACACCCCTCTCCTGGCCCCCCCAAGGATTTTGCAATTTTTTAAAAATCATTTTCATATTATATTGACCTACTATTGTAACAACAGATGCAGAAGAGTCTCTGAATTCCCAGTGTTTATTTTTTAAAAAGGAAAGTCTTTGTCCTGTTTTATTGTAGAGATATGCCTTTTTCCTTATACCTCTGCAAGAAAAGGGGCTATAGACTGTGTTTTTTTAATGAAAGCTGGGAATTCAGAGAATCTGCTGCATGTATTGTTACAACAGTAGGTTGAGATAAAGCTATGAAAATTATGAAAAGATAGAAAACAAAAAAGGAAGTGGGAACGGAATGTAAGGGGGGAGTGGTTCAATGATGATGAAAGTCTAATCATCAAAAAATGGGATGGAGGGCAGTCTGAGCAGGTGTGACAAACAAAACCAAAAGAAACATTAAACATGAGGAAAAAATAGACTCAGAATCAGCCTCCAGAAAAAGATCAGGGTAGAAGTGTTTTCAAAAAATGTGAAAAAAACTAAAAAACCCAAAGCAAAATCTAAAGGCGAAAAAATGTGAGTGGAAATCAGGAGATAAATTGTAGTAGCATGGGGCCAGAACCAATGGGAAAAAACATGCGCAGAAAATCCCTTAGCAAAAGGCATCTTCATACCCTTCCATATACATGGAAAGAGAGCCTGTTATGCAGAACTTTTATACATTGCGGCCCACCATCTGTAGTTGTACAGCCTTAGGAAGAATGTACCACATGATATATATGATTGTGTCAATGGCCTCATTGGTTAACAACATTTGATTTATATACCACCATTCAGGGCAACTTAACACCCACTCAGAGCAGTTTACAAAGTGTGTCATTATTATCCTCACAACAATCACCCTGTGAGGTGGGTGGGGCTGAGAGAGCTCTGGAAGAGCTGCAACTGGCCAAAGGTCACCCAGCTGGTTTCAAGCGGAGAAGTGGGGAATCAAACCCGGCTCTCCAGGTTAGAGCAATGCTGCTCTTAACCACTACACCAAGCTGGCTCTCATGTTCATTATCATATAGTGCTGGAATAGATGCAGGAAAGATTTGACACTTATTGAAGCATTTGCTTCATTACTCTGACGAGCAGTTATCCTGTTCACCATCACAACCTATCTCAGCAAGAGAGACTTGCTGGATATTTTTCCATTTTGAGTACGCTGGACTTCCATCTCAGGGCCCCACAATGGCCTTGCCTGTTTGCTTTGGATACACCCTGAATCTTCTTAGGCCAGTTCAGTACACACAAGCAGCTGGAAGAGCTCACAGATTAGCTCTTTCACATTAAAAACACAGATGTTACATACCTGTCCTCCAGATATCCCTGTGTCGATGCCAATTGAAAAAGCCCAAAGATGTTGTATGCCGGATATGGACTGAGAAGAAATTTTGTGCACATTGAATGTATTCTGCAGAAACAAGCTATGTTCCCTTTGCTATGCCTTCAGCAATCATGTTTATACCCTTTACCAAAATAATCAAATTGCACCACTTCTGGCTGCTCAACACTGCACAGATCTGTTCCCTCTTCAGCCACTTTGGATAAAAGTTTAGTTCATTATCTGGTTGTCCAAAGCTTTGCCTAGTAACCTTTTCTTCTTCGGACTTTGGTTGTCATACCTCACTTTCTCACTTCTGTTCTCAACACCACTACCAAGGTGTCTTGCTGGGCACATGCAGTTTTCCTCACTACATTCTGACCACAATGGTCCCCAGGGGCTCCTGCAGCTCTTCATCCTTACCATCAAAGCCCTTCGTGGCCTTGCCCCTCCTACCCACTCCATCACTAATTCCTGTCCTTCAGTCCTCCCGCTCCTTCAAGCAACTCCAACTATTCTCCGTTGCTGCCCCAGACATCTGGATCTGCCCTCCCAGAACACCAGGGGGCAACCCCATTTCTCCCACTTCAAATCCCTCCTCAAAACCTGCCTTTTCTGTAAGGCTCATAGCTTAACTCTTTAGTCATCGCTTCCTGCAAAAAAATTAGCTCAAGAACATGCAGCCATAGTTGCAGAGTCTTTGCCTCTGTGACACCCCGCCCCCCCCCCCATTTTCTCCCTGTCACAACTTTTACTGTAAACTCTTCAGGGCAGGGACCTGTCTTTTGCTTCTGCTTGTGTATGAAAAAGCTATGTATACAAATGGATCTATATAAACGAGAAACAACTTACCGGCCTGGTATTTCTCACCTTGGGACTAAACAGTTTAGAGATGCATGACTCAGCTGGCAACAGAAGTTAAAAGAACGAGTAGTTCTTTGCATAACTCGGGCAATATATGACTTTAAAATGAAAGGCCCAATGCAATGAGGGTAACTTAAAAGAAAATTTAATAGTCAGCCAAATATACAGCTATTAGAGTTACCTAAATATCACATAAATTACAAAAGAATTGGTATATAGCATAATAGATCTTTATACTATAAAACAACTGACATATCTCTGCAGTCCAACAAGCCCCCCCTCCATATCATTTACAGATAACACACACAAAAATCAAAGGATATTGTGCCAACACAATTTTGACCTCCAAGTCACAGAAAATAAAACCAGACTAAGTACATTCATTCATTCAGATATAAAACATTTAAGTTACAGAATTCCCCTCCCTCCCCCAGTTAACAGAGCTTTAGGTGCAATTTCACATGCATCCATTTATTTTCCAGTACAGTTCCCAGAGCATTAAAGTGCTTATGTGCACTCTGGTTTCATTCATGTTCAGGTGTGCAATATCATATTTGGACATTTTAATTCAAAGTCAGTTCAGCCAGTTTAGATGTTTTATATCCAGTGCCAACATTTATACATATAATTTTTTCAAAGCATATTGAGACGATTCAGACAATGTGTGGAAAATGTACATTTTGCTCCCAAGACCACAGCTGCACTCTGTCCTGTTGCTGGATTTTATATAAAGATTAATCTCCAACACAAATAAAAATAGGTGCGGTGGTTTGGAAAATACGGTAAAACAACATTTCATAATCCTACATGAAAAATTTCTCAGATCTGTTGTCAACATTAGATTGGTAGAAATATTCATAGTATGAAAGTTTTAAATGTGCACTAACTCTTCAGTTAACAAAACTGTCATCCACAATTACAAATGTGCAGTATTTAGCTCATCGATATGTAGTGGAATAATATTTCACAGTTGAATGGCTCACCATTCTATACTTCAACTCAACAGCTTATCAGCATGAGCGGAAGGTACAAAACAAGCAACAAAGATGAATGTAAGGCTTCTGGATGGATGATGTGCAAGAATTACTTGCAATCTGTGTGGAGTACAACTGATTTAGTGCTATCTACTTTAGCCTCCCCACAGCAAATTTCTGAGTAATCAAATTGTTCTCCATGCATTGTCAAGGATTCACATATAGTTGGTTTCATACAATCTAAGTACTGGTCCACAACCAACTCTCCCAGCTGCAGCCGCACAGACGGGGCATGAATTGCTGAATCCCTCTATTCAGCTATTCAAGATCACTGCTTGTTTTGTAAGCATGTATTTTCGTGGTCATCATCATATATGAAACCCTCAGATTTTGTAAGAAGATTGCATGTTCCTGGATAGCAGTAATTTTGCAGAAGTGCCACTTGAGAAGGTCCTGGAAGAGTGAGCCAAGGCTCCAGCCCCCATTATTTTAGGTGTTCTGTCCTTGACAATGGTGCTATGAAAGCTGGACCTCCACACTTTTGTTGGCTTCTTGGTTGGTAAATGGGGTGGGGTTGGGGAAATTCTATATTTGATCACAGCAGTTTCTCTGTGAACTGGTAAATAGATTATAAACAATTCAGATAATACTCTCTAATAACTGTGGAACATCAGTGTAGTTAAACTTTTAAAGCATTCCAATTACATCACCTTAGATGCTACACGAGGTCACTGAAAAGGTACCAAACCTGAAGCAGAAGGCACTCAGCAGGGACGGTTATTGCAAACAGTGTAAACTATAATAATTTAAAATAGCTAACATGGGTAGAAAGATGTTCATGTGAAGTAGCTGTAGTTCTTCAAAGGGTCATTTCCAAAGGGTTACATAGCATGACCCAACTTAAATGATTAGGCTCTACAAAATCTACAGTGGCTGCATCCTCCTCTTTCTTCATAAATTAGTACTTGAGAAGTTCATTTCTCATTTAAAATATGTGCTGCATTTTGCATCTAAAGTAGCAAACCACTCACTTTCCTGTGTAACCCTTACTGAGTTTTGTGGTCATAGACTCTAGCAGGAATTCTATGCATATTTTCTAGGGAGCAAGTCCAATTGACTCAGTGACACTTACTTCTAGGTTAACATGCAAAGGATCGGGCTTGTTATCCAAACTGTTCATTTGATCCATGTAATAGGAAAATCTCCCTCCTACAATTTAAGCATCTCAAAGGGAACAGGATGTAATATATGGTATAGGCAAAAATACAGTTTTACTGTACAACAGAGAAAAATAATTTGTTTGAAAATACAGCCTCCATGTGAAACACCACTATACAGTTTCATAGTTTTTGTAAAACTAGTTAATCAAAATATTTAAACATTTCATAATACCATTACTTTAAATTTCTTTTGAATCTATGCAACAGGAACCACCGTTATCCAAAAATACCAAGAATGAAAATGTTTTGTTATAAAAATTATACAATTTAAATCCTTATCAGGTAGGTCTGTACACAATTTTCTATATAACATATTTTAAAAGAAACATTTTCATAAACACAGTAAAAGCAATTATTTTTAAGAACCTGCCCTTGTGGCAAGAGCTGCCTTGACATAGTCAATGCCATTTACTTTCGAATCTTCATGGTGCTTAATTCAGTCATATTTCCTTTTCAAACAGATCCACATTAGTTTGACAACAGTTTGAGATTAACATATACTGAAATATTCCTTAATCTATGCAGGGGCTCTAATCCCAAACTCAGTGGGTGCTCTGATGCGTACACCAAGCTCTCATATATACAAGTTTCCATATTCACATCATCATAAAAAACAAGCAGTTCCATCTTGGCTAAACAAAGACCGGACCTGAATGCTCCGCAAATTAAAAGGAAAAATTTACACATGCCAGATATCCCTATGTACACTGCACAAAAAACAGCAGGATTAGGCCATCTCTTTGAAATATAAAGACCACTTCCACAATTCTGTATTTCAGCTTATACTAGCAGGATATCATTCTTAAAAGCGATCCCTTGAGCAGGGAATATTGTGATGGAATCAGCTCATAGATTATGAGAATGGAGAGTATGATAAAGCCAGCTATGATACTATCCCATTTAGAGTATTTATTGTATTTTTTACTCACCAGTGAAAGTCACAAAAAGATTAGTTTCAAAACATTACTTTAGATACCAGTATGTGCAAAATTTAGAGTGTACTGTTTGTTTTCATAAGTCAAACGTGATTTACTACTATAAACATTTAAGCTTTACCCATCTTCCAATTTAAAACATACTGTCTTTCAAATTCAATAAACTTTTTAACCAATTCAGGTATGGGAGCTGAAAATTAGCTGGGATTATTTTCTATGAGGCGATCTGACAATGTTGTAGTTGCAGTTAATATTGTAAGGAACACAGCAAACCACTACAGAACACTCGTATAATAGAGCACAGAGGTTAATACTCTGCCAACTCCGCAGGATTTCCACTGGCACAACACAAAAAATACCACCTACCTACACTAGACATAACAGCTTTCTCATATAAAAATATGCTATGTTAAAAGAACCTGCCAGTGAGAATGCTGACTACTCGAGTAAGCTACCGTTAAGGAAACTGATAAGACAAAGCACAACAATGTTTTGGAATATGGCTTAAATTATTTCACAGAATACTGAATATACCTCATTACTCTCAAAAGTTACAATTTGAATCTCAAGCTTCTTTTGTTTACACTGTTAAGGCTCTCTTTAAACCTGTATTAAAAATGAATCTCTATCTCATGTTTCTGTATGAATACTATTTCCAAAGTACTGATCAATATCTGTTTGCTGTATTTTGTTACTTCCAATTTATTATAATCCAATCCATACTTTAGTGAACCTTATCATCAAATAAGTCTGTAAATACAATTCCTTGCTATGCTATTTGTCCTATCAATGCAAGACCTTTTCCAAGGATTCAGGCCTAACGCAATGTTGACATTAAGCCCAGAATTCCAGAAGGTTTCATTCTAAGTTATCTAAAGAACAAAAGAAGGCAAGAGGAGAGGAAGTGTTTAAGTAATTCTCTTACAGCTGTTCTAGCCTAGTTGCTCTATTAATTTTTGCCTGCTCATCTGCCACATGAAAACACATCGTTTCCTAGTCTTGTTACAGATCTGAACTCAAGCAAACTGACACATCAACTAAAGAGTCTTTTTGGTCACAGAGACTTTCCCACAGCCAAACCACATAGAGAAAAATTCTGTACAATGCACATTCTGCAAACATGCCCCTACCCAGTGGTAAGCACCGGTACTGATGGTCATTCTATAAATAACCATTCTACTTACCCACTCTCCTTATTGCCTTTACCCTCTAAGTTTATGTACATGCATGTGTCTCCAGAAAATTAACCCAGGTTTTCTTGTGACAGACCAATGTTTATCCAGGTGTAATTCTGGCCATATAAAACTTAGACATTTTTAAGCTACTTACTGGTAGCCACTGTGATTCTTTGACATAGGCAATGTATTTACACTGAATAAGTGGAAACACTATCTTCAGCTGGAGACCAGACAAGTCTTTAGGTATTTTTTCCAGTTACATCCTCTTAAAGTCACAGAGGCACAAGTTCCGCTCAAGAACCCCATGTTGTTCTCAATGATCCACCAAGCCCCGAATGCATGATTTTGGGCGACACTGCAGGCTGCAGTGGTGGGAGGGGGAGGTTGCTTACATGAGTGCCACTCCATCCTGCTCATGCTATAGGGGACCTCCCACCAAAGAAATGCTTGTTAATGCAACATATTTCCATTTATTCACTATACAATGAATTGCCCATGATAAAGAATGAACTAAACCCTGCCATATTTGAAGGACTTCAGGTGTTCCCTTCAATTCCTATTCCTCCAGCTGATTATATGAAGAAGACTAGGTCTTGTTCTAATACAAACTAGTCTCTATAAGACTAGCTATTTTCTAGTACAGACAAGATAGGACCTCTGAAAAACAGGCATTTTAACATACAACTCAGTATGTCTCTTAAGATGTTTATATGACCAACAAATTCTAATACACAATTTTTGAAAAGCATTGTTTTGACAGCACCTACATGGGAATTATACTTCAAAAGTTTATCTATGAGTCTAGCCCGGTAAAGATGAGAGCCCCAAGCCAGATTTAAGAATGCAGCAGTATGATCACATCTCCCTAAAAATGCTGGTTCAGTTAGAATACAGATTTTTTAAAAAGTTTTTATCCCTTAGATAGGGTTATTCCAGTTTTAAAGATGTAGCATATACCCAAGGACAATTCTACAGGATTCTTCTAATAACCCGTTATTTAGAGATATGGCTCAGTATTCTGGCTGTACAGACAGACTTTGATTAAGCTAAACATTTAAGGGTATGAACAAGCTTAATCATTTTATCAGATTAAAATTCTCTTCCCATTTAAATCTAAGCTTCATTTGTTAAATGTCTTTACAACTACCAGTTAAACCTCATTAGCTCTTCCCTTATTTTACTAAACACTACAAATAATTTTCCTGAGTAAGGTTATAAAATATTTGTTCATTCTACCAAAAGTACAAAGACAAGTAAAACAGGGAACAATACAAACCAACATATAACAGGATCACAAGTGCAGAAATGTTGTTGCTTTTCTTTATAATTGGCCCCAGTAGAAATCATAACAAAGAATTCAGGTATCTAAAATATTCTGAAGGACAGTAAGTAAGTTCTTCAGCCCATGAATGTAGCCCTCATCTCCTGTGTTGCTGGGGAACACATGTGCAAAATCTATCATCCGGACTTCCACCTCTATGTTTTCAGGCACCACAGTGGACCTGTGGCAGAAAACTTTTTCCAACTGAGGTATAACATTTCCATTCAGATGTTCTTGTGAAAAACAAGCACTGCTCTTCCATATGTTGTCTTGTTCCACAGTTTCAACTTTTAGTGAAATTTGACTCTGGTGCCTTTTGTGAAGTGCATACATTTTAGACAAACCTCTGCTTACAGAGGATTCTAGTTTGCCATTTTCTGGAGAACTGATTACACGAATGTTGTTATTATACTCCAATGTATTATCACCTGGTCCCTGGGCCCTGGACACTCTTCTCTTCTCAACCAAAGTACCATCATTTAACCACGCTGTCGTCATCTGAGAAGAGCCATCATAGACAAACAGTAAGGAACTTGCATAAAAGTTAAGATGCTTCTGGCTCTCAAACCACTGCAAGATTTCTTTAATCTTCCGAATACTGGCAACAATAGCATCTTTCCTCAGGTAGTATCCATTATGGAAAAATCGAGTCATGCCTGCAAGGCAGAAATCACTGCAATTAGCAGTTGTTGATATGGAAAGTTCAA
Organism: Eublepharis macularius; assembly: GCF_028583425.1. NCBI lineage: Eukaryota > Metazoa > Chordata > Lepidosauria > Squamata > Eublepharidae > Eublepharis > Eublepharis macularius. Next base: position 109,675,407 of record NC_072795.1, read on the forward strand.
ATTGGCTCAGTACACAAAATCATGTTTGAAAAAGCAAAAATAAAGAACAATGTTGAGGTATTGCAATAAGAGAATACAGGCCCAAATCATTTTTCTGAAACAATTGGATGTTAATCCAATACCCATATGAGTCTAGATGCCACATTGGTTCTATAGTCCCAAGCTGGCATTCCTCAGGGCCCAAAAGGCCAGGCAGTTTGCATACACAGGGACAGAACTCCTTCATAAGTCATACCTGTTTTTAAAAACATGCTTGCCAGCCTAACACTCTGATTCAGCGTAAAGTCTGCCCTATTCTGGAGAACTGTAGCCTAGCAAGTCCCTTGTTCAAATTTCAACTCGATGAATGTACTATGTGTCCTTAAGTAAACCTCTCATTCTTATATAGGGATAAATAAAAACTTGACAAGATTAATGTAAGTTACAAAGAATTAACAGGAAGCAGACTACTCAAAACACAGAGTATAGATACACAATACCTTAAGTTATTAACTCTTCTGTTAGTGAAGCAAGTAAATGCAGCCTGCTGAAGAGTCCCTGTGAGTTTGGCATCTCTGACTGTGAAGGGGGTCATTCTA